>NC_079533.1:2454732-2769732 GCF_003711565.1 Takifugu flavidus
TCAATGTATATCAAATAAGCCCTGTTACCATATGCAAGTGTCAGTGAGGCTGGATGGATGCTGACACCAGCATTGGCAACACAGCTGGCATCAATACAGGAACAAGAACATTAGCATCTACAACCTGTTAGCGCTGGCTGATAGCATCTGAGGATTGACCGCAGCTCCTGAAATACTGTTCACACTCACACTGTAATTTAGGCGATGCTTTTATTCTATTTCCACTTGTGGGTCTCACTTATTTCTATAGCTCTGCTCGTTGATCTGTTGCACACTCACGCTACATTCTAAACCTACATGATTAAACTCAATTGAATCTTTTTTTCCGGGTGCTGCAGAGTAACCACATGTTGCGAACATCATTAGTAATACTTTTTAGCAGTATTAGTCATATTAATAGCTAGGAGCACTGCTGCAAATGCTAATAATAATACTACTAATACTACTACGACTACTACTACTACCGGTACTACTAATAAATGTATTTGCTTAAGGACATCATGAGATGTTTTGTCCTTGAAGATGGGGTGCAACCTGAGGTGTTCTGCTTCTGGCTTCACCTGCACAGACAGAAGTTAGAGGCCACTAGTGTATCAGTCTTTGTACACACGTGTTGGCAGCAGACCGCATGTAGATCTTCCACGTAAAGAATTCAGAAGGATGCGAGTTTTAAAGGGTATTTGTCTGCTGGACAGGCGCAGCCAGCCCAGGCTCCACTACAACAATGTGCACTGCAATATATGAATTATGCAAGGTGGCTTTTGTCAGTGAACATGTTGAAAAGAATCAGCTGTCCTGCCCCCCCCCCGGTCATTTATTTCCTGTATGACTAATGCCATATGCCCTGTATGACTAATGCCGTATGCCCTTTACGCTGGCGTGGTCGTTTAGCATGCATTCTAAATATTAATTAGCACAACTTCACCCATTCACCATCTGTCTGTATCATAAAGGATGGTCTCGCTGGCAAATGACTTTGAATTGGAAAGTTTTGTGGCAACAGTCTACCTACACCAGGGGCCACGTGCCTAACTTTTGTTGATTAGTAGCGATGTTCTGCAGGGTAACACGCCACCAATTATTACATTTGCCTGCGTAATGATTTCATAACGGTGGCCATGGTTGTTGGCAGCACCTCTAATTGTGATATGAAATCTCATCCCTGGATGAGGGGCCCACAAAAGACTGGGAGGGTTCTGTATGAGCAGCCTAATTAAGAGACTGTTGACATTTGATAAGAAACTGTGGAAATAATAGGAGTGATGCTCAATGGGGTTGATGCTTCCTGCCTCCAGAAGCTGCAGAGAAAATATATATTAGCACATATTCATAAAACCACATCGGAATAGTGCCTGTTGCTTTCTTTATAACTATGTTTTTATTGGGTTTTCTGTTTTATAGTAGTAAGTGAGAGGAATTGGAGGACGTGTGCAGAATATTTAAATAAATAAGACAAATTAGTGTGTCAAACACTTTAACATCTGTGGCGATTATGATTATAGTTTCTTTTCAATTGAATTTATTACATGTATTTATAAAAAACAAAAGCAAATATCGACAAATCCACGTTTGGGAAAAAGAGTCGGAAGAAGTAAAAATGTTTATATAATTATATGGATATAAAAATGTCTAATAAATATCCATTATCCATATGCTACATAAATGTCTATTTTAATTTGGGGCCGTCCTGTTGAGAATAGGCTTTAAAAAAGGATGGGTTCAGGTGTGTGTGTGTGTGAGAGAGAAAGAGAGAGAGAGAGAGAGAGAGAGAGAGAGAGGAGAGAGAGAGAGAGAGAATGCTGACAGCAGAATAACAGCGGTGTTATTTGAAAGTGGTTTTTCTCCGTGGTTCTGTGACTCTGGAACCTCTGACCCGTCCCTTCAGCTGCTAGTTAGCATTAGCTAGTGAACCGGGAGTGAGCAGAGCTTGGAGGCTGGATGAGCCATGACAACATCGTCTTCGTCACACAAATAGAAGTCAGAGTCTACTTAGTCAAAGAAAAACACACAGTCCTGCTTCTATTCATATTCTGGGTGTTATCACACTGGGAGGACATACTGTATCTCCCAGTTTAATAGTTCTAATCTGAATAACAAAGCAGTGTCTGTGTGGGATGAGCACATTTGGAAGTGGGGGCTGCGTGCTGTCAGAACAGTAACACATTTCCATCCCACACTGAAAGGCTGCCGCAGCTTTCCTCCTGTTTCAGACTTCTGGGTGTCGTATTAAATCACTCTGCTGTGCAAACATTCGCTCATTATATATTCATGTTGGTAATTCGTCAAGTGACCCTGATGGTTCAGATGTTTTGGGTCTTTTTTCTTTCCTCAACTCTTAAACTAGTTTTCTCTTGACTTTGTGTTCCAAGGCTCCTTTTTAATAAATCATTTTTAGGAATAAACTTGAGACGGTATTAATGTCTGCCATCTTTACATGCACGCTCTGGTTTGTTTACGTTTCCATCCTCATGGCGCCGCCGCCCTTATTCTGCGACGCAGATGGTTGTCAGCTTTGTCACCTATTTCAAGAATTAAGTGGGTTAATTTTTCCACTTCTTGGCTTGAATTAGGTTGCTGCTCCTGCCGAAAGCGCAGCTCCAGCTCCGGCTCCGGCTCCGGCTCCGGCTCCGGCTCCGGCGGCAGACTGCGGGGGCACCGAGCGCCTCCAGGAAGGTTTATTCTCCCAACAAAAGAGAAAATGTCAGTGTTAATGAACTAGTCTGGGAACAGGTTTGAAAATAATCTGAGTAATTAGAATAAGACGTGTCCCAGCAGGACCGCTGTCTTCGGTGGGAAACAAACCTCTTCTCTGTTGTCTCACTGCGGCTGATTTAAAAGTCAAGAGCATTTTCAAGTGTTTGGTGATTCTACACATCTTTTCCAAACAGGCCCATGTAAGCATGTGGTTAGGAGCTTCCTGAGGCCAGCTGTCTGGCGGTGGCGGTGGGGTGCACATCGCCGTCCCTGTGACCTTTCATCAACTCTCAGCCCGTGCAGGTAAACACACAGTTGTTTTGTGCCGATACACCTAAACTCACGCTAAAGTGAAGCAGCGATACTTCACCATGATCATTTCCATCGTCTGCTCTCGTAAGAAAAAGCCTTTAAATGCAACAATCGAAGAAAAAGTCCAACTTTAAAGTGACATCTGGGAAGGAAGACAACCGTTTATAGTATTTTACAGGGGCTTAAACCCATTTCCTGCTATTTAATAAAACACATTTTAATTTCTCTTATTTTCCACTTCGCAGCTTTTCACCTTGCACGTGAAAAAATGTTCCCTCTGCATCAGCCTGAAGCAACAACGTAGAGACATCTGAACCCGATCTGGAGAGGGTGTGATGTCATACCCGCCCATCAGCAGAAGGGTCCCCCTACACGAGCCTGGTCCTACTCAAGGTTTCTTCCTGTTAAAGGGGAGTTTTTCCTTGCTACTGTTGCTTGTTTGGGGTCAGGCCCTGGGATTCTGGAAAGCACCTAGAAACAATTTTGATTGTAAAAGACGCTATATAAATAAAGTTTGATTGATTTGATTGGTTGATATCCCCCTCATGAGACTGACAGGAAATATTCTGGAACAGGTCTCTGGCAACACATAAGGAAAGCAAACTATATATATTTCAAAGCATCCCCGCTCTCTTCTGCAGCCAGAGATGCATCCTGACCTCATCAGCCATTCCACATGATGCTAATATTTCAAAAATCCCCAGGTGACAGAGGAGCGTACAATTCCCAAGTCTGTGCCGCCTCAGCGTGATGATAATTAATAACGACCCACCGGAGAGGCACCCATGCTCATCATCTCAGCTCCACCCTTGTGGCGTGTGACAAAGCCAGGACGCGCACGGCGGCTGCGCGTGTGCGATGAACGGAAACGTAACGTGAAGTGGGAATTTACGTTGCATTCAAGCTTCATCAGGTGTGCGACTGGCTTTATAATATTTGAGTGTGAATGCAGCGGAGAGTGGCTGCAAACTCTTATTGGAGCTTAAGCTGGGAACATTTTAGGAAAAGCTCAGGAGAGAGCACAACCCATTAGCTGGTACTGTAGGGAGCACAGAGTCTGAACAGTTCATTAAGGCTCTCCCTCCTACAGGGGGACGTGTGGAAATTGGCCCAGAACAGATGATGGTGGGGAGAGATGAAGCCACTCACAAGACAGCAGACTAAAATAACTTATAGTTCTTTAACATCTGACGGATGCACTGGAAAACCACTTCTAAAAAGAATGATGACATTTAAAACTGTGTCCCACGGGACAGTTTTAAATGCCACAGTATGTTCCCGCACTGCTTCCTGCTCCTTTAATATGTCAGACTCTGACTTCAGAGAATTTACAATTCTACATCTTCATTTTTTAAGTCCATCTAAAAATGGATCGAAGATTTCTGTGGCACTGATAACATTTCGATGCTTTTAAATTCGACAAACGAAAAGCTCGTTGTGTTTCCACGGGTTGTGGAAAGACGATTAAAGAGAGATGACTCTGATTACTCCTGTCCTGTGACTGGAACCATGTTCACCTGTATGGATAAGTGAGTGTCATCAGGTCTCCTGAGAGTCCACATATGACAGTCACCTGTGGCATCTCTCCCGTCTCCACGGACACGCTGTCATCCCTGCGGGCTCACAACAGTGATACCTGTCAGGCAGCCTGTCGGGAATGCTCACGTGGAACAGAGACATAAATCCTGAGCAAATGTGCAGGATTGGAGATAGAAATCCTTCGGACTCAGCTTTGCAAATGTGAATGGGACTAAAACCACATTGTTGCAGGACCGTCAGTCAATTGTAGGGTAAAGCAGATCTACCTCCAGGATCTAATGCACGTTTAAAACACACACACACACATAAAACAGGGGGAAATTTTGTGTATTTGAAGACATGGATAGACACACAATCCTGCCTATGGTTGAGTAAGCCTTAAAAGTTTGATGATGATTCTGACTGCGCCACAACAAAAGAGCTCCAAAAGAAATTATTCATGGAAATAAAGACGTTGCAGATTTCTGCTCTAATACATTCTTCCATCTAAAATAGGGTTAAAAATTTGTGGTCATTATTGCAGTTTGACCAGCTTCTCATCGGCCAAAGTCCTTTTTAAACCTGGCTGCAGTCGGCATTTGAGAACATTTTGAGGAGCAACAGATTCAGCATTAAGAGCTGGTATTTTAGAATCTGCCATTTTATTATTATTATTATTATTCGTATTATTATTATTATTATATTATTATTATTATTATTATTATTATTATTGAAGAGCGCTAACACTGATAACCATGGAGACGAGAACCCCAAAGGGCCGAGGTCATTCCAGAAGTTGAGGAACAATGTGGAGAACAGAAGTTTTCCTTGGGAAGCATCATCAGGGTGAGGAGCGCCGTCTCAGGGTGAGATAGAGGAGGGCAAATCCAATTGAATTCCTCAGGTCTCCCAGATTTTCTTTTTACTGCCAAAGCAACCCCCCCCCCCACCCCCCACCGACAAGATTTCAAGATGAGACAGCTTCTTTTAATCCACCATTTTGCTCGCTCTTGTTGTTTCCAGCCAGCTTCTTATGAGATCACGTACGTCATGACACCAGACATGCCCCACCCCCATCTGTAGCTTAAGCAGGGGAGTTTTTTCAATGGGGTAGAAACCCCCCACACGGAGGTAAAAAAAAAATAAAAATCAGCCATTAAACCGTCCCACCGCTGATTTAGAATCTTGTCCTTCAAGCCAGTGATCAAACTAACCCACCAAAAAAGAGGAAACCTAACTGGAAAACATGGAAGAGGACACACAGGAGGAGGGAAGGATGGTGGTTGTGAGGCTGTTTTAAAGGTAAAATAAAAGACTGTGGTAAAAATGCTGCAGGCAGCACAAACGTGCTTGTTCTTATTTACTCCTGCCCCCTTCCCTCCTCAGCCAGCTCACTTCTTTATTGGCTGCATTCCATTCCACCGCACATTTCACGCAGTCCTGACTCGGCACTCGTCGGCGTTCCGCATACACGCGAAGATTTTTGGTTGCAAATATTGAACAAGTTTAACATTTAAGATTGTCGTAAGAGCCGATTAGCGCACCTCAGACCACGGAATTGTCTTACAGGACATAAGATAATCGGGCGTTAGCTCCTCTTTGTCAAAAATCAGGACAAAAATGGCGTGTAAACTTCTTAACAGTGAGCGTGAACACTGATGTGGTGATCAGTCAAGGCCACACGTGTAAAGGTCCATTCGCCACACTAGCGAAACGATTTAAAAGAGCGGAGAATAAACCGAAGAAGCCAGATGAACGACGCAGCATCACGCCGTCCCTTTGAATCACAGCTACAAGATGGAGTCACGCTCAGCTGGTGACCCACATACTCAAAAACAGGAAAAATCCATTCACACAGGAAGCAGCGGCACCTCCTCTCTCACGTTCCCACATCTTGACAGAATAGGAACGCTCCCACTTCATATATATGGAATTAAATGTCTTATGAAACAACACTAAACTTAATGACTGCTGCACTTTATTCCACTATGGATAATTGACAATTACAAATCAAAGTTGACAGCAGACAAAACGCTGCAAAAGGAGCCTGAAAACCGCCGTTTGAACAAAACTGGACGGGCTTTTTAGATTGAAAAGCTTGATTTCCAAGTTTGTGTGCTAAAGACTTGTGTGGAAACTAGTAAAGACCTAATTTATTTGGCTCCCTGACCGCTGGATTCCAACATGTTTGGATCTGACAGACCTTCATCTCAGCAGAGGTTTGGAGAAACATAAGATTTTGGACTAATGAGCAGCTTCATTTCAGCTGAACTCCTGAACATCAATGCACAAACGGTCATCGAGAAGATTCCAATGATGCTAAAATACAACTCTGGGTTGGTGTTATTCAATCAGTATTTAATTCATACTCTATTACTCCGGCTAGAAATGGGTGCAGAAATGAAGGCTGGGGTGGACAACAAAGGCTGACGCACACGTAGAAATATGCGCTTTCATAAAGTCATTCTGAGAAGGAGCAAGGGCAGATGGAAATCCACCCTCATCATACTGCTGGATGATTTAGTAGTAAATGAATATTTGACTGACACGAGGCTCTAATGAATATGGTCATTAACATATTCATGAGTGACTGGCTCTTCACGTAAAAGCCAGCGGTACCTTTCAAAAGCCCGTGTTTGGATCTAGCAGCCGACTCTGTCCTCCTGTTTCTAGTTCCCTCTCACATCTGCCTTTCTTCCATCCACGTCCAGCAGATGCGCGCCAGATAAGCCGCGTGTAAGCGTGAACTCCATTAGGTGTCCCACAACAGTTGATTAATTAATGCCCCGGCGAATGGCTGTGTGGATCCTCTGGTGTCGTCTCCTGTGTGTCGGTCCTTTCCTCGTGTGTCTGCTTGTCTGCTCAGGTTTACTTCGGACCGCCTGCGGCCATGATGCCTCCCCATCTCCCGACTGAGAGCGGAACACTCACGTTCTTCCATCTTTAGAGATGGATCACAACAACTCCATGGAATGTGTTGTTTATTCCACCTGGACTCTCCTCGTCCTTGTGCTTATCTTTTACGTGATTGTCTCACACACACACACACACACACACACACACACACACACACACACAGACACACACACAAGCACCACCCCTTGTTTTGCATCATTTGTTCTGAATACGTGACCTTTACTGAACAATGATCAATCAGTCGGGCTTTAAGCTTATTAGACTCCTTCAAATTCAAACCAGCGAGTGGATGTAAAGGCGCTCATGGCTGAAGATGTAAGTCAGGCAGGGGAACACATTTAAGCATTATATATTTATTCCTTGGTAATTCTGCACTTTTGCTAACACACTAAACTGACACGCAGAGCAAAAGCTCCGAGCTTTCAACCGACTCTTCCGTTCAAAATGAGCCGGGAGGCCAATTTATGTGCCGCAGATTGTTTTCTATGTATTTTCCTTCCCACATTTTTCTGCAATTTTCTTTTCCAGTGGACCGTTTTGTGGGGGACATATTTTTATTCACTCCAATATAAATATATATCTGCTGTGCAAGTATTGAACCGGCTAGTTTGGTTTAAAATAACAGTAAATAACAGTGGATGTTTCAAAAGCACGTTTGTATCAAATATTTCTGTGCAGGTGAACAATCTAGAGAAATTTCCACAACAAAGGCAACGCATACTAACAATGATAGAGCTTTCCATTAACAGTGTGTAGCGGGGTGGTGAAGAATCGGGTAATATGAATGAAGTGTGTGTCGTCTGGAGGACATGTTAGCTAATTTGCAGTTCGCTGTGGTGTATTTTAATAAAACCCCTCTAAGTGTGCCAAATTGTCTTTTAGCAGTTGAAAAAAGCCTGAATCGGAAATAATAAGAAAGCTGAAGTTAGGGAGGAACTGGACGATGTTGCTCCAGGACCAAGAGCTTCTTCGCTTCATTGAACTCAGGTACTGATGACCCCACTCGCACCCAGACTCGGGGGTCAACCTGACTCCTCCAAAGAGCTGACGGTAAATATCCATCAGACTCATTAACGTAGAACTAAAGCCCTTGTCCGACTGTGTCGGAGCACCAAATATCTGTTTATTTTCTGTGTGCAGGGCAGTAAAGGAAGAACTGACCGGTGGAAGGTCTTTGACCTGCTGTTGATGTGAAGCCTCCTTAGAGAGTTATTTCGGGGCCACCAGAAGAGTGGCGACAGTCAGTCGCAGCTCCGTCTAATTAGCTGCAGAACTCGATGGATACAAAAAAAAAAATAAATAGTTGGAACAAACTGAATCAGCAGTAGAAGTTTGTCTCAGACCCGTCGGGGGATGATAGCGAGATGAATGATCTAGGAAACACGTTCGTAGCGATCAATATGCCACCATAAATATCAATGATTCCTAAAACCTTTTGAAGTGGCAAAGACTCAGTCCAGCTGGACATGGGGGGAAGGGGGGGGGGGGGGGGGGGGGGTTCCTGCGGGGAGCTGCTGCATTATTGATTATTTACCTGTTCCAAACAGATGCAGTTGCATCTGGAGCTACTGGAAGTTCTACCAGGGAGCAGCTAAAGTCTAACAAGTGGTCAAACAGGTTGACAATCTGTTGGGCTTCTCCGCAACAATATGTTCAAACAGGCTCCTTTCTCTCTTTTTAACTAAAGAGATCGGACAAGCTTTTGTAGAACTGTAGCTCCGATCCAGTCAGATCTAGACTAAAAATCCAAGGGAAACAAACTGATCATAGTCAATCGCTGCAACAAATCCTGGCCAGAGTCCTCAAGCTGCGGGAAGAGGCCGGATACGGAACCATCAGATCAGAATGTGGAAATCTGTGTTTATTTGGGGCTGTTGAACTAGAGAAAGATGAAAAATATCAAGTTGTTGTTGAGAAGGGCACCATGAAAGGAATTTTATTCTCTGCATTCTCACTCTGAAGCAGATATTGTATTAAGGTTTTAGGGCACTGGAACCGAATAGGTTGAGGGTTATTTTCTGTTATAAGAAACGTCCTCTGTGCCTCAAATAGATATCGGGCGTCTGTCCTCGGATGTCTTGGATTTTGATGCTGGAAAATAACATATTTATATATTAGGAGACACACACACACACACACGCGTGCAGGCATGCATGCATTTATCATGTTTATCAGTTGTGTCTGTTTCAGATGCAGCAGTTTTCAGCAGAACGTTAACTGAAAACCCTTTTTACAGCCACCGCGTCCAGCTCTTCCAGGAGGATATTGAGACGGGCCCGAGCCAGATAGGAGATGTAATCCCCCCAGTGTGTCGCCTGAGCTCTTCACTCTGTCTCGTAGGCTCAGCCCAGCCACCCCGTGGAGGAACCGGAGCGCTGTGGTGTCAGATTCGGTATGTTCCTCGCAGGGCCCTCTAAGATGAACGGGAACGGGTTTGAGACGACCTGAGCGAGGCTCAGCCCAAAACAGGAAGAAGAATCTGTTCTGCGGTGAAGCCACAGCTCACAGGAGGATCTCTCTGTGCGGCTGTCTGAAGAGGACAATATGCTAATTTAGTACGACTGTAAATACCATTTCACAACCCTCAAATTAAGAGTAAATGTTCCTCAAAATAATGCTACTCAAGCATTATATAAATATGAGGGACACTTTGGAGGAGAGCAGCCTTTGCTATCTTTGGCCAAACGAATCCTCCATATCAGACCTTCCTAAGAACAAATCCGCTACTCCCAGCTTCGCTAATCTTCCCTTTATCCCACCGTGCCCTTCTGTTCTTCTTTTCATTGTTCCATTAGTCTCGTTCATTTGCTGCGTTCAGACCCTTTCCCATTCCGCAAGCCTTTTTACATTTCCAGAGTTCTCCGCACTTCTTTCTCACAGCTTTCCTGTCTTGCGTGGGCGGTGGGGTGAAACAGAAAGTTGTGGGAGCCCTCCAGGTCCCCTGCAAAGGAGCTACTTTTGCCACCTCCACCAGCCAAATAGCACCCCACACTCCCACGCTGTGATTTGGGAGGAGCAATTGGACAATGCATTTAAAGAGAATGCTCGCTAAGAGGCTCCCCAGAAGAGCACAGACCAGAGGAGATCTTTCCTCTGATGTTACATGCTTTGCTTCCTCTAAGAGCGCTGTGTTTGGGTCTGGGTGGCTCACATTTGGTGAATGGCTCCCAGTGCCAAAGTGATCCCTCTGCAGACAAATCTGATGGCTGCTATTGCAAACTGTGGAGCCCAGAAGTGTCCAACAGTTCAGTTTTTAATGTTGGTGCCAATGGTTAAAGCAGTCTTTAAGGGAAGACTGTGTTCCTTTCAGCCTCTGGGCATGCTCTATACATATTAATACTCTGGATGCTGTCTGCCACAGAGCTGCTGCTGTGTAAACTAAATGCTGAAAAGAAGCCCTTCCTCAGCACTTAAAATGGGTCACACACCGTATTGTGTTTTTCCATTTTGGTAGGATTCAATCCCTGGTTGCTGCGAGACTCAGTGTGATCTTCACCAAAGTGCTAAACAACACACACAACTGCAAGATTCCACTGCGGCCTCAAACTTTCTTGAGGGATTCGAGCGTCCATCGAAACTGCGATACATTATGCATTTGTCCTCTTGTGTGTAGTTTTGCGGCTGCTCGAAATGAGGAGAAGGTCATTTCTTCACACTGGGAAACCTGATTCGGAATCACTACTGCGGCTCCAGGGAGGCCGCGCTGTAACTGATGCTGCTGCAATGTGACCTCAGTGAGGAGCTGCAAAGAATAAAAAAAAACAACCAAAAACCTCCTTTCCCGCAGCAGCAGCATCGTTCCAGTTAAAGTTATATAACTTCAGTGTAAGACAAAGTCATCCGTCATGAAGAATCTTTGTAGTAAAGTGTCAGCGGGAACAAAAGTGCCACCCTGGAGTGATTTCGCTGACTGTGTTAACTACATTCAGAAATGCTGTTTCAGTCCGACCGAGTAGGACAGAAGGACAATCTTCGCCTCGCAACTTGGCAAAGTGGTTAACACTGAGTGGCAAAAGCATTCCCAACACCAGTGGCACCTCAGCAGGCACATCAGAGAGCCACCAGGATCATTTATGAGAGTTTCTTTGCTGTTGCTGCAGATTTCTAACGAGCCTGGAAGGTCCAAAGCAACGATGAACCCGAAACATTGCTGGAATCAGTGGAGGCCTTCAGTGACGTCCAACCTCAATAAATACACCTCGTAATAGCATCAATGCGGCACCAGAAATTATACAGAATCACACTTACAAAATACATCACTTTAATATAGGCGAGTCCAGCAACACTTCATTTCTGGAGCATTTAAAATCAGTCATTCACTGTTGAGTTTAGGTAACAAAGATCCCCTAAATTGTTCAAAAATCAAAGTTGATTTGAAGAGATTAATCAACCAAGTTTGAATAAATCCACCGATATGCGAGATTAAACAAGTTGCACATTGTAGCCATTTCATATAGGACACCAACAAGACGATACAGAAACAAAATGACAAGAATTATATTAAAAATAAAAGGAAATTAAAGAGAACCTGACAACACAAGCTATCTCATATCTGATTGGATAAAATGCAATGGATGCAATATGACATCAAGAGATGGGGAATAACTTTATTTACACATTATTATTATATTCTATATATTTACGGTCAGCAGAAAAGGCCTCAGTTCGAATACAAAACTGGTAGAAATGGTGGAAGAACAACCGCAATGTAATGCCGTAAACTATCAGTCGGTACAAATGCTACCAGATTAACATTTGGAGATGTTACATAAAGCTGTCCACACTGACGGCTTTGGAATTTTTAAATTGCTGCTGAAGTCTCCCCAAATCTGCCTTTTAAAGGGAAAACAGGACCTGAATATGCATGAGGAAGAGAAATGTTTTAATCATTACAGGAGTGTTGTATGAAACACGGCTGAGTCTCCCAGCCAGTGAATTCTTTATTGGGTGGCAATCAGGCACCAATTAGTCTGACCCAGTTTGGTATGCGAGAAGCAAGAGTAGCAGCAGCGTTTCCTTATTTTGTATTCCCGATTTTATCCTTTTTGCGGTAACAAAGGCATTTGGGTTTCCCCTCAACGTTGTGTTGTTGTAGGGACACTTGAGAAACTGCAGTCTTGTCAATGACAGCGTGACGTCACGTTGCTCCGGGACCAGCGGGGCCATGAGAAACTGGCTGGTTTTGTTTTGTGGCAAAGCTATTCATTAGCATTTAGGCTAAGCTTGCGTCATTCAAAATGCAATATTTCAAGAATCCACATGTAGGAAAAGGGAAGAGAGCAGCAAAGACTGTTGCCAAGAGCCCTGAATGAAAGAATGAACGTGGAAACATGTGTCCGAAACAATTTACTCGCACTGAAAGCTATTAAAATAAAGTGAGACCTATATCACTGTTGCAGATTGTTGGGATTGAGAGAGGAAGGATTCCTGGGTGGGGGCTTTTTTGTTGTGATGTGGGTATGTTCTCTGCATCTGCACAGGTTTCCTCCTGTTTTGGAGAACAGAGACATTGTCTCCACCTGAGATGATCAAATCCTTTGTGTCACAGACTGAAGTTCACAGCTTCTGTGGAATCAGCTTTTATTATTCTGCTGACAGTCTTTCAGGCTTCACTCCCCTAAATAAAGAGTTGCATGTCTTTTTATTTCCCTCGCATCTTCTGACGCTTCGAAAACAACAAAAACAACGCGCCGAGTTTCTTAACAACCCCGCACAAGCTGAAACGGCTGTTGGAGGAAGTCGAGTCCTCATTCAAAGTGCTGGCTGCACATTGAACAAACACTTAGAGGCTTTTTCCCCTCCCCTCATATCCGTGTTTCATCATAATTGCCGGGAACTTGTGTGTTCTGGCTACCATGGCAACTAAAACTCTGGAGGTTAACATCATATTAGATGCTTTAGAAAGAAAATCAAGTTTAATTATAGTAAAAGTTATTATCAGCGTCTTCTGTTCAGACAGGTGTTCGACTTCTTGGTACTTCCATGGTTGTCTGTGCTCAACAGTGACAGGTTCTGTCAGTGACCCAGGGGTCACAGATGTCATAACATCTCATTACTGAGGAGCAGAAGAGGAAGAAGATCTTTTCATACTTGGATAAATGCCTACACCTGCCTAGACGTATATACTACTTTAATGGCTGTTGCTATGCACGTTTGAATATTATTTCTCATCATTGGAAAAACTAACATAACAACGTCCAAAGTTGAATGAAAGCATGAAAAAGCACACGTTGCAGAGTCCAACATATGGGGGAAGTAAATGATTAATTTAGCAAAAGTAACGTGACGTATGGCGCCTGAAAGCGATTGCACAGCATTTATTACATCTGTATTTAATTTTGAAAGGCAGGCGCAAGCTGCTCGTGCACAGATGGCGGCCGTTATTCAGGTGAGGAGGGTAGTGGGGGAGAAATGCAGAAATGCGCAGAGAATGTGTTTATCGTTGCATTAGCGCATCCCTGCTCAGAACCACGGGACAAAATGTCGCTCGTCGTGACTGGAGGAGGGAAAATTGGATCCAATCCCATTTCTGACATATAGAGCGCGATGATGGAAAAGTTAAGAAGAAACAATTGTCCAAAGTGATACACGGTAAACAGAGTATTTCTATTTTCCTCATCTGATGGGCAGCTCTCTTCCTCCCAGCTCTGCAGGATTATTAAAGACCTGGAAGAAGAACTGCTCCAACAAGCTTCCACCTGACGTCAGCATAAGAGCCACAGCCTGGTCCAAGGCTTGGTCCCAGCACCAAAAGGCTGCTGCAGAATCATCAGTGGACGCATCCATCTGCATCCTGCATGTTTAGAATATTGACCTCAGAACCTTTGACCACGATGACCTCTGGGATCCAGTTGGTAGATCTAATTGGCTGCTGCTTAAAAGTCTGTTTTTATAATCTCTTGTAAGAGACAATTATTCCTTCATTTTCTCTTTCCTGTAAATCTCCTACTCATCCTCTGAATTCTCCATGTGGCCTTTTCCTTCACAAGTGTCACTTTCATATATTCAGATGATCTTCTCTTTTCTCACGCGTGCTCTTTTCTTGTAAACACACATTAATTATACAGACGAGAATAGAGCTTTGAGTAATTTACCTCCAAATTAAACTCATTCAAGCTAAATTGAATTGAACAACAATAACAGCTCCTGAATCTAAACCATCTTTGATTATGGAGGAGAATGAGCTAAATGAGCAAAATGTTGTCTCCAAATGGGAGGAGCTCAGTTTGACTGACGATCTGCTTCAAAAATCCTCATGTTTGGGGTTTTTACAGTTTTCATGGCAGGTTGAGACCTTTAAATACGAGCACAGACCTGTGCTAAGTAAGGAGAAGCTTTTAGAATTGTAAGTTATTGTCATGAACATGATGCAGGGCACGAATCACTAACATCCAGCAACGACCAGCTCACGCCCAGCAGCAGAAAAACCAGTGCCATGAAAGGACTGTGAAGGCAATCTTTTATTCAATGGACTAGAACCCTGTAACAGTGGATGCTTCCAAACAGCTGCACTAAAACATGTCAGAGGACAGATAATCCAGCGATCTCTGAATGATCACACAGCAAATAAAAGGACTTTTCCCCCCCTACAGCCTTTTGCTGGAATAAAAGTATATTTCTCCCGTTTCTGCATCATTGGCTATACTTGATGTTGTAACTTCTCTGCTTCTTTTCTACTTGGTGCATAAATATGCTCCCCCATTGTCACAGAGGGAACATTTTTAGGTGGCGCCAGACATTGTGCTCTAGTTCTCGACTAGAAAACATCAAGAAAATCACTCTGAGACTTCCTGCAGTGGAAGCACAGTCAGGATATGTAGATTTCTGCAATGATGATACTCAGATAAGCAGGTCCAGGCACCATTTATTCCCCCCTTTCATTTCAAAAACGCTTGTGTTCAACGGCAGCCTCGGTCATCTGTGGTTAATGAGCAGCACATCAGGAGAATTACATCATGTCTTTTACTTTAAAAGACATATTTTGGTCCTCCCTACAACCTTAACTTCTTTTCAGTGGTTGACAGTGATGCAGCTGAATAATCTATGTTTATTAGGATGAAAAAGCAGGTGAAAAGAGTGGTGAAACTCCGTATTCAGTAAGTATTTATGGACCGTTATTCCCATATCACTACAATGTTTTTGTCATTAAATGTGTGAAAAAAACAACAAATGACCGAATCTGAGATTTTCAACTTGAAATCACAGAACTTTCTGGAAGAGGGATTAAATGTCAAATTCTTGTTTTGAAGCAGAAGGTGACTCATTGGACTGCGTCATCAGCGGCTAAATCACACTTGCTCATGTGTCTCACGGTGGGCAGAACAACAGTTGTGAGATCCGGACTAAGCTGATTAATGTTGGGGCCACAGATGACAACACTGAACCAAGAGCCCAATGTGCCAACCTTGTGAGTCAGGGCTGACGAGCAAGTGAGGAACCTCCTCCACCTTAGAACAAATGATGGGGGGTTGTCAGGACAATCTGAATGAATGCACCAAACACGCGCTCTGCTGATGCTCACGTTTCAACTCGCAGGAATACATGCGCGGCTTCATTTGCAGTGTTTCTGCTGCTGCACTTCTTAGGCTCTAAGAATAGAACATCTCTTTGAGACTCATTAGTATTTCTTTGTCAGCACTGAGCACAATAATAGAGTGGGACCTCTACTTACGAACGTCTCTACATGCAAAATTTTCAGATTACGAAGCGTCTCAACGGGAAAATATTTCCTCTTGTTACGAAAGAAATTTCAGGATACGAAGGTCAAAAATACGCTACCGCTGCTACTCGCAGTTCGCGGAGTTTAGCGAACACAAACTTGCTTGTAGCTGCTCTGCCATTGGCTATCGCCTAGCATCTTCCTGTCATCCCATTGGCTAGGAGGGACGTCAATATGTACAAGTTTGTGTGTATCCCAGCGTCGCCTTCGTTTCACTTTTATTTATTGTGGGTGTTCGTATATTTGTCCATTAGATGGCGGTGTTACCACAAGTGTTAACGTTCCTTGCTAGTAATGACGGCTAATGTAAGATTAGCCTGTAATAAAGTTCATTTTGTTCCTGGAGAAGCCTTGCACTGAATTCCTACATTTATTGTGCGGTAATCTAATTGTAACATGTATTTGTTAAATGTTTTGATGCATTTTTATGATTTATAAAAAAAAATATGTCCGAATTTTTGGGGGCTTGGAACGGATTAGGGCATTTACATGGAAAACTCTACTTTTGTAAATTTTCAGGTTACGAAACAACTTCTGGAATGAATTAAATTCGTAAGTAGAGGTCCTACTGTATGTAATAACTTCAATAGGAGTCTGCCTAGATGACGGTAATAGCTACTCTATGAACACTCTGGTAATATTGGGTAGTGGAGAGAAACATTTAGAATGTAAAAATACCCTAAAATAAAAAAATAAAATAAAAAACAAGATTTCTTTAGGATATGTAGAAATGTTGCAGCTTCTCTGTTTATTCCTTTAAAGAGGCTCTTAGAGAACCTTGTAGGCTTGGTTTTAAATGAGGCAGATGGTCCTGCATGAAACATTTGTGGATCTCTAAACACTGAATACACATTGTGTGGGTTTAAGTCATCAAAATAATTTTGACTGTAAACATGTGAGAAACGATGGAAATCCGGAGACAGATTGTTGATTTTAGATAATAGTGAAGAAATTGAACCGTGATGGAGGCTGCACATTTGGCCCTATAGAGAGGCAGCTTATGACTCATGCTGCTGAAAGCAGAACAGGAAGCTTAGAGTCAACACAATTAGAACACCGAGCATGTGCACACACATATAGAGCTCATTTCCTCTCCTTCATCGGGGATCTTCCAGCACTACATCTCTGAGCAAACCAGTCTCCTGAGCGATCTCCGGTCAGCAGAATGTGCACCTCCTAGCCCCTGTGATCCACCAAGGCATCTAGCAAACAAAGCTTCAGCCAGAGGCCAAAGCCCGGTGTTACTCACCACAAAGCGTCTTGCGGCTGCGCTAACGCAGAAGCTGCAGAATTAGAGCTCAGCGGAGGTAAACTGCTGTTCTGCATGTGGGCGAATATTCATTCGAGGTGAGCGTTGAAGGTGTTCACTGTGTGGGAATGCTGACATCGGTTGCCGAGCGTAGGAGTGGCGGTTCGGCAACCTTGACATTGTGATAATTATTTCTCGTCTACACTTCTCACCTTTGATGGATGGATAAGAAAAAGGATGAAAGGGCCCAATAGTACGCAGGGTTAGAACCTCCACAGAACGGGCGGGGGGATGGGGGGGGGGGGGGGGTGTGGGGAGGGGGTTATGGGAGACAGCTGATTCATCATTTGTGTTTTGGATTGTGATTGTTCCACGGCGGTAGGCTATGCACACATTCTCTACGCCATTCCTGTCTGACTTCCAGCCTCGGCTGACCCGGTTTCTGTCAAAATGCGACTTGGTGCGTCCTCCGCTGAGAACGGCGGATCCGCAACATCCCAGCGAAATCCCGCGGGTGCCGGTGTTTGATCCGAGCAAGCCTGCCACCTTATTAGTTTGCATCCAAATCCGAGTCGGTGCCTTTACCTACTCACAAATCCTGGCTTCACTCCCGCGGGTGGATTTCCAAAGCAACTCCAAAAGACAACCAAATAAAGTGCAACGCCTTGCAGCCTACCTCGTGGTGAATGATACTTCCATATGATGCTGGCGTCGGGCCGACCGACGGCTTGGCACATCAGATTGACGTTGCTGCCCTCGTTGACCGTGACATCCTTGGATATGTTGGCGATCCTGGCGGGGACTAGGGAGAGAGAAAGCAAATCAAGATTGATCATTTCAGCTTAATTAAAGACGTGAGCAACGGGGCTTGCTGGTCTAGGTGATCAGACCGTTGATGAGTTTAAAAATAACCCTGGTGAAGGGACTTAATTACCATGAAATTAGCTGACAAATCTGACAATTCTTTGGCTCTTCATGGCGTTAGACATGATTGATTTTCTTCATCATGTATCTCAGCCACACTGCTCATTAGACAAGCAGCGGTCTGATTTGAAGTAAAACGTAATTGTATCTGTGTGACTGTGTGTTTGGTTTCTTGATTAAATGTATCCCCAGAAAATGTAGCTTCAAATTAGGGGTCAGCAGTTATCCTTCACTTGTAATGACTTGACATTTCAGATCATTAGTTGGTCTAAGAAGTCACACAGCAATTACGGTTATTATTTTACTGTAGTTTTACAGTTCAAGAAGACAGACGAGCAGTTGAACACACGGATTTCAGGCATGATTCCAATCCGGCTCCTGCGGCCGCCGTACGCAACGTGGACAGTGACTCTGAGTTGTTTTGCTAAAGCAAAAGTTAATCCTCAGACATTGACCAAAGCTTCAGAATTAGCCAATAATGATGATCTGGAGAGGTGGCGAAAACAAAGAAAAACAAGTGTCCCAATCAGATAGTCTGACATTTACTTAATGAGGCTAAAATGATATTGGATTAAAAGAAACAAAAAAAAACCAACAACCAAATGCAGCCCGTAATCCCAATCACATTAATTTCCCACGTGTGTATCGTGTTATCGCGGAAGTGCAGAGGGGACCCCGCAGGGTCAATGAGCCAGTTCTCTTGGTTGGTTCGGACTTCATGAAGCTCTTCATGGAGTCAGTTTTCCTAATAAAACAATTAAAAAAACAAAACAAAAAAACAGCGAGATCGATAAATGCAATGCTACATTTGTCTGTTTATTTATTTGTTGGCATCTAAACAGAGAGCAAAACACACACCTGAATAAGAGACACAGGGTGGCTAGAGTATTTTAAAAAGACTGTTAAACAGGCTAAATTACTGGTCCGATTCAGTTATTGCTTTGGTTTGGGCCTCACTTATCCTCAATGCTGACATCAAGCTAGTATATTTTATGTATGGTTTCCACTTTTTTCATTGTTTAAATTTTACATTTATTAATATAAATTACCCCTATAACTGAGGTACTTCAAAAAGTAATTGGTGTAATAACACCCAAGGGATAAATGTTACATTTTTGTAAAAGTTGATCAATCAAACCTACAACCTATCACTTTATTGTATTAATGTATGCTGTCCATATTTTCTCTCACCTTATAACATGACAATTTTAACAGATTTAATGTAATTCTAATAAGTTTAATGAGTATAATTTATTTCTACGATAACAGTAATGAACCTACTAAAACTCAATACCATGAAAAATTGTAGAAGTGCCAGGAGACCATAGGTGGAGTGGCATGGTAGTCAGCAGCCAAATGACCTTTGAATTTAACAATTTAACTAGCATGCGGGAATAATTGGCTGAACTGGGACATTACTTGAAGGGCAGTTCCAAAAAAAGACATCAAAAACACAACCTAATTCAGAAAAATGTCGCCGTGGCGACATGGCAGAATTAATACCTGTCTGCAGGCATCTTTACCTCCACTTGTAACTCGCACACTATCACACTCCATGTGATTGCTGGACAAGTGACCGACTTCCGTGACTGATCCCTGGGTTTGCTAAATCCAACAAGAGGCTAAAAGGTTTTAGGCCTGAAGCACCCTTTTGGATTCGATGTGACACAGCTTCAAGGGCAAATAATTAAATAAACGTCTCTAAGTAAGTCCCGTGTGCTTGCACGTTGCCTTTATAACTTTGCAAATTAACCGTTTAGCACATTAACTAGAATTGAACCTTCACCTTGTGAGATATTAAGTGAGGCGCAGTCACCAACAGGATCGCTGGCCATATGTTTAGTTTCTGAGAGGAGTTAGAATAAAATGTTTCAGCAGGTTTTGATTGCAAAGGTTATGCTTGGCTCTTCTGACCCAGAGCTACGAAACCGACACACCGCTTCCTTTGAAACATGCAGTCAAACAGTCCTTTTGCAGGTAAAGCAAGGGAATTTTACAAAAGGTCAATAAACCTTTGCAGATGATCCAACTCATCATTTTTTGTTGTTCACCACCAAAGTTCCATTGATGTTACACAGCCATCTGCCGCCTCCATTTCCTTTGTCCAAGCTGTAATCACCAAGAGCTGAGGACAGAGTTTCTTAAATGGTTTGATTTTTGCGGCGGGAACGGAGGAGAGCGATGTCGGTGAGGGCCAGACCGGAGTGACTGAGTCCCGTCAGAGCGTTTCCATCATCCTTCTCTGTGGAAAATGTGCACACGTGCTCTTGACCCACCCTTGAGATGGCCCGACAGTTCAAACAAACACCACCTCAAAATATGGAGCCTGTCCCATTTCTTCCTGGTTTTCTTTATCTATTTTTATGCACCGCACTAAAAATTCATGGATACCAAAATGCGCTCGTATCTGACACCGGCACCCGGAAATTCCAGCACTGGTCTGATCTCGTTCTCTCGTGGACGCCTCTCTGCAAATAAACAAATATCCCAGCTTGACAAAAGATGCTAATGTTTGTCCAATTCTCTGAAAGCAACCACGTGGAACAGGAGACAGCTGAGGGGATGGATAAAGAAAAGTGGCCTGTGCAAAGCTGCGTGCTGACAGTTGTTGTGTGGGCGATGCCGTTTCACCTAGGGTATTTGGTCCATATGCTGTTGTATATCAGCCATTGTCTTCCTGTTATGTTATGCGCAGGAATAACAGACGACCACCGCCGCTTGGATGAAAGCCTAAACGCTGAATAAGGAATCGGTCCACAGAGTTAGGGAGCAAGAGGAGGGAGATGATGACGGGAAGAGGTTTTGCTCCCCCCCTCCCTCTGCTGGATGTTGTTCTTGCATTTTTTTCATTTCTTTATTTTGACAGACAAACACTTTATTAAAATATGCCCTTTGAACTGCTTAATGATTAAATAAGGTTTATTGTGGGTATTGTTGATGAAAAAATTCAAACAATCCTCTTCAAAGAGAAAAAAAAGGCCTTTAAGCTTAAGCTTCATCACACCAGCCACTTTAAATTCCATATTGCTAAAGCCAAGGAAGGTAAGAGGTTCTTAATAGTATTGCAGACTAAAGAAAAGTGATGTGATGAATATATATATACAGTATATATATATATATTTTTTTTTTTTTTTTTTTTCTATTATAGGTTATAAAACCTCAGATCTCAGACAATCTCAATTAGAAAGATCTTTGCTTTTACATTTTTATGTAATCATCCTAAGCTTTAATTCTTTACCTTTAATTTTGTATTTAAATACACATTTATTTTGATTTTATTCTATTTCAGTTGTCTTTTTCTCCTGTCCCAAAACTTCAGCAAAATAAAATCTAGTTTGATCAACAATATATCAACAGCATATGAGTATGAACAGTAGCTGGGCAGGAGCAAAAAGGGACCTTTGAACAATTATTGTCGTTGCCGTAGACAAATTAATACTTTTCCTGTTAAAAGTCACCCCAGTCTTTTGCCCTGGCTTTAAAAAAAACATTCAATGATTCTGACTTTGTAGTAGAAATCTGACAAATGCTAGCAGGGGAAAAATGTGGCTATTCTGGAGCAATTAGACCAATGCCTCGGAAATAATGCTGTCGTGATTAATTGAGGGTAAAATGCATCATGTGACGACCTGAAAAAGGCTCTGTATGTTTGGTGGTTTGAACACAAACCGCTTCATTTCAGACTCACTGACCTCCAGCAGGGACGAATGAGTGAGCATCTGTGTGCGGAGCAGATGATAGCTCCTCCAACGTGACGATGCCGATGGCTAGGTGATTAAAAACAGAGCTCCCCTGACACTGTGGTTGCTGCTGGAAGTGACCGCGGGGCAGGGGAACATCACCTTCCAGGTGGGCCCAGCAGAATGCACAGCAAGAACTAGTCAGGAATTAAACTGAGGAACCAGCTTAATATTGATGTCTCTTCGAGTCTCTAATTTAAGAGGTTGACGAGTGAGATCTTCTTTTGTCATGCCAACAGCCATTAATGGGCTACATTTAGGAACATGTGATGATTCTATAGTTAGCGAAGGGCTTGGTGGCATGTGGGGGAATTTCATGCTCACTGGTATTTATTTATTTTGTAGAGATTCAGCCTGCTTTTCTCCCGTGAGAGAGCGGCGTTACACACTGTGCAGCCAGAGATCATGGCCAGAAGTTTCATTCCAGCTCCTGCAGACAAAAGGACGCTGTAATGCTAAACATTTATTCAGAGAAAACTCATTTTAGAGAAATACCGATAACACTTGGGATAGTTGTTGAGTCCCGATTCATATAAAGTGTAAATAACATGGTTTGAATTTCTCTTTTGCGTTTTCAGACTGTGGGATGTTTTGCTCGCGTTGGATTATTTCTCTGCGATACAAATACGAGGTCAGGCGCATTTCTACCCCCGCTCGGAGCAACACAAGAGGCTACTATCTCCACTCTCTTTTGCCAAGTTGGGGTTTGAATGCATTCTGCTGTCAATTGACGATGTAACAGCAGAAACCTACTCCCTTTGCTAGCATAGCATTACGATGCAAGAAAAATAAAACAAGGAATAAAAGCTAATAAATTAAAGGAGAAGGAAAAAAGGGCGGTATTGGTTTTAGTATGAACCTTTCACACATCCTGACTTCAAAACCTCTTTCTCTTGTGCCAATGTTCACTGAATCTATAATAGATGCTAACTCCTCTTTCATAAGATATAACAAGATGTCGGAAACATCAAAAGGGTGAGCGCCACTGAAGTTTCCCATCAAGCGTCTCCACACAGCACAACAGTGACAGACATCATGGTAACTTTGAATCTTCCCATCATTGTAATTGTTAATTTAGAGGTGAAGCCAACTGCAGGGATATCAAAGATCCACATATTCAGGTCCAGGAAGTATATTAAAATACTCGCAGGCAGCTCAGACTTTGTAGCAACGGAAATAAACTAGGTTACTTTCCCGGCTGTCTGGCAGACTGCACCGGCGGTGACACCTGCCTTCAAACTTGCGTTCTTTCTCAGTTCAAAGGCAGCTTTTCATATGGGACCCGTCACAGCTCGTGTTCTAGGACTCCGATCCAGCAAAATGACAGCAACGCTGAAGTGAAACCAAACAGCACATTTGATGCATAAATATATTATTTCCTGATCAGCAGGAAAAAAGAACACATGCAGGCAGAGATAAATGTGTCTTAATAGCCTCCTTTCTAGAATCTTAATTCATCTAAAGTCTTCTTATTCCAAATTCCTGTTGAACTGAGAATTATTTCCATATTCTAGTGTTTGGTTGCAGACTGTTTAGGTTTGGTAGATCAGTCTGTTCCACTGAACTAACCTGGCTAACATTACACAGCATTTTAAAAAAGCATCTAGGGTTTCGTTCCCATTGTGCACCAGCAAGCAGGAGACGAATGCAGCAGGGACTCCACCATCTTCAGCTTTCTTCCCGTCACCAGAAGCCGTGTTTAGACCCGTGTGAGGTCGCGTTCATTAATAACTTAATCAAAGAGCTGGAGGGTAAACGTAAAGCAAGATGTTTACACCGTCTGCACAGGTCCTGTCCACCGATTCGTGAGGACATGAGGACAGAACACAAGGACAGGTGTCTACAGTCAAGAAGTTCTAATATTCCTCACATTTGGGTCACATTTGGGCCAGGTGTAGAGGCAGCACCAGAAAGGTTCTGTTTCTCTCTCATCTTGTCTCTGCCTTCTTCCGTCCTCTCGGTCATATTTCATTACATTTTGCTTTATATAAAAAAAATGTTTACATTTGTAAAAAATAATGTAATCATTCTATTTATTCAACGGCTATATTGTTCAAAAAAGACTAAAAAATGTTTTAGTAGGCTGTAGAAAACCTTCAGCCAGCCAAATGCCGTGATATTTGTTTAATTTTCAAGGTCCATGTTTTGTTCCAATATTATTAAAAATGCAGCACATTCTTTGTGACCTTCCCCGACCTTCAGGCATAATGTCTGTTTCCAGGAGGAAAGTTCCCTATTTGTAATGATACAGGAGCAAATCAGGTGAAGCCACGATAACGCGGGCCGTTTTAAACCGCCAGGCTGGTTTTAAGCAGTTCGAAAGATAAAGAAAAAGAAAAATATATTAAAAAAAACCAAGAACAACAAATATACCCATGAAGGAAGCAGCTTTTTCTGTCATAACTGCTGAATATAAATGGAACTTTATGAGAATTCTGCAAATACAATATATTTACATCCATCCCAGCAACAGTGGCTCAAACAATCCTGATGAGGATAGAGAGGGAGCACATGAAAGGTCACAAGGTGTGTGTGTGTGTGGGAAGGAGGGGGGGGGGGGTTGCAGGTATTTAAACAGAGCTGCACCGAAGCAATAGAATTATTGTTGTGGAACAAATCTTTTAGCAGATAAGTGAGATTAACTCTTTTTGAGTGGCTTCACCCGTTCTGTCATCCGGTTTCTTGCCTGACTGATCCCACCTGTGCAGCCACACCTGTGCCCTGTGGCCCCGCCCCCTCGGCCGCTCCAGCTTTTGGCAGATTGGCAGATTGTCAGACGTTTTCACTCCCGTCTGCGTGTTGTTTCCTTGTTTTCACATGTCACTTCCTATCTTTGTTTTGCCACGGTGAGTCTGTCTTCCCGACCACGTTCTTCCGCTTTTCCCTGTGTTTTCCCTCCATTGGCCTTCCTCATGCTCCCTTGCTTCTCTTGCATTTTAGTATTTTACGCAATTACATTGTCCACTGTGGGTTTTTTTTTTATGGTTTGTGGCACATTAAAGCCTTGACTCTGTTTGGGTCCAAACTCTCAGGAGACAGGACGGTGACATTCAGGAACGCGTCTCTGTCCTTCCTCTGTAAACACAACTACACAGTAGCTGCTGTAGTTGCTTTTCTACCTCTTCTGCTTCCACCTTTCAAAGAGAGGTCAGAAGGGCTGGAACTCCCCCCCCCCATCCCCCCAACATGTTAACATCAGGCACTATTGGTTAAAAATGCTAAAATAAAGCAAATCATGTGTTCTCCGGAATTTTTTTTTTATCAAATGGACTAAATATGTATTTCTTTGAAAAAGCTTCCTTCACCCTTCTTGTTTCTGCTTTCATAACGTCCACAATCATGTGACCTTGTGGGCTTCTCTTTGTTCGTCTCTTTGGCTGCTGTGCTGCCACTGCCGCTGCGCTACATCGTGCGGTTAATGTCACCCCGCTTCCGCAGCTGACGCAGCCGCGACCATCTGTCCTGCACCCCTGCACGGGAGACACCCGCAGATCAGCCAGAGCTCCGCTGATCCAAACAGCAGCATGGTGGTGATGTTAGACTGGTTATAGTGGTGCAGAGGCTAATAGGACTGTTTATACTGGGAGAGAGGATTAATAAACTGGTTATAGTGGGACAGAGGCTAATAGGACTGTTTATACTGGGAGAGAGGATTAATAAACTGGTTATAGTGGGACAGAGGCTAATAGGACTGTTTATACTGGGAGAGAGGATTAATATACTGGTTATAGTGGGAGGAGATGATGGATAAACTGGTTATATTTGGACAGACAGGATTAATGGACTGGTTATAGTAGGACAGATGATTAATGGACTGGTTATTGTAGGAGGGAGAGGATGAATAAACTGGTTATAGTGGGACAGACAGGATTAATGGACTGGTTATAGTGAGACAGATGACTAATGGACTTGTTTAAATTGGAAGGAGAATGTAAATAAGCTGGTTATAGTGGAAGCAAGAGGATAAATAAACTGATTCTAGTGGGACAGAGAGGATCAGTTGGGATAGAGAGGATTTGTGTACTGGTACTGTACTGGAGGCTAAACAGTCTGGACATAGTGGGAGAGAAAGGTGAAATTGACTGGTTTTGTCACAGCCCCATTCCCCCAATTCTCTCCTGTCCCTCTGTCCCAGTAATTTTCCACTCTCCCTGCCTCTGCTCCACTCTACCTGCCAGCCACTCCCACCCCGTCAGCTCAACTCCGCTCACCTGCAGCACAGCTGCAGCTTATTCCCGACCAGCCCTGCTTATAAGCCTCCCCTGCACTCTCAGTCTTTGCCAGATTGTTCTTCTGCTTTGATGTGAGACTTTCCAGCGTTGTTTCCCTGCCGGATTACCTGTTACCGACTCTGCCTGTCTTCGTTCTGCCTGTTCCCCGGACAACCAACCTGCTTTCTGCCCCTGACTACGACTCCTGCCTCAGCGTTTCTGGTTCCTGCCCGCTCACCTGGTTTTGACTTCTCCGCCTGGCCCCGACGTCGCTGCTGCTCATCCCCAGTCTGCTCCGCTACATCGTCAGCCTCCTCTCCTGTAAGCCCCTTCCTGTCACTCCTGCCCGCTGTCAGCAGAACTGCACGGTTCCGAGGATTTACGTCCTCCCTCCTTGGTTCCGCATTCCGGCTCTGCTCGACCCAATCCCCGAGCCTGCAACCCATAGACTTTGTGCGGGCCCTGAGCCTGAAGAACGGACTATTTCCTGTGTTTCCTTGTCTGCCTGAGTTCCTGTTTGCCCGTGTGCTAATAAAAGTCATTACCACGGCCCAGTTTTCCAGAGTGCTGCTTTTGGGTCCAAATTGCACCTGTCACAGGTTTTACTGGTATGAAGGGATACAGACGACTGGTAATGGTAGAAGAAAGAACAAATATCCAGTTACATGTGTATCTTTATTTGAACACCCATATATGAAGCTTGTTTAGACTTAGCACAGAACTGTAGGCTTCTGTTATAGCATGATTGCAACTCTGTCAGGGGACAAGAAGGAATTGATTCATCCTTGTTTTTGTTTTTTTCATTTCTTAAAAGCAACATTAATGATTCCAGGATCTTCATTCAACTGCACAGTACAGCTCCATATTAAATGCAAGCTAAGCTCTACCCACACCGTGATAAGTGATCTCATGTTTTCTTTTGCATCACAATCCCGAGTTGATTAGAATGAAATAAAATGGAACGACATACTGGCTTCATCAAACATTGTCAAGCACGGTTGCAGAGTTATCCTACAAGGCAGTGTAAACATTCTGTTTTCACTGGAATCCTGGAATGTGTCTGCAGGATTTAACTGGGTTGAGACTGCGGCATTGCGTGTGTGTTGAATGTAGCTTTTAGCTCTGAGTAGATCACTCGGCGCAGCACAGGGCAGATTTCTTCATGTAACATTTTGCGTGTCCACCTGCACATGGAGCTACCGTCACCCTGAATCAGCTTTCATAGCTACCCCCGCCAAGGAGGTCGTGTGACAGCCAGTGTCTCTGTTTTGGTGATGTTTGGGATTCCACAGGGATGTTGCCCTTTGATTCTCCAAAGCTCAAAGCCGAGGGGCTAAAAGGAGTTTTAAATGGGAGTTAAAATACGATTTTAGGGGCGGCGGTAGCTCAGTCTGTAGTTGACTGAGAAAGGGAGGGTTCTCGGTTCAAGCCCCAGTTGAGACAAAGCCTGGAAGATGTTCTGGTTCTGCCAGGTCACCAGAGAGGTACCCTCAAGCAAGATACCAAACCCCCAAATAGTCAAATAGGACCCTGCAATGAGCTGGTGAATCATTCAGGGGTGGACCTGCCTTATACCCATACAGAACAGGTATAGACTCCAGTAGGATATGGCAGTTTAGCTGGTGTTAATACTGTACTCATTCATTCATTCATCCATTCATAATCTATTGGCTGCTTTGTCCTCATCAAGGTCACTGTCCTAATCTTTGGAGTGACCTATTTGTCCACCAGCAGATTGAGACATTTTAACTTCACTATATCATCCATCCATCAGACAATATGCAGTAAAATACAATCATTCAAGGTTGTCCTTCATCTACTGCTGCCAGGGACGGTCTCTTTGTTTTAGGTTCATTCTTCTCAGTCTGTTAAATGATAAAGATGATTGATTGTAACGGAGGGAATTGTTATGAGGACAGAGACGTGATATCAGGGCTCAGCTTCCATGTTTCTTCGACACAAACTTAGACTCCATCCAGCAGTTATACCAGATCCTTTTAAATGTAGCATTTTGTTTTCGTTTTGTTCAGCAGCGGGGAGGCATAATACCCAGCCTGGTGTCCAACATATCAAGGAATAAAAAGTCTTTCAGCTATAATAAAACCACCAGACTTTAGCTGGTAGATTTTCTTTTCTCTAATACAAAAGGATGTTTTTGTATGTCAGGCGTGCTTCAGTTATTTGGAATTCCAGAAAGACAAAAGTGTCTTGATGCCCTTCGATAATGTGACCTCGTCAAGATGAATGTGCAGGAGGATGAAGGTGCTTCACACCTCAGAAATGGGACATAATCTGTTTAGCAAAGGGCTGTTTAAAAACGTACCCGGCTGACACCCACCTACTGAAAGAAGCATTGGTTAGATCCTTTTCATCAAACGGAAACATCTAGAAGGATTCGGTGGGAGTGATTAGGGTGCTTACATGTTTACATGTAGGCCTTGGGGCAGTACAAACTGCAGAATGAGATGTAAAAGGGTCTCAGTCATCACCAGACCACAGTGCTGGTGAATGTGAAACATCAAAGAGTTTATTGAATGAAAGCCAGGCAAGCCGGGCTCACATCGCCGCTTGTGTTCATCAAGTCATCGTGGCCATTTCACAAAACACAAAAATGAAATCAGAGCGGCTCGGGCCAAGACACGCGCCGGACTCCGCAGGTGAGAAATTGAAAATGAAATCCCCCGGCAGCCTGAGAAAGGAACAAGCACTTTAGAATGTGTTACGCAAGCTTATAGGGCTCACTCTCCCCCTTTCAGTTATCCTAATGTTGTGGAATATTTCCAATGCCTCATTACTTGCATTTTGTGTAGAAAAGAAAAGATTCTCTCTACTGCAAAATGTGCCCAGAAGCTTATTAGACCAGTGTGCAGCCGACTGAAAGAAGCGATGTCCTTCTCATTGCTTCTCCTCTTTACGACTGAGGCTTAGGCCCTAATCAGAAAAACACAGAGCCACATCATTACACTTGACGAAACTAAAGAGGATAATCCTGTCGACCATTTAGGATGTTTTAGAATGAAATTAAAATACTCTTGCTAACATAGTACAGTGAATAAACAGTCTGTCAAGAACATACCGTAATAAAAGCCTCACGTGGACACTCGTGTTTAGCTTTAGCTACATTCACCTTGCAAACCAAGGTTTTATCAGAATAGTTTATATTTTGATGTCAAAATTTGATTTCATCATGCTTTTGATACTTTAAGGAGATTTTAGCAGCTGCTAGCCAGTTCATTTTGCTTCATGGGGCTATAGGAGCATGAAGAATGACTGTACATCTGACCATTCTTTATTGAGACAAGCTAGAAGTGCATCAGATCAGCGGGTGAAAACTCTTTAAAGTGATGAATTAGAGGTAATGTCCAACTAATAACATGAAACTAGTCCGTAGACGCGTCCTTTTATCTTATCAAATGTGTTGTACTTGTAATGGTAGACAGTGAAATGGGCTCCCGTTAAAGGGAAGGAAAACTATAAATGGCCAGAGACAGAAGAGCAACTGAGCAGCTCTGGAACATTGGTACCGGGAGGAGAAGGGGGTCAACCTGGGACTTATGTTTGTTGCCCCCTACAAAATGTAGTTACAGGTAGTGGGTTTTAAGATCTTGTAGAAGAAGAGAACTTTTCCCTCACTGAGAATAAAAAAAATGTCTGTAATTAATACAAATTAACCAAAGAAGCTCTCAGGATCTAATTCTGACATCTCCTGAAACCCACACTTGTTTTTGTCATCATGACCAGCATGCGGTAGCCAACAACCTCATTGATGTCTTGCTTAGTGAGGTTCCACGGGGTCCAAATATAGAAGTAAGCCTGCCTCCCTTTTGTGAGGAAAACTATAAAGTTAGAACTTAAAGTGAAACCTATGCTCTTCTTCTTCAGAGTTTATAGAGGCCAAATAAAAGAAATATTTTCTCTGCACTGTGCATTTGAGGATTTGGCCAGTCTAAGTAACCCCGAGTTCCCATTGGAAGCACACGGGGCTGCGTGCGACAGGCGGAACTAATCACCCTAATCGTAATCTGCAATTCTTCCCAGTCTTTGACAGTACTGGAGCATGTCTTTGGTGTGTCCCCTAAGTGGGTCACAGTCCTCCAGAGTTTACGTCAAACGTTTAACTTCATCGATGAAAAACAGATACTGTATGTGAGTAAAGATGTTGCCTTAGAATTAAGACAAGATGAAGCAGCAGACTTTATTAATCCCCCAGAGTAATGCTGCCTTTAACCCGTTAGTAGTTGAACATACGGTATAAGAACACATCAGATTGATATCAAGGAGCCAAAGCACCAGTGCAATGAGGTTAATTTAGGGTAAAACATTTCCACATTATCACACTCGGATGTTTTGGAGATTCCCTCAGAGAAATAGAAGCAAGATACACTTCTAACTTTTATGGTGTTGGCTGCTGTCACTGTATAAAAGTAAAATTTGACTGTGCTAACCCTGATAACAAACTTTCCTCACAGGTAGAGCATCAAAAGAGCCCAGCAGAGTATTCAAGGCCACCTTTCCTAAAGTAAATATTCCCTAAAGGCCCCTGGAACCCCCAATTTATTACTGGAAAATTTTTCACTTGGCTCGAACAACTGTCACTTTTTTATGACTACCCCAAAGGAACACCGGACAAATTTGGCTTCCAGACTTCAACAGATAACAGAAGACATTTCAATCAGTGAGACAAGCGAAATAATTCAGAGACGTGTTACAAGGAGTAGGATACACCTCGAGGCTGCTTTTCAGGTCATTTTGGTATTTATTACACCAAAACTGTAGTTATTAGCACTAGCTAATCTCTGCCATAAACAGACTTTGGCAGTATATATGTCACTGAAATACATTTTTCAAAAATACTTTCGAACGTGTGCTGTGTGCCTTAGAGCAAAGCTAAGCTAAAGTTTGTTTGGTGGTGTTTTACTGCACGCCAAAAACACTCCAAAACTGTTCCCAACCCCCAGAAGGCTCTTCTTTAGCCCTGTGGTGATTGATTGTTCTCAAGGTCAAGTGATGGAATGGTGTGTTTTAATGAAACTTGGGTGGAGAAGAGGTCGCAGAAGTACACACGCACTTACTTTCCCACCCTTATTCAACAGCAGAAACGTGCATTCGGAGAAGCAAAAGACTTTCATTTGATCATTATTCCTGTCGGAGAAAAGTTCTGTCTTGCTCTTGAAACTGCGCTTGTGCTCAAACTTCATGCTTGTGTTGAAATATATGACTTGTTGGCGGTTGGAATTTTCTGAATAAATGAATCAATGAGCATTCTGAGTTTAAAATATCTATTGAATAATGGGGATTGGCAGTCGGCAAGGGCAACGAGACAAAGACGGGTCTCTGCTGTGCGGTTACTTTGTTCTTTTTCACAAATTCATATTAATGTGCTGATTTTGGGAGAGTGGCAGTCAGGCATGAGTTATTTATTTAAATACTCATCTCCCTGGTAAAAGTCTCCGAGGAGAGCAGCAAAAAATAAAAAGAATGTTGTTGATTCTCGTCCCTTAAATAAAGACATGGAGCCAAAAAGCTATTTTAAGGCAGTTACATCATTGCATTATCATCCTGAGGAAAACAACAGGTGGCGAGTCACAGAAATATATAAAATCAATACAAATATACTTTCTATTCCAAAAACAAGCATTTGTAGATACATTTCTTGTATGTATAGCTGTCTGATTATTCCTCCTGCACTAATGTGCAGGATCAAACTAAGAAGAGACGTGTCTGCCTCTTCACGCCTATTTAGCTGCAAAAATAAAGGACACGCTTTTGTTTAAAGATCCAAAATGCAGTCGGTTCAATAACAACTTACGGTACACAATGGCTGCAAGTGGCGCAGAGCTAATTCCCCAGATTGTTGTTGGAATCAGCTGAGACCTGATTTCACCTGCCTCTACTGATGACTATTGACTGAAGCGGCGAGATCAAGCCTGGCACCAGTGGTAGCGCTTTCCGCCGGCAGCCAGGGGAGTGAGGTGTGTGCACGTGTGTGTGCGTGTGGGTGAATAAATAATTGACAGAGAAGCAAGAAGGTGCCTAGGTCTCTTCCAGCTTGTGCTTTTCAATGTGGGGTTGGTTCCCCCCTCCCCAGGCTGGTGGGGGGCAGAGGGTGTTGGAACTCCAGGTTCTCTGTACAGATAAGTTTGAACCTGAGGTCGAGTGGAGGCTGCATATTTCCCCTAGGTGTGTGAATTTCTGAATGGTGTGTGTGTGTGTGTGTATCATGCAGTGGTCTAACGACCCATTCCAGCCTCTGACCTCGTGACTGCTGGAATGGACTCCAGCAGACACCAGCAGGGAGCACAACAGATTGCCAACAAAGGAAAACAAAAGCCTAAATATCGGCACGAGGACAGGACCTGGTGAGGACACAGACAGCTTATTAGTGTCTAAATGTGGTCTGGATTCAACTGAATATGATTTAACTGCCTACAGGGTAATTCATCTCTCACCCTCCATGTATGATGAGAGAGGTGTCACATATATGAAACTATCAGAGCCTAGGCCTGCTGTTATTTTGATTAAAACGGGGTCCAATCTCATTATCTTCCCTTTGTTTAATTAAGAATTAAACATTCTCTGTGTGCCTAAGAGAAATGTGTGAAACCAGACCACGAGGCAGCCTGCTGCTAAATGAGGTTGTCATTAGTGTTTGTCACAATATAGATACTAAAGATCCAGTGAGAGAAGATTTCAATATGATCATGACATGGCTGACAAGTTCCATTTTTCAGGAAAGTGGCAGGCATTGCAGAGATAGCACAGGAAGATTCGTTAGGGAGTCCCGCTGCACCAGCATGCCACCCAGTGCAGGCATGGTTTGCCTTTGTGACACCGCCACCTTCTCTTATCTCTGCCTGTGCTGGTTTTAATCCCCAGGCTGGTAGGAGACTCAGATGGGGAGGATGAAGGCCATCACTCGGGAAATTGGGGGGGGGGTTACTTCCCTATGCTCCAGAAATGATGAGTTTGATGCAAATGATTTCACTGTACAATGTACATGTGTGCACAAGGGTAGTGACTGTAACTGTGTTAGCATTAGCAGCATGACTGATACACTGTCAACAGACAGGTTGGGGTTAACTTAGGATAAAGACTTTGTGGTCTAATATCTAGTCTAATCATGACTCTCTCCCTCTCGCTTTGAGAATTCATCCCTCAACCACTCAAACCGGAGCCGTCCATCCCCCCTCCTGTTGGGTCAGTTTGGACTACTAACGTTGAAACCAGGAGTTTGGTTGAAATCTACTGTATCTTAAGTGTGACGAGGCAAAGTTTAATTATGAATTGATGTGATAAAAATTAAGCAGGATTCAAATGGAACCGCAGACACGCTGTTTTACATGCAAATGCAACGTCCACGAGGAAATCACCACCTTTTGGCGACCTGACCAGCATATGATTAGACTGCGAGAGGGGAGAAGCTGCAGACGTCCTTGTGTGTTTTGAGGCCAGATGGCAAAACAATGAATAAAGGCTGTTGGATACTCCATAAGATCAGGCAAATTTGTTTCGGCCTGGACATTTGAAAGTCAAGGGCAGCACTCTTCCTCATCAGGTATCACACACACTCCTGCCCACACTGTTGGATCATTGCACATGAGACACTCATGCTACCACTTTCCACAAATTATTAACCATTTGTGTGCATTTATATACCATTTATTCACCACCTTTTTGCACTTCCCACCGTCTGTTTCCCAACCAAAGGGGAAAAAGAGGGAATGCTTTTCCACATTAACCATGACCACTTCACCTTTCAATTGTTATAGAACACCAGGGGAGAAAATCCTTCTGCCCAGATGATGTGTCGAGAACAAGCTGTGAGAACTCCCAAACTCTCTCCATGGGAGAGGGAGAACAAATTTGTTTGTTCTTACAAAGGTTGTAATGACATTTACTCTAGCATCTCAGCTGGAAGCTTCCTCAACATCAGGGAAAAGATCGGAAATGCTCGTTTCAGTGCTAACTGGTTTTATGTGGACAACGTTAATTTGCAACTTAAGGCAAAACACTACTCAGCTCCCGAGGCCGCTGGCGTATCTTCTCATTCCAGCAGATGGATTAAACAGACAGAGCGGATTTCATTGGGTGAGCAGTGTGTGATCTCCGTGTGCTCAGAGTTTAAAGCAGCATGAAGTGAAAATAAGGGGGCAGCTCTGTTGATACAAGCCAGTGGAGGCAGCAAAAGAATGAGAACATGTGTACCGTTTGCAGATGTGGATGCAGTTGTGGGACTTTGCTTCCACAAATGAGTGAAGAAATCACCGGCTACACTCCCAAACCACAAAACCCAAACAGGAGTGTTTTGTTTTTTCACAATAATAAAAAAAACCTGGAGGAACATCACCCAGTTATTATTTTTGTATTAGAAGTTTAATTAAGCAGTACCTACTGTTCATTTAAAATTTGTAGAAGACAAAGGCAAAGTTTGGAAATGAGCTTCAAAGGTGATTCCCACTTTAAAGAGATCAAGAATTCAAATACACAATTAAGATTATGGTGGAGAGAAAATATCAATGAACCGGCTGAAAACGCTGGTCTGAATTATAAGGGAAGTGGACAATACAAGCAGATGTTTCAAATGTAGAAACCATATGTTGAGTTGTGTCTTTGCCAACGCAGTAATCAGCAATATTATGTCATTTCCAGTCGAAGTCAGACCAGAACAAAGCTTCTTTTGATGCTCCTGCTGTGTCCCGAGTCAAACAGAATGATCCGCTTCAGTAATTCAACAATGTAGAATAATGCAGCTCGGCTCATTAAAGCAACACAACTGAAGTCCTTAGAGTTGGGATCAAAGTTTAACCACCACTTCATGTTGAGTCAGAGTCCTTGGCTACTTCTCAGCCACATCCAGTCCTTGGGATGCATACAGCATACATTACAAAGCACTCTAAGATATTATTCTTTTTTTTTGTGAGGCTTAAGTGCAGTCAATCCAATCCCCAAGTGCAGTCACCATGGAAGCACATGCCCTATATTCCTGAGGGCATTAACTGACAAGGTCACTGGGTTGATTGATGCTAGTCCCCGGAGTCCCCCTGTGCACAGGTTCAACACCAATCTCCATTTCTTGGGTGTATGTGAGGAGAGACCCTGTAGGGACCAAAGATACCACTGCAGTCCCCTCTAGACCCCCTCATCTGTATATGCCACAACAGAGGCTCTGCTGCCCTGTACTCATTCCTTCATGACTCCAGCCTGTGATGGGAATCTGTCTCCGCTGCCACAAAAATGCTCCCACAACCCCAAAAGCGAAACACAAATCCACTTAACGACACTTTCATTACACGGTATGCATACGAAGATGGATCGTCCTGTAGATGGTTAGATTTACAATCTGAAACAGGAGGATGCACAGAGTAAAGATGGTTTGCCACAGGTGTGCTCGTGTTAAACACCCCACAAAGTCTCCATTCACTTATTCACACTCCTGTTCTCACACTAGTGACATTACCGTCACATACTTGTACTTGGTGTGACCCATAAATAAATGTGCAATCACTCCTCAATAGTAAAGGTCTTGGTAAAATGAGAGTGTAATAAAAGATAGAAAAACTATGACAATAATTAATCTGTCCCCTCACCCCATCTTTTGATGATGGTAAAACTGAAGCGCTACTACCCAATTTTAGTGCTAAAATGTGCTTTTGCTAATTAGAGCTCATTTTTAGGTGCATATTATGTGCTTGCAATAAGGATAAACAAGATATTACAAATATGTGGACAAAACTGTTGTATTGACATCAACATCAGAGGAAACAGGTAAAGCAACGTTAAAGGCCTTTTGGGACCCTTTGAAACATTAAAATGTAGCTTCTATGGCTTTCGGGCTTAATCTTTGAAACAGTAAATGGTTTTTTACTTGGACACGCTGCGTAGGCCCTATATGAAGTAAGTCAACCACTGGAGTGTTGTCGGTATAAATGAGACTCAGAGAGCGTGAACAGCTTCTATATGCAGAAAAGCTCTCTTCAAAGGTGGAAGCCTCTCAATTACAAACATTTAAATCAGATAACAGGAACAGCAAGAGATCGTCTATCAGGACAATTTGACAGCCCACGGGTTTCTAAGCACCGGCTTTCTTTTCAGAAACCGAAACGCTTTCAGCGGCATCCCTCCTTTGGTCTAATGACATAAAAAAACACTATCATTATTTGTCGTCTCAAAGGAAGACTCGCCCGCTGTAGCTGCTCATGTGGTGGTGTTTGGCTTCAAGTGTGAGCCTGCAGCATCCAGATGGTCAATTTGTTCACAGTTTAGGAAACGGACAGTAATTGGAGGTAAACTTGCATGTCTGTGTGAGGATATGCCAGACTTGTTAGATTAAAAAAACATGATTTGATGCCACTGTCATCACTTAAGGGCTCAAGAGAAATCATGAATTAAGCAATGTGGAAAAATGCTTAGTCTTCATTAGGAGTTCAAAAATTTCTTTTATTTTCCTAAGCTCCAATTAAAACCTCAAATAGACAGATTAGCCGAAGTCTTTCCCTGATGCAGCATATGCAGTGTAAGGTGTCTAAAATGCCTCTCATCTTAATTACTTTCAGTTTATTCAAGGCACATGATCTGAACCCTAAACATTTCTAAATGTGCTAATTACTCGCCTAATCCTGGATCTATCAATAGATCTTAACTTTCCTGACTTCTAAAATGCTATAGCTCTCGCTCTCTGCTGGTTCATCAGTCTCTGTCCTACCTTGAACGACGAGGTGGACTTTAGTGGATTTTGGTTTCTTGTTGGTGAGGATCGAGCAGACGTAGGGCCCTTCGTCGTGGATGTCGACATTTTGGATTTTGATGCTGTACTCCGTAACAGCTGTGTTATCCAGCAGGGTGACACGAGGATCCAGAGACCACTTCTCATTGCCCGCGAATAGAATGGTGGTGCGGTTGAGCCACGCCACTCGGGATACTTTGCCGTCAACGTTGCACCTGAGAGGAAAAATGCAAAAAGGAAGCACTTCAGAGATTTATGGAGACCTGCACTCCAACACAGCATTCACAGAAATACCACTTGAAAATAAAAAAATGTTTTAAGGATGAGGTTCAAATGTGATGTTGGTTACACGTGAATAAGTTTCAACTTCAATAGATTCAATAGATTAATGCAGTGCAATATGTCAATTTTCCATGTCAAGAACCTCTTAAAATAGTGGTCCAAGTCCTTTTTTTCCCAGCTTAAAACTGTGTGGCCAGTGTATAAAGATATTAGCCACCGGACACGGCAGTGATCACAGCTTTAATGACAACATGAACTCTGCTAGAATCACCACCAACCTTTTCCACTTGCCTGGAGTCCAAATTCCTTTTTTACTATCATCCCTTAGTTAGTAAATGTACTATTTGTGTTTGGGTTGCAATAAGCTGCCCTCATCCAGCGGGAGCAATATCTTCCCTTTGCTAATTGAAAAAAAGACCTACCGGGAGCAATTTGAGGGTCAGTGTCCAACTAGAGGACATTTCCACATGTAGCTAAAGACTTTTAACCATTGACCTTTGCATGACTAAAGGACCTGTTTCACCTCTAGTTTCACAGCTGAACTTTAGTTACATTAAACTAATTTGACATCAAGTGTGAGAGAAATGATGCTCTATTTTGTCCTAAAACAAAATGAATGTCTCAGTTAATGCATTTAAATAAAACAGAGAGTGGGCTTAAAAGGTTCAAAGAGAGGCCATACAGAATTAACTTGGCCCTGCTAGGCCAGAGTAGGATTAACATGAAGAGCAATTGTGCTGATACTGTATGTGACTTTATGAAATCATCAATGTCAATACAGAAGGTTTGGGTCAGATTGAATCAACAAAGACACAGAAAGTGACAAGGCAACGGGAAGTTAAATGGCAACAGACTAACCTTTCTGCTCCGATTGCACTTTATTCCTACGTCTGATCGTCTCATCTCATTTTTGTCAATTTACATTTAATATCAAAGACTGCAATTGGTAACTGTTCTTAGTCATATCTTTGGACATGATTGGTATCCTTTGTTAGGATGTGGAGGTTAGACATATTTTCCTTTGTTTCCCTGCTTGTCTTTTTGGCTGGTTGTACTCGTCGGTACAGGCAGGGCGTGGCTGGCTGATTTCTCTATGGTTTCTCACCTGCTACTTGTCAGCTCATCGGGATCTGCAGTATTTAACTCCGTCTCTCTAATTATCTGCCTGTTCTGCGTCGAATCATCAAGTGGTAAATTGCTTTCCCGGCTCCTGTTGTACTTTGTGAAAGAGACTAGTCAAATGGTTTTTTTGGATTTCTGTTTTTCTGGCTGCCTCTTTGTTTTTGCCACCAGCCTCAGCGGCGTTGCCACCACGTTCAGCCTCACTCAGGCTTGTTTTTTCTGTCTGCCCTTGTCTGGACTGATCTTTTCTTTTGAAATAAACCTTCTTTTGAAAAGATCGTCCTAGTTCTGGTCTGCATTGTAGGTTCAGAGTCCTGTTTGGCATACACTTTCACACCCTCAGTGAAGGCCATCATCAGTTGTAGCTACATAGGATTTAGTGAAATGGTACAATTTCACACAACTAATAAGACTTAGATTCAATATACAGATAGCATCAGCAAAAAAGGCCATCCTGAATAAATGAGTGTAATTAAATTACCATGGTTCTGCACAAAGTTGAATTTTAAAATAACCAAATGCTCACAGCTGCATTCAGGTGTTTTTGCAACGCTTCCCTTCTGAAGATAAAATTATTTTCAGCCTCTGCCTCAGCTATCCACAGCTCTCAAATAAACACATTCTCAAACATGTGCTTTGCTTGCAGACATGCGAGTCAATATATTTGAAATATTCTCAGAATAAGTTGCTGAAAATAAACAACAGAGGTCTACAACAACATTCCCTAAATTCCCTGAATCAGAGCACCAATATGTGCAGATCGATTCAACGCTATTATTAGTGTTATTGTTAACAGTGTTATTATTATTATTGTTGTTGTATATGTTGTATATCATTTAAATATCTTCTCTTCTTTACACTTACTTTAACTTGCCAGTGGAAACAATGTTGACAGTAGCCATGCGTCCCTCCTCTCCCAACATCAGGCTCCCCTAAGGGCCGCACCCCCCAGGTTGAAAACCACTCAATGAGATGATGTTTGAGGAGGAGTTACTACAGCTCAATCAAACGCGCACTAGAGTGAATCAGCAAGGCTGATGAGTAAATTCTGCTGTGTGGCCTAAGGGTGTGAGCGCAGGACTGAATTTCAACATTTCTAATAATAGTTAATAAACATTTTATTTATTATTATTTTATTAGACAGTTATAAACACTGCATTCTTTCGACTTCACCACTGATGCACCTTATTTTGGGACTCACACATGGATACATTAACATTTGAATAATCCCTTCTCATTAACGAGGGAGCATTCTCTAAAACACATCATTGCTGTGATTGCTCTGAAAACACGTGTCAAGTGATGTTTAGCAAGTTGCTATTGTAATAAGACAAGTGCGCAGGGAGACAAAAGGGGAAAAAAACAAACAGGAACATGTGGACAAATGGGTTGTAACTACACCCAGTAGACATCTGTTGGTTTATTACCTCTCAGTGGTATTCTGCCTAATATTAGCCTAATGCCTGCTTTGAAATGCTAATGTTTAGGTAGCTGGCTGAAATTGATAACTTCATCTGTATTTGATTTGTAATGCTTGGCAGTCACTGAAAGAATGGTTACAGCAAAACAATGTCACTTTCTGTGTAAATCCCCTGTTGACTGCCACTATTGTCTGGTTGCTCTTGTCTTCTGCGTGGCACCAACGGCTCTTTAAAAGGAGAGAAAGATGTATACACTGCCGTTGGAATGTTTTTATAATACACTACCTGAAACTCAAATCTGCAAAGTTTTGGTTATATCATTTAAAACTCAACAAGCACTTGGATCTTTGGCCACCTTCATTTCTTATTTATTGCAACATATTGGTTACCTTGAACTACCTGTCCACCACATACCTGCTTCTTAAGGTGGACATTAAATTCTAGCTGGAGCAAGGCCAGCAGGCAGTATTGATTTATGTGAATATTAAATCAGGGCAGCAATGACATTCATTAATGTCCTTCTTGAGGAAAAGTATTACTGCTTTGAAAGGAAGAGCAAGAAACACTCGTTGTTAGAGTGCTGCTTTGAAGAACTGCTCCATGATTAGATGCAGACGTAAAGGCAGGACGTGGAAATGTTCAGTACTGAAAAACCAAGCCTATTGTGGCTGGTCCTCACATCTTCAAAGAGCTGCTTGAGGGTTTAGATGTAGTTTTGGTTAGAGTTGGGTTTTGGATAGGATTTGAAGTAAGTTTGGATTGTAGTTTGGATTAGAGTAAGGAGCTGGATAATGCATGTCTATGAAAGGCCTCACAAAGCTAGAAGTACAAGGATGTGTGTATGCAGGTGTGCGTGTGAGGGGAATTCAGAAGCAACCTTGGCAGTAAACGGATAACATGCATAGCTAATCTAAAAAAACTCACATATATTTGCTTGTTCATGTATCATATATACAAAGAAAATTTAGATATTTTCATCACATATGTGAAGTTATCCAGTGGTGAAGCTGGCCCAGGGGATTTGAACTAGCAACATTCCAGTTAAAGTTTACTTCTCCCTCTAATTTTTAAGTCTGTTTTGATAGTTGTGACTTATTGCTGTCGCCACAGGCTCATTAGGGATAACATTTAAATTCACTGTAAACTTGAGAAGAGGCGCTAGTTTAGGGTTCACATCTCTCTAGGTCACATGGGGTCGCTCATGTCACTAAACGGACCACTTTCAAACATAACATTTTATTTAGGTTTGTTAATGTATTAAATACAAAGTCTGTAGTCTTTAGATGCTCAACTAGCTGTGCTGCGGGCCGGTCATAAGATGCTACCGCTGGGGCCTAAATTTACTGTGTCTCCAACAAAATACCTCCATGAAATAACTCATTAAAAAGCAAAAGTGAGTTGGTTTGTAATGAATAAGTTATTGGCTCAAGTCAATCATCCTTGGTGCTTTGTTTAAATGTATTCTTTTCTATCAACTAGTTACCAACCTTTGCAGTTAAAGACTCCCCCATGTTATGTTTTTACACCCTTTTCAGCCCTATCTTCGCTCTGAACTCTCAGCCTTTTCATTGGCTGGTTAGATTTTATTTTTTCTTTTCAATGGGTGCCAAACTCATGTTGGAGGAATGTGTTTTGGGTAGTTTTCCCTCCAATGCACGGCGCCGCCGGCAGAGTAGGGTGTCCCACAGAGTTGCTGTTGTCGGGTTAAAAGTCCTGCTAAAGTGTGAATGGAGCCGACGTGTTGGTGTTTATGCAGTTCAGCTGCATCCGACAATACCAACAAAAGCAGTTGGCCTTGGAGCGTAGGACTAAAGAACATCACCGTCACATCACCCGGTTTCACGTGTGCAACATATTTGAAGCATATTCCGATTCTGGACAGTCTCAACCGGCAGCCAACACCTTGCGTTTCAACCTTTTGATGGATATTTTGTGTGGTTGCGTAAATAATTCAGCTGCCGTGTAGGCGGTAACGAGACAGAACCCACTGCTTTCTCAGCACTCTTTGATAAAATGAATGAAACATGACAGCCTTGCAGACACGCTGTCGGCCTGCTCCTGCGCACACTTCAGAAAAATTGATTGAGAATCTGCGATTCACCAACGGCAACGCGCACAGATAAGACATCCAAGATAGGTTTGCACCCCCCACAGACACATATATTGGCATTTGCTGTCCATTGCACATCATTTGTCTTAGCAAATGTCTGTCTGTCTGTCTAGATCTCAGAATTTTACATTTTTTATTCTAATGCTGATGACCGATTGAATATGCAAACCCCCCCCAAAAACACATCTACTCTTCTAAAATATGCTCCATAGAGAATTGAACACAATGCCAATGACAAACGATTAAAATACTTCACTGTCTAGACATGTTTTTTTAGATTTCAGTGCATTCGCTGTCCTTGTTCAGTTCTGGGTTTCAGCATAGAATCTGTTCTGGTTTGAAAGTCCCGAGACATCCGCCCAGGAGCAGCGGGCCACAGGGGGACGGTCTGGAATGGGACGAATAATAAATAATGCTTTCCTTAGATACTTGGAGCCCCACAGATGGAAGCATCTGGCGTTTAACACTCCCCCTCACATGGCATGGGTGACTTTAACTGGGTTGTCTTAAAATCTAAAGTGCACAGAAAACAAAGAGATAAGCTAAACAGGCAACAGGTAAAAACCTATTAATTAGATATTAAGATGACCTCATAAACCCTAACTGCAATTGGGGGAGAGGCAACTCTATTGTTTTCCGAACATCTGCGTTTGTGAGATACTGGGATTAACAGAGAAACAGGCAGCAACAGCTAGCCATAAAGTCAACGACCTTCCATCGCGTCACGCCCTCCCAAATGAAAACACCTGTGAAAAATTCCCATTAACCAAAAACCTCCACCAAGAGCTGCATTTGCATGTCTTTAGCATTCCGTGGAAAACAGTTGGTGCGGTGCGACTGAAAAGAGGTTACACCCCGCAGCGTCCGTGGGACACCGGGACTGACAAAGGATTCATTCCGGGGACAGATTATCGTTTTTTTTCCCCCCTCTCACTCACGAGGCTCCGCTCTGACGGATGACGCTGGATGAATAGCATTATTCATACTGTTATTTCCTCATGGCGGTGCAGGGACAGAAGCGGCAGTCGTATGGGAGTCCGGCTCTATCACAGCGCTCCATCAAAGTCAAGATGTGAATCAGAAGCAGTGCAGGAATACTCCCCGCAGGACGCGCACACACATACACACACACACACAATCTAACTACAGGACATGTTCCTCTCTGCTGACGCACTGTCATGACCTTGTCTCCTCATTCACAGCTAATTTCTTTTCTGTTTGGGTACAGAATAGTAAAGATTCTCATTTTTGAACCATCTGTGACAGAATAAACAGCAGCAGTGTGTCCTGTAGGGCTTTATTGCTTATTATAATCTTACATTGCTGACAATAAAAGCAACATTCCAACTAACAGTTCACTGTCAGGAAACAGTCTGATGGCCTGTGTGGATGGTGAAAAACTGGGAGCACTAAAAAGAGCAGGTGTATTATTTTTAACTGGGCAGCAGAGGCTGGTCCTCTCTGTGAGCATTGAGGGTATAATTATCAACGCTGCCATAAGCGTTTGCTTTGTTGGAACCTATCCAGTAAATGTGCTTCCATCTTGCCTTCAATGGGACACAGCAGAAAGTTCCTCTCCAGCTCTACTCCTGTCGACTTCAGAAGAGGCTTGGGTTGAAGCGCGAGGACTGGCCAGGGTTTAGCGTCAATGGTGACATTACTGGGAATGGTTACGCATCCTGGGGTCAGAATTCTAAACTGTGAAGCCACATTTCAAGTGTTGCTTAATAACCACGTGTTAATACCACTCTCTTCACTTATGTAAGAGGAAGGAAGAGATGGGGGAAAGTGATTAGTGTATTCTGATAATAACGACACTCATCGAACCTGAACTTTCCCCAGAATGGGTGCGTTCACTGTAGTGCTGCCCGAGGCAGCGATTTAAATGAGCCAAAACAAGTGAACTACTACAATGCTGTCATGTTGTGCATATTTGTAAGACTCCCATCTGCCCTAACTCAATTCTCTCCCTCCTTTCTGGGGAAACTTTGATTAAAATGCTCATCACAACAGCCAAGCAGCTGAATATGGTGGGAGCACTTTGTCCTTTGAACACCGGGCACTCAACAATACAACAAATGATTAGCATAAATTATTCAAAAAGTGTTCAGCTATTCAAGGTCATGGCCGCTGGCTCGAGCTTACACCAAATTAATGCCAAAGCCTTGTCACAATTAATCACAAGAAAGAGGAAACCAATGGGCAGGCTTCCAGCTCAGGACAAAGATTCATCATTAAAATAGTGAGTGAAAGCAGGGACAGCAGTAAGTACAATAATTGCCAGTCAGACAACCAATTTTTCCCCGCCATTATGATAAAAGGTCCCATAACATTGTGATTTTGAAGCCAAAGCCAAAAACAAAACCTTGAAAATAGGCACATATCAGATTTCCTGGGGTAACGCCTCCAAGGTCTCTGAATGATGAACGGCGTCCGCGAAAGTGCAAACCAGCACCTCCTGTAAAGAGAAGCAACTGGAGCAGATGCTCCCAATAAAGTCTTGCATAGATTCCTTCATTCTGACACCAGATCTTTAAATAGAAAACACATTTGCATTATGAAAAAAACACCAGATGCGAGTCGACTGAGTGAAGCCTGAAGGCTTTAAACTCAAGTCCTGGAAAAAATGTCAAATCGACTATTACATTTGAGTCACGCTTTACGGAACGGGTTCCGTTGTCAACAGCAGAAATAAAACAAAGCAATACTTGTCTTCCCCAAGTTTGCATTTTTATATCTTTTTTTTAACAAATTGAAATACACAGCTGTAAAAAACAAACTGCTCATAGTTGATGTATCAGATTTGCGTTTTTAATCTCATGGAAAGTTTTAAATCCAAACTGGGATTATAAAGCCAAGCTGATGACACCAAATCATGATCATCCCAATTTGTGAAGACCTCGGTACGTTGCATGAAGATGCTCCTCAACGTCTCACCGTTTCTGAACACAGTCTGAAAGAGAACTTTAATGCTCTTAGAGCTCTTAATTGTTGCTGGAAATACACTGAGATATGAAAGTTTCAATAAGTCTCAAGGAAAATGAAATATAATTTAAATTAGGTTGGTCGGTCGGGAGCTTATGTGTCTCCGGCCATCCTAAGCTTGATTTAGTTCGTTTTAGAGGTTTAAAGTGATCATGCTGTTGCAGGGTAAATGTGTCCAGAGGGGATTGCTCAGCAGCACTCAGCCTGGGGGTGTAAGAATTCTGTCAAGTGTTTTAGCTCCAGGCTGATGAAGCTGTTGGCTCCAGACATATTTAAAAAAAAAAGCCTATATGGCTTTTAAATGTCAACTATATATCTGGAACAGTCAAAATATAGTCTGGACATGACTTCAAAACATTACTGTGACCAGGAGGGAAATATTCTAATTTTGTCAAATGTAAAAATGATTATAGTGTGCGCGGATGTATTTTATCAAAGTATGACCAGGAACTCCCCAGCAAAAGCTTTAATAACTAATCCCTGTGGTCTGGAAGTCACTTCCCAGGTCACCCAGCCAGAATGGTGCTTGTGTGGAAAACCGTTTGTGACCTTCAACGTGAGAAATTAAATTTTAAAATCAATTTAAAATCCGACACAAAGCCGGTTTGGATCAGGCAGGGAGGGCTGCACGGATCACACAGTCACATTGGGAATGAAGAGAATTCTCATTCTCTACCAAACAGAGACAGTTGAGGGAATCATGTACAGGAATTCATTCCGGGGTTCTTAAATATAAAAGAGTTGGTTCTGGAGTTGCTTTGCAGCACCATAAATGTCAGGATGTGGATCTCAACTAATCAAGACAGGACAAGACAAAGGATCCTCTGGACTCAAAGACTTCATCCTGGAAATTCTGGCTGCCATTTTGAACTCAGCAATTCTCTGATTACCCAACGACCACTTGCTTTTCACTGCCAAGTAATTAAGTCAGTACTGAAGCAGTGTTAGCATTAATTCCTTTTGACTCATCGGTACGGTGATGCTGCAGGTTCCCAGATCCAGGGGGACATTTTAAATCCAGTAAGTGAACACTGACTGCGTCCACATAACCCCTACTTTGGTCTGTGTTCCAGAGTTACATCCTGCAGGAGACAATCACACCATCACACCATAGAACACCGTGATGCTTTCGCTTGATGAAATTCACAGTCAAGCTTTGTTTTTCATGACCAGGAAGACAAATCAAGCGTGATGTGTTGCAATGTTAAGCAGCAGCTTTCTCTCAAAAGTTCTCCCGTCATGTGATTTTAGGAGGCATTTCTGTCCACACAACTATCACTCACTGGATATTCCCTTTTTGTCGAAATGCACTGAGTTGTGGTCATGTGATTGGCTAATTAGCTGTTTGTGCTACAAAGCCATTGAATACAGGGACCTAATAAAGTGATCACTGAGTGTATCTCATAGCTGATAACATTAATGTGTAAAGTTTTCTCCTGTCTGTTGATTTTACTTGTGTTTATATTTCATTTGCAGTCTCACAACCCTACTAGATCATTTAATTTAAGGACATTTATCACTAAATTTGTTTTTAAAGCAGCCTTGATTTCTGCAAATGTCAAAAATATATTATATCACAGCACACATTTAAAAAACACATTGACAAGCACAGGTGAATCTATTTATAATGCGGCTATGACATTTCAATTTATTTTATAATTTGCAGGACTGATAAAAAATATTGCAGAAAGGGAGAATTGCTCAACATAAAGAGTAAAACTCGAGAATTTAATGAGCATTATGCTTAAAACATGTCAATCATGGTGGAGAAATGCAGCTATTGGGTGCTAAAGGTGCTAAAATGTACCCCAAGCAGCTAATGTAGGAAACTTTTGATGGAATGACTTTTCAACCAAGCAAGAGACTCAAAGTTGCACAAATATTACCGTATTTTCCCGACTATAAGCCGCTACTTTTTTTCCTACACTTTAAACACTGCGGCTTATTCTACGGTGCGGCTTATTTATGTATCTTTTTTTCTATCGGCCGCTAGGGGCGCTCGAGCAGAAAAGTTACTGCCGCGTCACAGGCACTGTTTGAAAAGAAAAGCAAAGGTAGTGTAGCGTGTTGGGGAGGGTCAGTGTGGGAATTTCCCAGCATGCTTTGTGGCAGTGTGTCTGTGGGTTCAGGTTGGTGTTAACCCTGTTTTTGTTCATTGTAAATGTTATCTTTAGCAACTTTCAATGTTAGTGTTCTCTTTATTGAGTTCTGGTTGTTGATGTATTTAATTACTGTTTTAATTACTGTTTGCACCTGCACACCATAAGCCAGGTTATGTGTGTGATTGAAGACCTCCCTTGGTAATACTTAAGGAAAGTGCAAAATACCTTTGAATGAGCAGTTCTTACACTTATGCAGATCTCCAGTTAAACTCTTTATCCCAAACATGATATTGTCTCAACATGTTACCAGTGTTCCATCACAATTAAGACTCTGGATCGTGAGCAGGGTCAAACCACAAACATCTCCAGCATCAAATGTACCAATTACATAGGTTTCATTGTGTAATGTGACTTTCTGTCATTGATTTAATCTGAACCAGAGGGAGAACCTGATGGTGTGTGAAAGGAGAGGACAGACATTATGTTGACTTTGCCTTTTTAAACTGCTGTTGTGAATTCACTGACTAACAGAGTTTAATCGTGTTATCATATTATTCAATGCAGTAATTATATAGTTTGAATTGGTGAGCAGATTATTCTGGAATCATAGAATGCAGTGAATTGGATGTTGACTTAGTTGATAGAGAACTGAATCTTTGGGACACAGCACACATTTGTATGTAGAGGTAGAAGTGGGGGCTGACCTCTGGCCGTGGAGATGAGATGTGCCAGACACTTGGGTCCCCTTCCCCGTTTCATTCTTCTATATGAGGAAGCAGTGATGCCCTAGGTGGTAAAACGGTGGCAGGAAGTTGAAAGCCTATATGCTGGAATATGCAAATGAAGACATATATGTGGTGTGTGGAGGCTTTAAAAGCCTTTTTCTTCTTTTGTTGAAATAATTTCTGGTGCCTGACTGAGATGATTGACCAACAGAACTCCTGTAAAGGTGTCCAAATTAAGGATTCTTGAAGACGAAGACTTGGACATTCTGTCCCTTTTGCTAAAATATTTCTCAAACTCAGCATTTTGATTCACAAAGCAACATTTTGATACTGCCAGCAATCCGCTATCATATCTGCTTTAGAAATGAACAACCTTTGAGAAGACTTGTCGTATCTCACAAATGTCTGCCCGTCTCAGCGCATCTGTTTGAGCGTCATATTAGAGCGAAACGCGGTCTGTTGGGACTGGGCAGCATCTGAAGACCTCAAACCATGCTTGAGTCCACAACACTTGCAGGAGAGCTTCTAAATAATGCATTTTCACATAAATTACACCGGAGCATTTCAACAGTTCTTGTTTACTCAAGGAAAAATTAAGGACATTTCCCATTTTCTCTGTTCTTATTGGGATCTCCGGGTTTGTGTTGTTCCTCAGTGTAACTGCAGCTCGCACACATTTTCAGGTTTCATCATTCATGTTTTTTTTAACGACTGACCCCGTCTGATTCTTTCTGTTCTGGTAAAACCTATCCAGGCATTGTATAAAAACAGCACTGTCTTCAATTTAAGGTTCAGCTAAAGCTTAACTATTGAAAACCTGCAGCCATCTCTGAGTCTCAAAGCTGCAATTCATCAGAAAAAGAAGTATATATGAAAAAAATATTCAAAATGTGATTTGCGGAAATAAAACTTATATGTAATTCCGAGGAAAGTATAGCGTGATTTATGGGATCGCTCTGTGAACACCGAGAGCTGCGCTATAAAATATCCATACTGTTAAATGTAAGTGAAGAGGCATTTGAAGAGATCTTCCACTTTAAACACGATTTAAATCAATTCCGTCTGACTGAAGTGTTGATTTCTTGCTGGTTTTCTTTCCCCTTCCAGTACACAGACATTACAATAGCCCAGTGTTTGGTTCATTTCTTATATCTAGTTTGGAGACCATTTGTCAGACATGGAGGAAATCAAGAGCAGCAGTAGAACAATGACGTTCTCCGGGGTCACAACTTGTGAATAAAAAGCTTTCAAAAATAAAACAGGCAGCCGTCGGTTTGTCCTCTGTATACGTGGAATGAGGAGATGTAGGAGAAACCACATCCCCATGGAATGTGAGAGGAGATCAGGTACACTCGCGCACCACAGCGCTCTATCAGAGAGTATAATCTGCCACAATCTGAATCACCCCAGAGGCTTTCTCGGGGTTTAAGATGACCTCAAAACTTTCCCAAAGAGCAAGGACGAGGAGGAACGAGGAGGGGAGCCTTTCTGGCCGCCGCTCAGCCACATTAGCGAGAAAATATTAAAGCAAAGACTGAAAAGAAAGACAGAACAGCAAGGAAATGGTGTGACAGCCAGTAAACCTCATTAACTGTCCTGACCCGCCGCATGTTCAGAGCCCGTCCATGCCGCTTTGTGATAACCACGGGCCTCCGTTGATGAAGCAGCTTCGGGATAACGACACCGTCATGATTACAGCCGACTTCACTCCACTACAACATAATTAACAGCTTGTTGACAGCATCATTAGCCGCAAGTAGGTCATCATGTGAGCTCACGGGCTGATGTTTCCTCACCAGCTGACCCTGTAGCCACAGAAGACTCAGCTTAAACAAGACTCACAAGAGCAGCCGTGCTGAACCGAACCGGGCTCCCCATGTCACTGCAGTAGAGGTCAGAATCAGTCTGGGTAGCAGTTTGTAGTAAATTACAGCGAGATGGATGGATGACAAGCACTAAAAAGGGGCAAGTGGCCAAATTAGATTTCCTCTGCTGGATGTCTGGTCTTTTCCCTCAGAGAGAGGCTGAGAAGCTTGGTCATCCGGAGGGCTTCCAGGCAGAGCTCCATCCTGTCAAGAGAAGGATAGGTTGGTTTGGACACCTGATTAGGATGTCTCCTGGACGCCTCTCAGGTGGACATGTCCCACTCAGGATCCCCTCCAGAAGAGCAAAGCAAAGTGGCTAAGAAGAGGGAAGTCCAGCTCCTGCTCCTTCAAACCCACTCTGGCTAAGCAGCAGAAGATGGAGGGATGGAGGGATGGATGGATGGATGGGTGGATGGATGGAGGGAGGAGGGAGGGAGGGAGGAAGGATGGATGGATGGATGGATGGATGGATGGTGGTGGATGGATGATGATGGAGGGGAGGGGGGGAGGGAGGGAGGGATGGAGGGAGGGAGGGAGGGAGGGAGGAGGGAGGGATGGATGGATGGATGGATGGAGGGAGGGAGGGAGGGGGGAGGGATGGATGGGTGGATGGAGGGAGGGAGGGAGGGAGGGAGGGATGGTGGTGGATGGATGGATGGATGGAGGGTGGGGTGGAGGATGGAGGGAGGGAGGAGGAATGGATGGATGGAGGGATGGAGGGAGGAGGAGGGAGAGGATGATGATAGATGGAGGGAGGGAAGGAGGGAGGGATGGATGATAGATGGGGGAAGGGAAGGAGGGGGGAGGGATGAGGGAAGGAGGAGGAGGGAGGGATGGATGGATGGTGGATAAATGGATGGAGGATGATAAGTGGATGGATGGAGGAATTGATAGATGGATGGATGGAGGGAGGGAGGGAGGGAAGGAGTGGGAGGGAGGGATGGATGGATAGAGGGAGGGAGGGATGGATAGAGTGGAGGGAGGGAGGGATGGATGGATGGATAGATGGAGGGAGGGATGGAGGGAGGGGTGGAGGAGGGAGGATGGATGATAGATGGAGGGAGGGAAGGAGGGAGGGATGAGGGAGGGAGGGAGGATGGATGGATGGAGGATAAAGGATGGATGGGATGCTAAGTGGAGGGAGGGAGGGAGGGAGGGATGGAGGGAGATGGGTGGAGGGAGGAAGGGAGGGAAGGCGGGAGGGAGGGAGGGAGGGAGGGGGGATGGATGGATGGATAAATGGATGGATGGATGATAAGTGGATGGATGGAGGGAGGGAGGGAGGGAGGAGGGATGGATGGAGGATGGATGGATGGGTGGAGGGAGGGAGGGAGGGAGGGAGGGGGGAGGGGGAGGGGAGACGGAGGGAGATGGAGGATGGAGGGAGGGATGGATGGAGGGATGGATGGGTGGATGGAGGGAGGGAGGATGTGGGAGGTGGGAGGGAGGGATGGATGGATGGATGGAGGGAGGGAGGGAGGGTGTGGAGGGAGGGATGGATGGATAGATGGATAGATGGAGGGGGGATGGATCTAGATGGAGGGAGGATGGAGGGAGGGATGGATGATGAGTGATGAAATGCGGCACTTGGATGATGTTTATGTGTTATTTTACCTTCTTGCTCTTTAGTATTTGACTCTGGACGAACGCTGCTCTTCTAGAAATGAGCAACAGCAACACAACTCTTAATAAATAAAGCATCAAAGCAGACCTGCAGGATCGACTTCTCTGTCCATCGACGTGTCTTATGCTTTAAACATTTCAACATCTTGCTTGAGCCCATCCATACACGCATGCATACACACGTACATGACATATAAGGAAGCTTTATGTGCAGCAACATAAATGAAGTTGGTCATTAGAATTTCTTGTATAATTGGAGCACATCAGATCAGATTAAAGCCTGGCAGAACAACAGCACGGTTTCCTCATTTCACACCTCCAGAACTGGGGGCAATGGTGGGACTCCTGGTGTTTCAGTATTAGTTGGTTTCAATATTTGGTCTTTGTAAAGCTCGTATCATTTCACACACATCTTCACCTGCATGGCTGAGCAATGGAAGCTTCAGCTCTCAGTTGACTTCTCACTAACAAGCGTGACACAGGCAGAATAACTGCCCGAGACTGAAATAGAAGCCTCGGCGTGCTCGCAATTGTCAATTCGGCTGGGTGACAGATAGCCAGATTCCTCGGCGATACAGCTGTCCATCACACCATACAATCAGTTTTCCTTATCTTTCATCAATCTGAATTACCACGGACAGTGGCAGATAACTGGCAGCAAATCCCGGCCTGCGGCATTGGCGTCTTCCTGCCGCTGTTTTCCTCTCCACAATTGCTGCATGGAGAAAAGAACGGCAGCCGCGTTTCTTTTATTTTTTCGGGCAGATTCTCGGGATGCGGGCATCCTCAGCTCCGGGGACCATCGGTAGGTTTTTCTGTCTCCAACCCAGATGTTGCCCCTGCATCCCAAACGTTCACCACAAGTCCTGAGATGGAAAGATTCTAATTATCTTCTCTTAAAATCTCGGTTTAAAAAGTGCCTATATATTTACTATACTGGGGAAAGTCACAATATGTGGCCAAATGAGCTGCTTGATGGAGGTCTCTTTAAATTTTGTCAACCTTGTTGATTCTTTTCACTGTCGATCGTGACCAAATTTGTGGGTGTAAGATTATGCATCACAAAACACACCAAAATGTAGTTCCTGCAGATTTAACTGGCCAGGCTGTCCTCACAGCCAGCATTTAGGCAAAATGGGCACACATGCGTGCTCAGTCTGGTGCCTCACTGGTCCCTAGGAAGACTCCATGGGGGTGTTGGAGCCTTTGACCGAAGTCACATCTCAGACTGGCAGCTTCCTCCCTCCTGGATGGCTGAGTGACCGATTCATCTGGTTTGTGTCATTTCAAACACAATTCTTCCACAGATGTTTGTACAAAATGTGTGTGTGTGTGTGTGGTGTGTGTGTGTGTGTGTGTGTGTTTGTGTGTGTGTGTGCTGGTCAACATCTGAAATTCTCACTATCTTGATTCTTTGCTAATTTCTCAGCTTTGATTCAGAAGACACCGACATTCAAAACACTTGTCTTCTGTAAGGGAAATAGGAAGACACTTTATTTCTGATATTTCAAGGCTTTAAAAAGGCTTAAAAAGATTAAAATGGCAATAGAGTTGTGTTTTGGAAATAAATGGATCCAGTTGCATCATCTCAAAACCTTGGATTACATATTTGTGTGTGATGGATCAGTATCGCTTTTTTAAACTGAATTTCATCGTACATTTTGCTTTAGAAACTAAAACAGGAGTATTTGTCGGTCATTTACGGTACTGTATGTGCTACATTAGCAACTAAAGACTAAAGGAGATGCTGTACGGAAATAACTTTTGCTTCGTTGCTACAGTACATCAAGCGCTCACGTTTGTGAGTCGGCCTAACAAAAGAAGATAGCGTCTCATATACGTATATGCAAGCGCGTGCACACCGGGGGATGAGGCGCAGACGGCTAATAACCCATCAAAAACCCAGACCGTGTTATCTGCACGAGGCTTCTGGGCAAGACATCCCGACGCTTCACAACATGACCCCCATTTTGCAGACAAATCAATCTTTGGACGACGGGCTAATTGCTAGGAAACTTGCAGTGTGACCCATTAGGCTTTCTGTTCCACCCACCCACACACACACACACACACACCGAGTGACATGACAGGAAAGTGAGCGACATAGAAATACTGAGATTAATGGGGGGGAAAAAAAATCAAAACAGAAAAAAGAATGTGTTTCTGCCTTAATCAGTGGGGCTACCACCAGAGACAGAGATTATTAGCTAGCTTACAACACATCATCCCCTATTTGGGGAGTTCAATGAGACGTGTCGGCCTTTTTTTCCCCCCTCCACACGAACGATAACATCAGATCCCATTATCTGACACTGCAGCAGGTTCGGTTTGATCCCTCTAAAGGCACGTGTCAACTTATTCCTTTCTTTTCATTCGACGAGACGTTAGATAACTCAGTAAATGGGAATTTGGAGTTGTTACAAAGTTTATCTGATGAGGCGGCTGGCTTTATCCTTTCACTGTGAGTATTTGGACAGACAAGCTTGACACCTCTTTTTCTTACCGCCTGAACAGGTGGATCAACATTATGGTCCAGACTGGGGGAAGGAAGTGGATCTGAAGCCAAAAACAGGATCCCTTCCTTATGTCATTTTCATGTGTGTCATGTGGTTTGATTAATTAGTTATAGAAAATGATAATAAAATAGAACATTTTGTCAAATGTCAGTTTTTCTACACAGTTAATTTTAATCATGGGTGTCAAAATTAGCACATTAATATATATATATATAACAATAGAACGTGTTGATTTTAGAAAAACAATGAATGCACTAATGACCTTGTTATGCTAATGTTGCAGCTTAAGGGCGATGGCGCGAGGAGTGATGTGAGAAAAAACAAGACAAGGCTTGATGGGTTTCTGTACAAGGAAAACAGAAGGAACCATTAATAAGTTCCTAGTGATTTTCACCCTTTGCAGGAAGAACTTTCCCTCATATCGAAGTGCTACCAACTTAAAGAAACATAAACACGTGCCTCAAGTCCACCTTGGGTCATTTATCTCTTATGGCCACCATGATGAAAAGAGAAAATTGGAATTTGTTGGGCCGCCTTTATATAAATACGCACACACACATTCCTCTTCCACATGCAGCAAGACACTTTCCAAACACTTGCTGAGGACATATCAAACATTTTCTTGATTAAGGACAGAGCTGCGCCGGGCAGAGTTTCCAGCTGTGACTTAGCAATCTGAATCCACTCAGTAAAAAAACAAACCCACAGCGCAGGGCCAGCGATCGATTCAGCCTTTCCCCCTCCCCCTCCTCTCCAAACTGCACCGCTTCCGCCTCAATTAACTCGGCCACAGAACTTGGGCAGAACATTATGTTTGGATGTGTATGCTTTCTTGTAAACCAGCTTTCAGATGTGGAATTAGAGACAAAAGCAGCGCCGATATTTCAGTTGGAAGCTACGACTCTGTGACACTGGAGCTCAGGCGAAGCTGCAGCACCGGCGCTCAAACGAGCTCACAACTCATTTAGAAGCGAACTGTGAACTCTCCGTGGGAGAATAATCCTTGTATTTTTGGATTTCAAACACGCGATGTTACCGGGTCACAGTGAGAATCTAACATCCCGCTTTCCCACCTTGTTAATCCGCCATCAACGCTTCGTTTTCTGCTCGACAGAAGGACGCGGAGTCCGACTGCCGTCCCATCTGCAGCACGAAACCACCAGCGACTGCTGATGTGAACGCACTTTGTCAGACACAAACAGACGCGCCACTCTGTTCGTAAATGCCCGTGATACGTTACTGGGTTTTTCTGTAATTAGCTGCAGCTGAAGGCTGATATGTGGAGCGCACGTAGACCTGGATCGTCACAACTACAGAAATACAAGCAGGGCCACTCCAGAGAAAAGTGTTATTTATTCAAGCCCAGCAGCAGTGGATCAAACTGCCAAGCAATCATCGTGATCACCAGGTCGATATTTCTATCGTGGGCTCCTGCAGCCGACGCCCTGAAGTGTCCTTAAAGACACTGAACCCCGAATTGCTCCCCTCTGCGGTGTCTTTGGGGGCAGTAGTTATTGCTCCCAATCCGCGGTCAGCTCCCCGAAAGGACGTCGCCACAACTACTCTGCGAAGGTGAGTATGAATTACTCGGAGTGGTTGAACCCACCGAAAAGCACCATTGACACACAATCTGTGGTCACATGACTTCTTGCTTCCAGTATAAACAAATCTGGCAAGGAAAAAATGGCTCTTCAGCTGTAATAATGACGGTAAATAGAGCAAAAGAGACAAAGTGAGACGGGGATGGGCAGTGGGGGCAATCAGCGGACTTCTTTAGGTCGCCCACACACGCCTTCACGTTTGGGCCTTGGCTGCTATTTCATCACCTATTATCTTATTTTGCAATCACAGCCAATGAACGCTGTCCTAGGAACAACACGAAGATCCATCATCATGTGAAACGTAAGGTTATCCTCCGCTAAAGATGCAAGTGTATATAATTAAAGCAGCGTCACATATCTGCTGTATGTTTTCTTAGTTTGCCTATTGGCTTAATCCTGGCGCCTCCTCTGTGCGGTGGAAGCAGGCGTGCAGGGTCTCTCCTCACATTTTCTCCTAAAGCAGAATGACTTTGTAATTGTCAGCATCAAGACAGAGCCAGAAACATAATCAAGTTCTGAATAGAGTCTGGCACGTGTGAGGATTTCAGAGACACAATGGTTTCCTCCCAATTGCCTCGACACAAACATGTCAACACATGCGAATAATCCTTTAAACTCTAGGCGTCCACACACACACACACACACACACCACACACACACACGACCATGGTGCACTGAGGACCTCAGCTTACTTGGCTCTGGAAATCTGCAGCACGTCTGCCTTTAATTGCAAAACAGACGATAATAAAGAGACAGAGCAACGATTTCCTCTTTTCCACAGGTAGTCTGTGAGGCTCCGAATTCATGATGATTCCTTCACGTGGCCTAGATTCGCACCGCCGCCCCCCCTCGCGTTTTCAGAGCACATCCCTGTGCAATAACAATGTGAGAGAAAAGCGTGCACCTGATGACCCCCCCACCAAATTACCCTTCCATTGTCATCCCTCTGTCAGCGCAAACACAAACCCCTCTTTTCGCAGCCCGCAATTAAAACCTCGTCTTCGATTCAGGCGTGATACATTAACCATATCCTCCAATTTTACGATCCGTGGTGGCGTGATAAAAGGATACACTTAACTCGTCTTTAAATGGATGAATATGAAATCTGCAGCCGCTGACGGCTTCTTAGCCAAAACTCTTTTGTGCTGTGCTGAGGGATTCTGGGAGTAGCTCCTCCTCTGGGCTCAGTTAAGGTTTGGATTAGCGGCTGCTGCTGAGTTCACCATGTGTGAGCCTCAGTCTGTTAGGCATCTGGCTAGAGACTCGGCTCTTCCTTTAATTTAATACCGTTTTCCAGCACAGAGGAGCAGAAACAAAGAAAAAAGAAAAAAAAAACATGCAGTGAGTGACTATAAGACACTGCATATAGGCGATGTTGAACGAACTGGATGATAGTTATGTGCGTTAGCTTTGGAGATAGCGAGGTACAACAAGGCTTTAGCATTAGTCATTAGCATTCAGGAGCTCTCCTTCTATGCAGTTTTGCAGTTTAATAACTTTTACATTTAAAATGCAAAATCTGATTTCCAAACACATCTACAACAATGAACCTCTGGACTGGAAAGATTGTAATTTGTCAGTGATTATTAAAAGCTCCGGAATGTCATTACGCGCGCCAACAACCTGCCTGATTTTCAGACGTTTTAAAAGGTGGTTGGCATCGTTTGGTTTGTCTCCGTTGAGGTCAGATGTCGCAAAAACACCTGCGAGTTGCCAAAATTACCTTCTGCATCTTTGATATTGTTCTTCAGGCTTCTCAAATCTCATCTCTTAGCAACCGAAGCCTCGTTTTAGCAGCACGGTTCAAAGGTGACAGTGATCCTGTGATCACTTGATGCAAACCTAAGGAGCGGAATGAAACAGCTTTGAGGCCCACGTGAGGTGTCCATGATTCAAGAGCGCAGCGCCATCCCAAAAAATAAGGCAGCAGACAAGGTGCAAAAACAAGAGGTGACACAGTGAAGCTGAAGGCTAAAGGCCACCATTACGCTCCACGCTACCTCTGCTAAATCAAAAGCCCATTCAACCTTGGACCTATAAGTTAATACCACACCGCTTTTCACAATTGCACAGGTGAGCGCGAGACGCGTGTAAAAAAACATCATGACGGCTGTTCTATTTAGGCTGTGGAGCATGAGAGCGTCACAGACGGGCCCAGCTGGTCCCACAGTAAGATTGATGAGGGGAAGCACGGCGGAGTGTGGCCCCAACAGATGAGTCTCTGTGCGGCTCTGCGTGCACACATCATCTTCTTTTATTCCACCTGAAGATCGGCAACAACAGATTAAACGGCCAAATTAATTTCCGTCACACGGCCACTTTCAGTGTAACCTAAAATGAATCACACGTGCTCATGGTCTCCTACGTCTCTGTCGCGTCCTCCTCCGACGGAGGTATAATTGATATCCGTACATCAACGTTATGCTCGTCATCCTTTCAGATCATGTCTATTGTCTCTTTGCATTTCCCCGATAATGCATTTCTTACAGTCAAACATAAACAGTATGAATAAGCGGCTCGATTGTATCGTGACGCAGCCTCGTTGTAGATTGTAGCGCTGATATAGATTTTTTATGAGATCCGTAACTCCTGCGATAGCTGCCATTTCTTCTTTATTCCCTTGTCTGTCTGCACTCTGGTGCGGAGTGAGGTAGAATAAAAGCTCCGCCAGTTTTAAAAGTACAACCAGCCCTCCCATCACTGATGGGGGATGACACCTGGGTGCAGCGGCGGCGGGGGGTTCCTCCCCTTGCTCCAGCAATAAAACACGTAAACGTAACAATATTTCAAATGCACGTTTCTTCAGCGTAAATAAGCGGCACCACAGCATCTGGACGGCTCAAGCTGCTGTTATTTCGTGCTTTAGATAGCTTTGACACTCCCCCCCCCCACCTCCACCCACCCCCCATCTACAGGTATCGCCGCCTTCAGAGCTGCTTTTCTATAATCTATGCCTATTCTCTCCCCTCCTCTCCTCTACCTCTCCTCTCCTCTCCCCTCCTCTACCTCTCCTCTACCTCTCCTCTCCCCTCCTCTACCTCTCCTCTCCTCTTCCTTTCCTTTCCTCTCCCCTCCTCTCCTCTACCTTTCCTCCCCTCATCTCCTCTACCTCTCCTCTACCCTCCCCTCCTCTCCTCTCCCCTCCTCTACCTCTCCTATACCCTCCCCTCCTCTCCTCTACCTCTCCTCTACCCTCCCCTCATCTCCTCTACCTCTCCTCTCCCCTCCTCTACCTCTCCCCCTCCTCTACCCTCCCCTCCTCTCCTCTACCTCTCCTCTCCTCTACCTTTCCTCTCATCTCCTCTCCCCTCCCCTCCTCTCCTCTACCTTTCCTCTCCTCTCCTCTCCTCTCCTTTACCTTTTCTCTCCTCTCATCTCCTCTCCCCTCCTCTACCCTCCCCTCCTCTCCTCTACCTTTCCTCTCCTCTCCTCTACCCTCCCCTCCTCTACTCTACCCCTCCTCTCCTCTCCTCTACCTTTCCTCTCCTCTCGTCTCCCCTCCCCTCCTCTCTTCTCCTACCTATTCTATCCTCTACCTATCCTCCTCCTTCTCTCTTTCTACTCCCCCCCATCAGCAGGAGGGTCCCCGTATATGAGCCTGGTCCTGCTCAAGGTTTCTTCCTGCCACTGTTGCTTGTCTGGGGTCAGGCCCTGGGATTCTGGAAAGCGCCTTGAAACAATTTTGATTGTAACCGACTCTATATAAATAAAGACGGATTGATGATTGACACATTTATTACAGGTGTCTGCATGAGCTCTGCAGCGCTGCTCTTTATTGTTTTGCACAAAACATGTTGGAGTCACACACAAAATACTGCCCACGTTGTGTGTATGGTCCCAGATAGTATTGTATATGATACACTCACAGTGGCCACACTGTCTCTTTGGAGTGTTACAGACAGACTTTGGAAACTGAACCGAAGACTTCTGAAGCAGAGATGCTGAAATATGAACTTGCAGATAAGCAGTTGATGAAATGTCAGAGTGACAAACGAAGAATCGGATCTTTAATAAACTGGGACGAGTCAGCATCTGCGGAAAGGAAAACAGGGATCTGTCGACGGAGAACCATCTGTCATTTAAGATGGGGAGCAGGGAGAAGCACAGAGAGAGGATGAATGTGAACTTGAACACGGGCTCTAAACGAGCCACTGATGTCCCGGAGCGGGGAGCTTCTCACAGTTTCCTTGCAAATGACTGCTGATCGTCAGCGAGTGTTTTACCATGTTTAGATCTGCTGTTTAATTCACCTCACACGACTCCTCAGTCTGACAGGTTTAAGGTGATCACAGCATTTTTAGCTCTCGCTTCTCAGAGGAGAATGAAATGGCTTCAATTTTAATCTTAAATGCCCAAAACAAGATTTAAAAGAGCCCTCAGGCCAGCTGATGGTACATGCTCATTAGATCAGTTAAGAGCTGTGGCATACTTAACGAGCTGTGCATTTGCTCACCAAATTAAATATTAACATTTCTTTTATTATTAATATCAAATAATAGACCACCACTTAGCTGTTATCATTTAATATGTATTCTATTGATCTTATTCTTATCTATAGTGCAAAGCATTAGAAAATGCTCAGTTAAAATAATATTGAACACACATCCTTGTACTTCTATCTTTATGAGGACTTTCCTTGGCTGCTTACCCTTACACAAGCATCTCAACGAACCCCCTGACCTCGACATAAAACCAACCTTAAACCCAGGTCTTAACCCTCAAACAGTCCTTTGAAGCAGTGAGGACCAGCCAAAATGTCCTCACTTCCCAAAAATGTCCTCACTGTCCTAGTAGAATGCAGTACATAGCAAGTACAAGAACACACATACACACACACACACACAAAAGCCCCAGCAAACTGTGTCATTCTGTACATCACTGACGTAAAGTTCCAATTCAAAATAAAAGCTTTCATGGATGTTTCATCTTGATAAAATAGTCTTGAGCCTGTTTATAAGTGCACAAATTGATCAAATCTTCAAGAATATTCTTCTGCCTTTAATTTTTTCCACGCATGACCATTGTTGTGTATTTGATGAATGTTTTTTCATGTCAGTTCTAAGTAAAATACTCAGTACAGGTTGCAGTTCAAGCTGCTGCCACGTTGTGGGAGTGAATCCGAAAGAAATACCGATTCTGATAATAATTGTCTTTTATTGTAACGAGATTCACAAACTGTCTTGCATCGACCCTGCAGCACTAAAATAGCCCTCCTGGCTATGACCCAGAGAGGCTTTTAAAATTCAAGTCTTCACAGATGTGTGGAACGGCAGGCTCAACACATTTGAGGTGCTTAATGTTTCAAAAGCCTGATATTGCTTTTACCCCGGATGACAATGACCATAAAACTGGCCTGTAGTTTTATTTTCCTCTTTTAAAGCCTTTACAATAGCCTAGACACACTTTTTCCATCTTTCTTGATGAGTTAGTAAATATTTTTTTCCTTTGTCTACTCCAACGCTGGTGGCTGTGAAGTGCGTCACAAAGCTTGAAACCAATTTTTGTAAAAAAAAAAAAAAAAAAAGAGAGACATTTTTAATTTACAAAACAAAGAAATAATGAATCAAATGTAACTTTTCTCACAGCAGCACCAACGCAGGAATGTTCGGGTCACGTCTGCTCTTCCAAGTCCGTCTAACTTTTCCTATTTGTTATTTTATTGTTGCTAAAAGTCTTCTTTGACTAGTAAATTAGTTCCATCATTTGTGAAAGTCTATCCCAGATTTGGTTTTTAACTGTAAATATGTTTTAAATGTTTTTCAATTGAAACTTTGTCATGGACGTTAATTTATCTTGTACCTCAGCACTCTTGTCCACCTCTCCAACACTTTCCAAAGACCTTTATAATGTGTAACGTTGACCCTGCGTCACAGAGGGTTTGTAAATTAACAATATTCGATGTAAATTAACGCCGAGGTGAGGCTGCAGAGCTCCAGTGCACCACCTACATGTTCACTGGGGCTGCACCTGTTTAAACCGTCTTCCACCCATTTCCTGAGTATTGCCAGTTCCTTCTGAACCTTCTGGTTCTGGCCTGGGGAGGGGGGTGGTGGTGAGCCCATTTTAGGTCTTGGAGGAAAGTGGAGATCCTGGACAAGGGAGAACATCAGACGGAGCCGAGCCGGGCCCGAACCTTCCTGCTGTCTCCATTAGAAACACCGATATAGACTAATAAGTTATAGACTAATATCTCTAATAAGACTTGTTGTCTTATTAGAGATACAGAAAGGACCCCGTGGAAGTCTTGGATCCTTTTTTAAACCTCTTCCTCGCATTCTGCTCACATGACTGACAAATGTTCTTAAACCTTCAGGACTAGCAACCCTGTAAATAACGTGTGGACACAGGCCAAAACGGCTTGAACAATGAACAACACGTCACACAAATACTGTAAGGTTGATACGCTTCAGCTAAGGTTCATTCTTGCCTTTGTGCCGTCTTCAAACAGGTGCAAGAATTGACTTCAGCTCAGGAGCAGAACTTAAACCACAGTGAGCTGAAGAGCAAACACGCCATTGCAAGTGCAACAAGGGAGCACCGACATGGCGTTGATTAAAAGGCTGTGAACCATCCGCCATGTTGTGAAGGCTGCACAAAGAGATTGATGATGTTTATCATGTTTCTATAAAACTCCAGAGGTGGCTTCAAAGCCAGCTCATAACTGGCCTGCGGATCGATATCGGTATGTCAGACAAGGCAAAGCTGATGGAGCAGCTCGTGTCTGTGTGCGTAATGTCTGAAAGTGAGGCATCTGCTCCCGAGCACACGTATTCCAAAGGTGAAAATGGGTTCCAGATGAAGCAAAGCTTTATACCAGCGTAAACCACATGTAAGATGTATATTAAAGCAAGAACCGGACTTCTTATGTCAGCTGACTGACTGATTTCATTTGGAATGTATTCATATTTTAATTTATTGACTCATTTTAATCAATGACTATATTGTTCCCCTCAACTCTGCACCATTTATCCCAATTAAATCTGCACCATTTCATGCTGATGAAGCCCTTTAATTAAGGTATGCTGATTCATTGCTGAACACTTCAAAGCTGTAGGACAGATAAGAACCACAGTTACTGTCTGACAATATACCATAAATCTTGTCCTTATCTATCACTCCTATCTGTCTTATTTATCAAAACGTTATCTTATCTCTGTCGGCTCTTACAAATGGTCTCCAGTGAATTGATTAATTAAAAAAAAATGCCCATGAGCTAGTGGTCAACCTATTTAGAACCCCCCCATCCCCCCACGCCTGGCAGTAGTGGAGAGGTCCTCTATTATGAGACAGACACTGACTCCAGTGTGGGTAATATGTAATTTCTGCACCTATTATTACGCAATTACCAAGACAAGGTGAGAACAACCCGTCCCTCTTGACCCCAAAAGGGATAAAGTGGTCAAGAAGACAAAACGGGGGCTTGTGCAAAGTAACTATTTCATCTCATCCGAACAGTTAAAATATCCCAGTTCAGTCTGGTGTTCGATTTAAACGACTCTAACTTGGATCAATCCAATAATTAAGGTGCAGCACTTGCTTTGCCACCAGCTTTAGTCAAACAGCAGCTTTAGTGTGACAGATGCATGTGGATGCCATCATGCATCATTGCTCCACCATGAGATTTGCACATTGACCTCAGGATGTATGCTCGTGAAACCTGCCCCCCCTCAGATGGATAAAAACGCACCCTGGGTGAAACTGTGGCAGCAGAAATTGTGCATTCCAAGCACAGACGGATGTCTTATTACCTTCACTTTAATTCCCATTTAGACAAAATGGTTATATAAACCAATAAACCAGCACACGCAGAGATGTAGACACGGATTACCGTCTGGGTGCTTCTCAGGCAACGTGTCTTACAAATGGTGACCTTTTCTGTAAGCTGCAAATTGCAGTTTGAAGTCAACTACAGGAGTCAGAGGCAGATGAATGTAATATTTCAAGTTTGCCTCATTTATGAGGTTTGAGATGTTTTCTCATCAAGAAAAACTTGGTATTAGAAGTAGAGGTCAGAAATGTGCCGTTAGACCTCTGTATTGATCGACATAAACTCTCTGGCCACTTTATTAAGTGCACTTCTTTAATTGCATGTTCACACAAACAGCTAATCACACACAGTGGATCATCTTCTGCCTCCAGCAGGATCGTGCACCGTGTCACAAAGCTCAGGTCATAGATGTGCAGCCAACAAATCTGCAGCAACGATGCTGTTGTGTCAGCATGGAACAAAATATCTGAGGAATGTTGAAACCTGTTCTGAAGGCAAAGTGGGTCCAGCCTTTTTCTAGCATGGTGGACCTAATAAAGTGGCAGCACTTTGAGTAAGTGCAGGTTTCCCTGTTTGAAATTGGTTTTAATATCACCTTTACAGACTCGGCGTCCTAAAATCACATGATGGGAGAACTTTTGAGAGGAAGCTGCTGCTTAACATTGCAACACATCACGCTTGATTCCTGTCCCTGGTCATGAAAAACAAAGCTCGACTGTGACTTTCTTTAAGCGAAAGCATCACGGTGGTTCCGAATATCCAGAATTCTGAGGGGAAAATTGATTCTATAGCGTGATTGTCTCCTGCAGGATGTGACCCTGAAGCACTCTGGACACATCAGACCAAGGAAGGGGTTATGTGTACGCAGTCAGTGTCCACTTACTGGATTTAAAATGTCCCCCTGGCTCTGGGAACAGGAGATTCACAGCATAGATGGGCAGAAATCTACAACATCTGTGTGATGCTATCTTGTCAATATGGGCCAAAAGCTCTGAGGAATATTTGCTAGTTGAAAACAAGCACTGAAGCTGGGTATACGTCGAGTGCTGATTGGGCTCTTTCTGCCCCGATCTTTCCCCTTCCCGACCGAGGACGGCAAACGCCCGACTGCCTCCTGTATTCCCAGATTGTTTGATAAGATTATCCTCTGGTCTGGGGTGTGTTGAGAGGGAATTTGCCCAGAGAGTCCTTAAAAACCTTAAACTTGTGTGGAGAAAGTTGTGTGTTGTGTGTTGTGTTTTCTGTTTTTCGCTATTTCTCCTTCGTTTTCGCTCGATCTCTTGCGATCACGCGGGGTTTCTGGCTTGGAGGAGGAGATTCTAGATCGGCGATGGGGCAGAATCTTCATGTGTGTGATTACTGCGTGGAGATTATCCGACCACCACACACAATACGGTGAAAACCGTTCGAACTGATAAAAAACCCCTTAAGATTCAAAAGATTCCTCATATGTGAACCCAGTTTAACAGTGGAGGCAGCAAAAGCACATCCATCATATGGTCTCGACCAGGGCCAGCTCACTGCACTAAAGACAATTATATGGATTAAGGCTTCCCAGTTGTCCCCAAAAGTTTGAAAGACAGATGCCTGTCGAGCTTTGCAAAGGTGCCGCTGTCCTTGTTGTGAAGCTACTGCTATCAGAAGGACCACAGACCTCAATAAAACAGCCCATCTCATTAGGAACGCGCCTCTCGTGAGAAAAACCAATGAGTCCGACAAGGAGAACACAGTCACCGACCCTGTGCTCCAACACAGCCAGATTTTCTCCTGAAACACTCTCCATAAGCCTCTGGGGTAACAAGGAGGGTATTTGCATGAAGATAGAACTCTAATGGGGCGTCCGTTCAGCGTAGTTCAGGCCAGGCAACCACCAGTATTTGCATTTCCTTTTAAATATCATAATATACTATATCCACAGAAGTCCCCAGTGTCTTCTCTGTGTATTTGCTCTGAGTAGCGCAACTGCTGCTGACTCCCTATTGACAGAGTAATAAAAACAGAGGCTGCAAAATGTAATATGAAGGGCGGCCCACAGAGCGGACAGCTGCAGCCGTGCTTCACGCCGACACGCACGGGTAAGGGATGTTCATGTCACACTTTGTGGCAGCCTACCAAATAAACGAATAAATAAATAGACTGCGCTGGTATGCACTCGCTCATAGCTGCGGTTTAAAATTGAAAATAAAATAAATAGCACAAGAACAGAACCGGAACTGCCCTGCAAGCTTAGCATGTGCTGTTCATAATGTAGCTGTCTATCATCTTTATTATTAATATTACAAGAATAATTGCAATGTACAAGTGACATTGCTTGATGCAAACATTTTGGAAATAGCATATTTTAGTTGATCACATCTGTCTTTTTTTATTTAATGACCTTCATAACAATGAATGACAACGATGACGTCTTGCTGGGTGGAAGCAGGGCTCATTCAATCCCTGCAGTCAGTCACCAGGGGCAAACGGCGCCCTGATGCATGATCGTTCATAAGTGCCTAAACTGATTCCAGCCGGGGAGGAAATCAGAGGCACACACGTGTTTGTCATACACGCCGCACAGCAGTCAGGATCACACTCAATTTCAGGTGAATTCAATTTAATTTCCATCACGTCTATTACAAACAGAATTGGCTCGTGGTGTTTTAGAGAAACCACGGAGCCTGAAACCCCAGCGAGAGGAAAAGAGCCCGAGAGAGCTGTGACATGGAGGCCTGTGCGTGATCATTCATGGGCCCCAATGCCCTACCCAGATTATTACTGACCTTCAAATCAGTGGTGCTGGCTGATGTTAGTCGGCCCAGCTCACCAGTGCTGTGGTGTTAGTATACAGGCATCTCTAAATAATCTCTAAATAATGCCATCTTCAGCTTCAAACGTGCGCTGCGTAGCCCTTTTACAGGCTCTAGCAGCACTCTGCACATTCCTCCTAACAGAAGCAGACACCAGCGCTCCTGCTGAGCTGACGCTCTGCTCGGCCCTGTCACGAGCTTAACCCCGCGTCCTCTCTCCTTCACCTTGCTTTCGCTACAGTACAGCCAGACACAGTAACCACGGAGGCGCTGAGCTCGCTGTGCAATCAGGTTGCGGCTATGATCACTGCTAGCACCAGTAGCACGGACACAAACAGAGCACATTAGGACAGAAGAAAAGAAGGCAGAAATCAGCCAGAAAGGATGATAACTTTAAAATATCCCTTATTCATATATAATTTATACATAATTGGAAGGAAAAAGCCACAAAAACATCAAATAGTTGAATGAAATAAGAGCTAAAGGTCAATATAAGTCATTTCAATTACAAATTGGATCTACAAGCAATGTGAACACACATATAGAGTACATACAGAAGTACTGTGTGTATCGCAATGCAATTTAAATTGAACAGGAAGTTTGTCAGAGGAAAAGTGGAAGGTTAAAAGACCTGCAGCATTAGTGGATTACAGTCAAATTGGTTAAACACTATGAAATAAATATAGAAGGAAATATCAATAGGTGTACATAAAACTGGATTTATTGTTTTAAGAGATTATAAGGTGTTATAAAATCATAGAAAAGAGCCCTGTATTGAATAGTTTATTCTCCTGTGTTGCAGATATACTTGAACACGTATATGCACAGACTGGCCACTATGCAGCCCATAATTAAAGCTTTACAGCCGTGATAGGTTTGACCAGCGCTGTCTCCAGCTGAGAGCCATAAATTTAGAGCCAAGTCACACGGGTCACTGTCAACCTTCTGCTTTTCATGCTGCTCATTATTCTCAATGCTAAAGGAGGGATGCTGGCTAGCATGGAGGAGGTTAAATATCCAAACACGGTGTCACAACACTGTACTTCCAAGATTTTCCTCATCCATTACGATGAGACTAATTTAGTGCTTCAGAGTGTTCTCTGAGATAAGTAAATCATAATTAGCCTATCCATGCTAACCCATCTATATGCTGATCCATCAAGTGCTGTTGGATTGATTGGCCTATTTCCCCAATCAGAAAAAAAATTAATCTCTGAAAAGTGGTTCACATTTTTTTTTAAAAATTTGGGTTGCCATCTCTATTATTGATTATTTTTATTCGATTTTAAATGTGTAAAATAGAGCTCTTGGCTGAAGTGAGGTGACAGATGGAACTAGCTAAATGCTCAACTTTTATCATTATTGTATTCCTCCTTTTTTTAACAGAAACTGCCAGCAGAATGTTTCTGATATATGCAAATAGGCACACTGTTCCCATATGTTACATTTAAACCCGTTGAATTGTAAACCCTGTGATGCAAACATTAGAGCTGAAATGGCAGAAATATAATTTCCGTACCTTTGATTTTACCTTTACAGATCTCATTTTGTCTGTAGTGTTGACAGAAACATCAACTCAAAGGACAAAACTGTTGATGACAATAAAATCGCTTACAATGAAGTAAATATCAGTGCATTTCCTGTCAAGTTTCTTGGGCCCAGGCTTGGTCATGAAACATGACAGAATTCAAAATGAAGCATCATAATTCTATGAACTAATAGCCCTACATGTACCTGGATACTTTGTTGTGAAATTCAGCCAATAGCCACCAAACAACAGGTATAATGACTGTGAACCATTTGGACTATTGCTTGTTTTTTAGTGTTGAGTGTTTTTTAAGTGGCAGTTACACTGAAATTCATGTACCAAACACACTCTCACACAGAATCCTTTATAGAATCCCTCACTGGGAGAACAGGTTCCTGTGTGAGACTTTGTTTGAGGTGACGTGGTGGATTATCTGGGTTCAAAAACAAGCAGTTCTTAAGGAGATACAAATGTGTGTTGCAGGGGGAAAACGGGGAATTCTGGATGGAGGCTATGATTGGACTATATATGCTCCTGGGTGTGTGTTAAATCTGTGGTTGGGAACTGCCTAGCACCACTACATCGCCCGGGAAGCATCAATAATCGTTAGAACGGCGTCTGATAGTTTCCCATATGTAATAATATTTGCCTCACTTCAACAATTGTCAGTCATTCTTTCAAACTGCATATTTCCAGCAAATTGTGCTCAGATCTAAAGTAAGAGTAAACTGGGAATAGTCAGTACAATGAACGGATGTTGATGGTAGAACTGGGCTCGCTCCTCCTTTTATAATAACATTATAATAACTCCTTTTTTAGATAACATGATGAACCACCGCCATCACTGAATCCATCTGCTTTGTTTTGAATGACAAACGTTAAGATCGTTTGTAATTGCAGACTCAAGGCAAACGCCGAATAAATGAAATGACGTGGAAAAAGCCACTTAGGCTTTGTACAAAACCTCTGCACAATTACTGTAGAAGACAGTCTGAAAGCATCTGAGCAAATATCAGGATCAGGCAGCCGGGCAGCCTGCGCAAACAGGCGGTGAAAGTGAAGTTAAAAGAAAGAACTTCAACAACTAAAATAAATAAATACATTTTCCACTTTATAAGGTGAGTGTGTACATATAGACACCATTGTTCTGGATGCTGGAATTCAACATAAAAGTTCAGTTAGAATTTAGTGCATTTCTGTCTATCTGTTTTTTACTATATCATGCTTGAAAGAGATAGCTGCGATCGGATTTTTCATTGGGAGTTTAAATTCTTCTGGGCTAATTAAAAAGGATGTGATATGTTTCATGTTTCATTCCTGAATAGTTGAAATCTCTGCACCTTCCTCCAGGAGCTGCCAGGATCCTGATTGTTGTCTGAAACCGCTTACTCGGGGGTCAGGAAAAGCAGATAGTCTTGATTGGAATAGACATTAGATCACGTCGAATTCTGTCATCTAGGACGAGGCTTGATTCTCTTTGCTTTGCTCCAGTTTAATTATGCATAATTTCACCATCTATCATTGTGTCATCTTTCTGTCTCACAACAGTAGCTACATTAATGCAGGGTCCTCGACGTAAAATAAAAAAGGAAACTAGCTTTGGGAAACTGAAAGGGTATCAACATTTTATAGAATCTCATTTCCTCGGGCGGATCATTTGTGAAGCTTGAAGCCTGAATGATAAATCCTCAGAACTCTTTGCTTTTCACAGGGACGTATAGAATACATCTTTAGACTCAGCTCGGTGATCTTAAAGCCTGCGCCCACTAATAATGTATTAGAAGATCACGAATACAGAAGCACGACAACCCTTGTGGAACCTCGACTCTACTGTAAGACTCTCTGGAAGGAGAGGCCCCCCGGATATGCTTTGACCTACATGCATGAATTTTGGTGGGGTGATGAAGGGCCACAAGTGCAAAACAACTGTTCTTGAGTTGTGTTCTGATTCAAACAGGAAGTCCACCGCTTTGAATTGAAACTTCCTTTTCGACCTGATTTCTGTCCTTTAACAAACTCCTTTCAGAAACTTGAGCCGATTGTCTTCCTAGTTGAGCTCCTCGCGCGTCGCCGACGGGCGTGGGGGTGCGAGGGCCCTGTCCACGCTGCTTGCAGCTTTAATTATTGAAGGAGCAGTACGTAAGTTTGGGGCCAAAGCTGGTGTGTGTCATGTCATATCATGTTTTACTAAATTTCTTACAACCTGCTCCCTAAATATTCTCACCTTCTCGTCTTCTTAGCGACAGCAGGTCCACACCGGGATGGGTTGCTAGTTCATCACACGGCCCTATATGAGCATTTGTGGGTTGGGTACCTTGCTCAAGGGCACCTCAGCAGCGCTCTGAAGGTGTTCTGGCACCTTCCTCTACTACCAGAACACCTTGGATGTTTTGTCTGCACCAGGGTTTGAACTGCTTCTCAGCCCAGCTCCCAACAGCCTGAGCTACCATCGCCCACGCTGCCTTAATATTTTCTACCAGAATGTGCAACTTGCTGCATAGTATAAATGATTTAAATGAATGAACGAACAAACTAACACAGCTGCTATTTAACTAATATAGCTGCTTCAAACTACATTAAACAAGGATGTTAAAGAACTGTGTCCAATGGAAGGAAGAAAATTGGGTTTTGCTTTACTTACAATGTGCTCAAATGGAAAAAGAATAAATTGCCATCAAATCTAAATAAATGAACTGCTTTTTGTCTATCTTCCAAGATCCAAAGGGACTTAACTTGAAGTTGAAAATGTTCCGCTGTCTGTATGGTTCAAATTCATCGCCAATCAAAATGGGATTGAGCCTTTAAACAGATTCCCCCAATCATCATTCAGAAGACCAGAGTCTAGCCACACCCACTGCTGTCAGTCAACGGACCAGTGGGTGGGGCTTAAGTCTGATTAAAAGCTGAATCTGCCAATCGTCATTCAGAAGACCAGACTCTAGCCACACCCACTGCTACAAGTCAATGGACCAGTGGGTGGGGCTTGAGTCTGATTAAAAGCTGAATCTGCCAATCATCATTCAGAAGACCAGACTCTAGCCACACCCACTGCTGCAGATGCTTGGTGGGCGGGACAAAATACCTAATTAGCCTCCGGTTTCACTATAGTGAATAAATGGTCCTCTGCTGTCTCATTTAAATCCACGCACACTTGCTTTAAAAGGTTTAATGACTGATATGCTACAGGAGAAGAAAATAGCATCAGTTATTTAATTTATATGTCAGAATTTCATCAAAGATATTAATAGTATTCCACAGGGGTCGATGACTGGACCAGTTTGCGCTTTACAAAAAGGACTCTGGTGTCACTTAGATAAATCTGATTATCACATATATCAAGACAACCCGTTACTAATGTCCTCAGTCTGTGACCCATCAAAAGTAAAAATACTATTTATTTTTTTTTTTTTCTGGAAAACCATAGCAGCAAGCATTGCCCCCATCACCACCCCATTTTTTCCCCCTGTATTTTATCTATCAAGAAAAGATAATCCAGCCTGTCTCCCAGGAAGTAGGTACATAGAATCTGCATGGCCAAGATAAGCCTTTTGAAACCATGTGGGTAGGTATTCTATTTTATATTGCACGATAAACAAAACTAAATAAAACACAAAAACTTTATTTGTGATTATCTAGTTAAAACATGCATTCAAGAGCCTAATAAGGTTATGGCCTGACAGCCAAGAGTGTCGGTAGTAAAGGTTAGGGTGTACCCAGAGAAATTAATTAGATGTTGCCAGGCTTAGGGGCTTATTATTTTGACCAGGTTCTCTTCTTCCCACATGCTAAGAGCTAAAGGTTAATCAATTTGAGAAGCATCAGGAGCTCCCAGTAAGCACTGGAAACTAGCAGTATCCCAAGTATCGATATCCTGGTATGTCTGAAATACCAACCACTCCACAATTTAAGGAATTTTCTATTTCGTACTTTCTCCAAGTCAGTAAAACAGGAAAAAAAATAAATACTGCATGTAAAAGATTTCAGCAACGCATGTCATCAAGGTTTAGCCTCTCTGCTCATTCTCTGGAAGCATTCAGCCCACACATTAGCTAATCAACTACCAATCATCACATATAAAGATGCTGTTTTGCTGGCTGCTGAATATTAAACTACATCTCATTGAAACATAAAACAGGGGTTTTCAAACTATAAAAATGTAAACCTTCCTATAAAGAATGCAAAATACAAGGGTGTTGGACTTTGCAGCTATTATATATATTTTCTTCTAATATATATCTTTGACAGCAGATGCAATGTTGGGTTTACCTTAGCATCCATTCAACTTCCTTTGGGCATCGAACTTGTGGGCGTAGAGGGTGAAAAGAGACTTTGGAGTTAACGTGCTCTCATACTGTTATCGAAGCCTGTACACAAAAATCCAAACTTTTAAAAACCATGCCAGTCATTTTTGCACTTTCGGCACAGCTCGGTGTCTGTTTTTTTTTTTTTTTTTTCTTTAACCGAAGGCTCGTTAAATATAAATATATAAATGCATATGGCTATTTTTTTTCTGCCACTCCCTCCAGTCGGAGGCGCGCTTCAGAGTGTTAATCGGAAGGCACTGTGAGCTGTGGTGGTGTTGCACAACAGGAAATCAACAGACAACACGCCAATAGAATACATTAAAGTGAACTAAAAACGAGAGCCTGCTTCCACACTACAAAGCAATTATTTCATTTGCCTTCAACACTGACTCAAATTCACAAATTTCTTACCACAACACAAAACTCTATTTCTGCTTCTCACAGACACAGTAAACACACTGAGTAATGACCGTGTTCTGCAGTTTGACAGCAGCTAGGTTTTCCATCTCAGAATGCCGTCCCTCCTGTGATTTGATCTATTTTTACATATCTGTATCGCCGAATTTCTTTAAGAACATCAAACAAAATATAATGGAAGACCCAAACATGCAAATCAAGTAAGAAACAGTAGGGAGCCTTCCTCAGTGTTAGAACATGGCCTTTTTGTTAATAGATTCAGGATTAGCAAGTATACCAAATTTAGCTCAAATCTATGCACAGTTTACTTATGTGTCATATTATTGAGAACATTTACATAACTCCGCCCTAGTAATGAAGAAAATAACTGGCAGAAAATGTCACAAATGCATTTCCAAATACTTTCAAAGGTGCTATGAAAACAACCATTATGTAAAAACAGAACAAACAAGCAGTGGTGAACCTTCCAAGACCTTTAACCAGAATTCATCTGAAAGCCCATTAATAACACTCTAAGAGATGGAAAAACAGCGTTGTGAAAACAGCGTTGTGAAAACAGCGGGCCGCCGCTGATGATTGCAAGTCAATAAATAAATTGTTCACTAATTAATATAAGCCAGACAGCAGACACCACAGAAAAATGAGAACAAGATGAACAATCAGTGTCCAGAGGTTTGGAGAAGGGGACAGTTTACTGCCTGAAATGGTGGTTGCAAAAAATAAAATGGAGGGGGAAAAAAGCCTGGGACGACTTATATACTTATATATCAAACTTACATACGACAGCCTTTCTATTGATATTAAATGACGCAAAGTAAAACCAAACTTTCATGATTCTCCAAACCCAGAACGAGAACAGGAATCCCAAATATGATTAACAGAGCAGTAATCAATGTGAAGCAAATCAAATCACTGCTCTCGGCAGTTTCAGCCACTTATTTGTCTAATGTGGTATGACAATTTTTCCCAGCTGACTCACAGTTGGCTCCATCTGCATTAATGAGCACCATCGGCTGGCAGGCTGAGGCAGATTCCCTCCTCCTGCCTCGTCCTCACGCTGAAATCTGTGAGCAATAATAAATCAAGGCCACTTATCGATTTCAACACGCCTAACCCATCCACGGCGAAGCTACGTGCGTTCAACTTTAATATCAATCAGGGTGTCGGGGAGTGGGGAGTGAAATACACTGGAATGCTGCATTTGCCTAAATGGATGTCTTAGAATCCCAAAAGGAACTCAGTCACTTGTAGACTTTATGGTTCACATTATAGTTATTCTTGTTATTTATCAGGGGATCAACACATCTTTTTCTCTATCATCTGCAACAAGGATTCAGTCTGTGCAGTTGCCAGCATGTTTATCAGTTTATCCAAATAAACCGGTGTTGGTTCTGTCTGGTGTCCAGAGATCTCTGAGTAATACAAGGGGCAGACTGGGGCATCACACAGGCTCCTACAGTACTAGACAAGCGGCTAATCTAAAGATAATTACTGCGCTATTTGCTGTATGAAAGACATAATGGAAGGATTTTTATATTATGCTCAGCTCGTAAGCTAATTCTGGCAGCCAAGTCCCATCAACAGCCATATTTAATGTTTTGTATTAGCAGCTGATTGCCTGCACTGAACACATTTCAAAAACGATGAACCGACAACAGTTTCAGATCACGTCTTCTTGTACTGTAACACTTCTGTAAGTGTGGACTTTTGCTCTGCAGCAGTGTCTTTAAGGAGCAGAAGTTAACGCTTTCCTCGGCATGTTCCTTCATTAAAAGGCCAACGGCAGAGAGCCAGGACCTGACGAGAGGAGGGGGAGCCAGGAACGCTTCCTGCTCACAGGGGCCCAGTGTTGACAGACGGTTCGGAGACATCTCATTCCAGAAATGACAGTGTTCTCCACTGATATGAACAGAGACGGCACATGATCTCAAAAGCTCCTTTAAGACCCACCAGAGGTGGTTCCCCTCATGTAGCTTCTTTAAAAGTACCAGTTTTTCGATCCTTTTATAATCTGTTGTGCATGCAACACATCTTGGTGTCCAAGTGTAGGACACAAAAGCCCAAAATGTCCTGGAAGCTGCGTCTTCAGTGCATCGATGTGCCCTAATGCTTATTTCTATTTATGGCACCAACCAGCGAGCAACTGGAGGGAAAGTTGCCCCAACTCGGCCACAGAGTTGTTGGAAACTAGACAGAGCGTCGGAGTGTCTGACTGGTACTTATTCCATTCACGATGAGGTCACTTTGAACAAACCAGTATACTTTGAGAGGTATGCTGTTATTTCCTGTATGCAGCCAACAAGCTGGCTAGCCTTGCTTCAATTTGAATTTTGCATATTGTAATTTGTCCAGATTTTGACTCCGACTAACCAAAAAAAACATCCTAATTTCTGGTCTTTCTGGTAAGACAGGATAAAAGAGCCAAAAGCACAAAACAAAAATTTAGGTGAAGAGAGAGAGTGTGTGTGAGTGTGTGTACGTGTACGTGTGTTCATATGCCATTACGTCAGCAGTTTCACACACTGTCCAGGGATTAATTTTTTGCAGTGGACATGCTCCTCCACAAAAGTACCGGCTCCTAAAAGCGAGTAGCATAGCGTAGCGTAGCATCACATAGAGTAGAGGAAAGCCAATACTGTCAGTGGAAAGGCGCCATAAGTGCTAACTTTGACATCAGTGTTTGAATGTGAGCTGCAGGGTCACTGCAAGTGAGGTGAGTAGTCAAAGAAGCTTTGTCATAAAAAGCGCTGTTTAAATAAGACTTTTGCATCAATGACACTGGGTCAAAACTCTTTTTATACCATATTAAGACCGTAACCAGCTTTTTATTATACCACTCACGTCTCTGAAAAGAGAAACTCAATATTTTGTCCACAGAATTTCAGATATACTCAGAAACACAGGTAATCAAGTGATAGACATTGTAATAAAATCTCGTCAGAATCTCGTGATTGCAGATGAATTAGTTCATACAAGGTAGAAGAACACGCTGGTCCTCCTCCAGTGCCTTGATGTGGTTGGGATTGTCCCAGAAATAGGCCACCGAACCAGAAAATAAATGGTTTTACTTTTTTTTAGCATTGAACAGGCACATCATGAGTATGTGTTTGATGAAAGGATAATTCTGCTGACTAGTTAGTTATTGTGAGAGCACAAAAGTCCCAAAAAATCCTCAAATGGACCAAAGAAAATTGCAGCGATGACTGAAATTACGCGCACAATGAAATGATGACAAATAATGTACAAAGAAGTAGATCGGCAACGAACACGCTGTGGATCCAGGGAAATTCAAAGTGAATTACATGAAATGGCTGCACGGGTGTAAACAATGCATGATTGATTAGGACACACAGCAGTCGGGGCAAATAAGAGTCTTACGACACAAAACTAGAGTATGTTTGTTTCATGATAACACTCATAATTACAGTGATGCCTTCAACACAACAGCCGACACTGGGAAGTTTAGTAATCAAGCAAAGTTAGTAATCAATTAACCAGTAACTCTCTTAGCACACAACATTAGAATGATTACGATTCCAGCCATGCTTCATCTTGCAGCTAAGATGCTGTTTGGATATAAGAACATTAATTAATGCCTGTCACCATCATTTCTTTACCTGTGCTTGCAGATAATAAGGCAGGAATGTAGCAAGGCTACACCTGCATATTTATATTACTTTGCACCTTGCTTTGGCTCTACTGTAAAATCCTTTGACTTTTTGGATGTCACATTAGTATAATTAAAGGGATTAAGGAACGAATGATGTCTTCATCTCGTGTTTAGAGAACATAACAGCATTTAATTAATAGCAATGCGCTCATCATAACAGTCATGTGAAACTAAGTGGGCTACAACTCTTCCAATCTATTTCTGCACAAGATACTGTTGTTATTCATACCGCTGAAGATCAAGCCAACTTGCTCAAGGTCACACCAGCCTCAGAAAGAGGATAGAAGGGGGATTTAAGTGAGTTTGAAGATGGCAGGGTTGTTGATATTTCACAAACTGCTGATCTACTGGGATTTTCACCCACAACCATCTGCAGGGTCCAAAAAAGATGACAAAAAGGCAAAAGTAGCTCCAATAACCACTGGTTCCAACCAAGGACTGAAGAACACCATGTGTGAAGGACCAACACGTGGAACCTTGAAGGAGATGAGCTACAGCAGCAGGAAACCACACCAGGGCCACTCCTGCTAGCTAACAACAGGGAAATGAGGCTACATGTGGCCCAGGGGAGATATGTTCTTGGCCCACTTTGGGCCCCTCAGGACCAGTTGAGCATCGTTTAAACTCTGCAGCCCACCGTACTCCAGTGGCCTCTGCAGGCCCCAGAACTCCACCAATAGATCCAACCCAATCTCACCACAGATGTGCAGCCAATAAATCTGCAGCAGCGATGCTGTCATGTCAGCATGGAACAAAATCTCAGAAATATTTCTAGCACCTCGTTGAAAGTGTGACAGAGGAGGCTCTGAGGTTGAAGGTGTGAAAGAAGCAGAGTGTGAAAATGGCATGAAAGTGTCATTGGATTAGTGTTAATGATATCAGAGCGGTGCATCCACATGTTTAGACACACGAGGGTGGTGACAGCCTGTAATTAATGTCTGAGACATGGGGGAGTGGCCAAGACTGCGCACACCACAGAGGCCGCTGTTATTAAAAATCAATGACGATCTCACTGATCTACAACAACATCAAACCTGGAGAACCAATTAATGTAAAACTGGGGGAAAATGATGGATGGATGGATGGATGGATGGATGGATGGATGGATGGATGGATGATGGATGGATGGATGGATGGAGGGAGGGAGGGAGGGACGGAGGGAGGGAGGGAGGGAGGGAGGGATGGATTCAGTGCCAATGGTGACCAGTGGTGACCAGAACCTTGGGTTACACCATCTCCATCTCAAACTCCCTCAGATGAGCTGAGACTAAGATTGTGACGAACCCTCAGGCCTCCAGGCCTCTGTGGGAGGGCCTGACCTCCACCTAGCTGCATTTAATCATTTTCAACGTTCATATTCAAAGAGCCTTAAGAGGAAAAACAACAACCTGGGTTTGTTTTCCTTACAAAAAGCTGTTGTTCGAATGAGAAAATCCTGAAAAAGAAATTGAAGGAGTCTCATTAACCCTGGGCCCTCAGGCCTGTCTTTGTGAGCTGCAGCCTCCTGCTCCTGATATCATCTGCATTTGTCCATCATAACTTATCAGCGTGGTTTCATTAGAGAAGTTCTCAGCCTAACCCAGCCGAGCCACGACGTACGGAGAGCATAAAGGCAAAGCACTTCAACTCTGACCCAGTTCCGAGTCATTTTCTACAATCAAGTTGACGTATGTGAAATACCTCTTCATCATCAGCACTTGGAACAGCTCGGATCCTTTCTAACTGAATGAGGACGTCACATTATGACAAGCAGCGACTTGATCCGTTCCAGAGTAAAGAAATGTCCCTCAAGCACAACAAATCATCAAGACATGAGAGAAATTAGTTCTGACTGACTGATAATGATAAAAAAAAACAGTCTGGGGTTGATTGTAATTGTTGAGCTCTGGGCTTTCAAACCCCGGATCTGAGGGAAATCTCTCTGGAAATAAAAGGCAGAATCTCCCGAGCAGGCTCCAGCTAAATGTCAGACCTTGGTGTTATTGAGCCGGACTGGAACGCAGCCATCCCAGCCAGTGCTCCCAGTGCACTTCTCCAGCGATCGGCGCCGTGGGCAACAAGTGCAGGGTGGCAATACGGGAGCAGTGAAAACACAGCAATGCCCACCTGCACCTGTTGTTGGGGTCCAGGGTTGTGTCTGGTTTTTCCTGCAGGGGGCGTGGTGGAGCAGCTGGCACTGTGGGCAGGCGCACCTGTTGGCAATTGTCATCTGGCCACCTATTTAGCCTGCCTAGCTGCGCCGGAGTGTTGTGTTGCTTTTGTGTTCTGTCCCGCTTGTTTCCCGGCACGTTTGAGGTCTTCATGCTGTCTGCTGGATCGGAGAGCGTGCCGAACCCGACTCCCGAGTTCTCTGCAGTCCTGGAGAACTGCTTCTGTTCCCCAGTTCTCTGCAGTCCAGGAGGACTGCTTCTGTTCCAGGACTCACCCTTGCTCCCTGCAGTCTTGGAGAACTGCTTCTGTTCCCAAGTTCTCTGCAGTTCTGGAGGACTGCTTCTGCTCCCGAGTTCTCTGCAGTCCGGGAGGACTGCTTCTGTTCCCGAGTTATCTGCAGTCCTGGAGGACTGCTTCTGTTCCGAGTTCTCTGCAGTCCGGAGGACTGCTTCTGTTCCCGAGTTCTCTGCAGTCCGGGAGACTGCTTCTGTTCCCGAGTTCTCGGCAGTTCTGGAGGACTGCTTCTGTTCCCGAGTTCTCTGCAGTCCTGGAGGACTGCTTCTGTTCCCGAGTTCTCTGCTGTCCTGGAGGACTGCTTCTGTTCCCGAGTTCTCTGCAGTCCTGGAGACTGCTTCTGTTCCGAGTTATCTGCAGTTCTGGAGGACTGCTTCTGTTCCAGGACTCACCCTTGCTCCCTGCAGTCCTGGAGGACTGCTTCTGTTCCGAGTTCTCTGCAGTCCTGGAGGACTGCTTCTGTTCCCGAGTTCTCTGCAGTCCGGGAGGACTGCTTCTGTTCCCGAGTTCTCTGCAGTTCTGGAGGACTGCTTCTGTTCCCGAGTTCTCTGCAGTCCTGGAGGACTGCTTCTGTTCCCGAGTTCTCTGCTGTCCTGGAGGACTGCTTCTGTTCCCGAGTTCTCTGCAGTCCTGGGGAACTGCTTCTGTTCCCGAGTTCTCTGCAGTCCTGGAGGACTGCTTCTGTTCCCGAGTTCTCTGCAGTCCTGGAGGACTGCTTCTGTTCCGAGTTCTCTGCAGTTCTGGAGGACTGCTTCTGTTCCAGGACTCACCCTTGCTCCCTGCAGTCCTGGAGGACTGCTTCATTTCTCGAGTTCTCTGCAGTGCTGGAGGACTGCTTCTGTTCCCGAGTTCTCTGCAGTCCGGGAGAACTGCTTCTGTTCCCGAGTTCTCTGCAGTTCTGGAGAACTGCTTCTGTTCCTGAGTTCTCTGCAGTCCTGGAGAACTGCTTCTGTTCCCGAGTTCTCTGGTGTCTTGCAGAACTGCTTCTGTTCCCGAGTTCTCTGCAATCCTGGAGGACTGCTTCTGCCTTCTGTGTCTCCATGGCGCGTTCGAGGTCTTCATGCCGTCTGCTGGGCCGGTGAGCGTGCCGAGTCGGACTCCTGAGTTCTCTGCAGTCCAGGAGGACTGCCTCTGTCTTCCTTGTGTTGTTTCCCCTCCCCTCCCGTCAATAAAACTCATTTTGGACCCTCTTACCACCGGGTTCTGTCTAAAACCTGAACTCGTAACACCTGTGTCTTCATGTCCGGGGACGGCTCAGCTGGAACGGCTTTTGGAGCAAATTAAAGTGATTTGAATTTTACCGGTGTTGAGAGGAGCTTGTCGTCGGTAAATCGGTTACATTTAGGAGTTTTGCTCCATAACTGTTGGCGGCTGATCAAAACCGATTTGGTCGTCTGACTTCGGTTTAGTTCTGCTTTTATTCTCTCCAAAATAAGACAAACATTTCCACGGCCGTCACGACACAAGAAAGATGTTAAGAGAAAACTGCGAGACGTGTGCTGAGGACTGTGGGAGGGAATCTGAACGCAGCTGTCAAGGGTGTTCAAATCGATCTGCTCTGAGATGGAAGGCTGAGCTGAAGGTGGTCACAAACTCGTCCCCATTGTCCCCCCCCCCCCCCCCCCCCCCCCCCCATTAAAACTCTCTGGTATTGGAGAGTTTAACAGTAGAGCAAATAAATTCATTTTAGACTCACTTGGTTTCTCACTTAAGATACTCAATTGTTCAGAAATAAATGAGTAAATAAAATTAGAGGACAAAATGACTTGTTAAAGCACTACTCAGCTTCCACAGTACATTAGTCTTATCCATTTTAGTGGGACTAATTGGAGACTGACAATGAAAGATAAACAGCATTAATCTGTGTAATTAGGCTGAGCCAAAATGACTTCCATCCACCTGGAACTAGGACCCTGGAGCCAGGCGCCGCGGAATCTAACTACCAAATTCGTCAATGACTTGAACTACCTTAGAAAAACATAAGAAAAGCCTTATTTTCTGAAATGCAGTGAACACGTCCTTCGACTGGACATTCGTTAGACAACGAGAAGACGTCTCAGGAGGACAAAAAGGGTGCAGAGCATTTTGTGTCTCCCTGCAGGAGGTGGTCATACTGGTGGTTCATGCTGGACATTAATTGAGGAATTGGACACAGTCCTGCTGTGGCTGCACCTTTCCAGAGACAGTCCTGCCATTAGCAGCCACTTTGCTCTCCAGTAAGGCTTTTAAGACCAGCGCAGGGACTGTGCCAAAGGTCAGCCACACATCGGCTCAGCTCTCCTGGGTGCTAATCTGTCCGCCTGTGGGACAAATGACAAGGAGCCAAATGATAACAGGCTGTCAGTGACACAGCAGAGAAGCCTGGGACACCCAGCTTAACAGTGGACGCGAAGACTTAAAAACCCGTCTAAGCAGAAGAATAGCTGCCTTTTCTCCCGCCGAACAACCAGCGGATCATCGCTTGCTACCGTCCACCTTCGGCGTCCTCTCGCACTCTCATTTAGGAGCAGTTGAAGGTGGAATTGTGATCGTAATAGAATTCAGCGCTGGCTTGAATGCCTGATGTTGAAGGTCGACGCGCGACTGAAGAAGCTTCCAGCAGTTCCCTGATGCGCGTCAACAATCAGTCCAGGTATTCAAGAGCAACTCAGCCGGCAAGTAAAAAAAACTATTTAGGAGCAAAAGTGCAGACTATGGGATGCGTGATGCTCTGGCGTCTGCTGCCACATATGCTCAAGCACTTCAGTTGTTATATTACATCCAGACTGTCAACATCTGTCAACTCAAATGAACACGTATAGGCTAGGACTGAACTCCACGTTAGCAACACGGCACATATTTAATAATAAAAACCCGACGGAACACAGAGGAACCAGACTTTACTTTACCAGATTCAGCTTTCTTTCTCTCGCGAAATGATCATCGATGAAATGATGCAAAGGGGAAAGGCAGCGCAAGCCAGAGGAGCCACCACATGCCATGACAGTGGCCTATGTGGGATAGCAAAAAAGCTCATTAAAGCTGTGAGCTTTAATGGGGGTATCATAAAAGTGAGGAAGGTTGTCTTTGTTAAAAGACTGGAAAAACTAAACACAGCCGGTGATGTTTCGGTTCTAGCTCTGGAATCCACCGTCCATCAATTAGTAAGAAGAGAGAAATGTTACCGTCCTGATTTTTAACTCAGTTTTCTGACCTTTTACTATCCAGCCGGGCTGATAATAACGCAACGGGCAGTTTTAGAGATTTATTTTAAAACAAAAACCTTTACAGGCTTTTTCCACACTTTTCCCACTCATTCTTATTTTTCAAATCGTTTTGTCTCCTATTTCACTTTATTCTGTCACCTCTGTGTGTCCCTGCAGGCAGAAATAGTGATGAGACAAACGGGAAAAACAAGTGTGACTTTAATTCTTGGGGGTTTTCTGTCATTACCTTGGCATTTCTGTCACATTTCTGGGACACTTGCTTCATTTTTATTGTTTCCTTTTAAAACTGATGAACAACATCAGAATAGGTTGTATTAGTGCACTAAGAAGGACTCGGAGCTCATTTTAACAGCAGTCAAAATGGCAGCTGAGGTAAATACAGCTAATAAGAGCAGAACTAATAAGGTTCTGCTCCTCAGCAACGAACCGGAAACAGGAAATTTGGTTGCTGGGAAAAAGATTCTGACAAAATTCTAAACTCAAAGAGGTAGTGTTGTTTTCTAGATAAGAGAACAAGGAGCTGTGGTAGAGGAACAGAAGGCCTTGATCCTGCAGAAATGCTAACACCTGAATTTATAATTCAAAATCATTTCCATGACTGCGCTCGGAGGCTAGTGGCGCTTGTCCTTGACTGGTTGGTGTCAAGACACTGTATGTTACAAACAATATAAAAGGTTTATTTTCTGCAGCTTTCGGTCAGAGGTCAAGGTTCAGGGTTGAGGACGGCCAACTGCCAATCAGCTGTTAGCTAGCGGAGCTGGCAAATGATTTACTGAATGGTCAGAAGGACAAACCTCAGGCCGGAGCCACCAGAAGAAGCTACTAAGAATGTCATTATCATCAAATAAGTTCTGTAGTTATGGGGGGAAAAGAAAATGATTCATAAAACCGTCATGTTACACAATAAACCTAACCAGAGCGTTTCTGCCTGACCTAAACATACTCAAGATTCACATGCTAACTTTACATTTAGTTCTGCTCTGTGCGTCCGTCCCTGCCTACACATTCAGAAATAGTGCGATGTTCAGGATCGATCGCGACTAGAACAACAGCAGCAGATCTGCAACCATAAAGCAGCTTTCAGGGAATCCACACGGACTGTTTTCTTTTCTCTTTTCCTGGCACGTTGTGCAGCAGCGCCACTTAACCTGCATCTAATTCACTGACACCCACTCTGAGGAACGTTCACTATTTCCCCCATTTAAGCTAATTGGAAACCAATATTTGTTACAAGTGCCACATTGATGAAAGCACTGGCGACGTTCCAGCCTAAAACAATCAATTATTCCGAACAATCACAGGAGGTCAGTATATAAATGAAACTGTCGCTACCAGAAAACCCCACTCTGAAAACAAACTGGAATTGACTTCTTTTTCTTCTTTTGTTGAACTCGGACCTTTAATCATTTTTGCTCGGTGACATGCGTCTGTGCACAATATGGAGGAAGAATGTGACTAAATTTCAGCCACTTGCATGTTTACTGTTGCCTATCATTGTCTCTCGTGTAATCGTGTAGAAGAATAACAGATATTTTTTTTCTGTGCGAAGGAATTAATTAGGAGCAGCGTCGGCTTTCGTACATCACCCATTATTTTCATCACGAGGAAGCAGCTAAAATACAAAACCAAACGAACCGCCGTGACAGATGCTGCGGGCTCGTTGTGGATTAGATGCTGACAGAGTCAAGGCCACCTTTTAATACTTGGGAACTATCTTACTAGCTAGATCAGTACAAATATCACAGTCATCTTTGGGGTTTTGTCTTCCCCACAATAGATCCAAAGGCATGAAAAGAAAGAAATATTTGTGTTTTGGGCAACAAAAAGCAGAAGAATTCCTGATAAATTCTGAAAAATATGAACACCTCAGACACTTTCACATCCACTTCCTGTTAAAGTTGAATTATTTAAGCATGAACATAACATAAAAGGTCTGTATAATGTATAATTTATTACCGTTCTACAAGTAATGTGTGGAGCGTATTTAGGACTTTCTAGGCACCGTTGCTTCACGTGTGTTACATTAAAGGGGACATTCACCCTTTCACATTCACCTCACCTCTCCCCTCCTCACCTCTCCCCTCCTCACCTCTCCTCTCCTCTCCTTTCCTCTCCTCTTCCCTCTCCTCTCCTCTCCTCTCCCCTCCTCACCTCTCCTCTCCTCTTCCCTCTCCTGCTCTCCTCTCCTCTCCCCCTCTCCCCTCCTCTCCTCTCCTCCCCTCCTCTCCTCCCTCACCTCCTCTCCTCTCCTCACCTCTCCTGTCCTCTCCTCTCCTCTCCTCTCCTCTCCTCTCCCCTCTCCTCTCCTCTCCTCCTCTCCTCTCCTCTCCTCTCCTCTCCTTTCCTTTCCTCTCCTCTCCTTTCCTCTCCTTTCCTTTCCTTTCCTTTCCTTTCCTCTCCTCCCTCACCTCCTCTCTTCTCCTCTCCTCTCCTCTTGATGACATCATAGTTGCACACTGACCTCTGACCTGTTCACTTTCTGTTCTTTTCTTCAGCATATCTAATGTATTCACATGTATGATGCATCTGTCTCTTGCGCTCCTCTTTCTCTCCTCCCGCCATGCCTCTGATTTTCTTCCTCCTTGACCCAGACTTTCTGGAAAGCACAAGAGCTGCTGGCCATCAAATGTCCCACCCTCCTGAGCTTGTTCTCTCTGTACTTGACTGCTTGTGTAGGTACCAACAGAATCTCCATCCAGGTCCTTCACACGTGTGCAGATGCCATCATACCCCAAATCCACATGCTGGAACCAGGAAACCGGATAGCATTATGACATTATAGTCTGATTGTAGCTCATTGAGACATGAGCTACTCAGCTTCCTCAGGTCTTGGACGTACAACTATGGAGCACACAATTGTCAGTGTTCACCCACCACGCATTTTCATAAGCAAGGTCAAGATCACGGCGGCTCCACAGCTTATTTCATGACACTTTCAGCGGCTGCTTGGAAGTTCTGTTCAGTGAAGAAGACCTGAAAAAAGGCTGAGGGTGTCGAAGAACGCTACGGAGGATGGGCGCCTACGGGCTAGCACATTCATCTCTTCATCTGTGTCAACGGTCTTCAGGCGGTGCTATCATTTCTGTCCAAACACTTCATCCGGCCGAACTGCGTTGCCAGCCTGAGGCACATGCATGCGTGGCTTTTACAGGGCACGCTCATGGGAGGAGGCTGCAGACAGCACGGCGGCTTTAAAACCCAACAGTGTTCATTTGTAAGTCCAATCAGACCGGAGCGGTGCTAGTAGTGATCCCTGCAGGTGGATGTGAGTATCACACCTGCTCGCGTTAGCACTTTCAGGGTCGGTCGGAGGAATATGCAGGCATATGAACACGGTTGATCAAACTCTCCCTCCTGTGTGTCACACACACGTCTGGCGTGTGTAACACAGCTAATCGGGACCTTGTTTGAACTGCTGGTATTTAAAATGATGAGCCTAAAAGTGCAAATGCATTGGTTTCCTTGTAAGTCACAAGGAAGGCTATTGAATAATTTTATTATCTGATAATTAACACTGAGCTCTAGTACACTAGGTGTGTCTAAGTTTTTTTCTCATTATTACTCAGATAAAGTGGAGCTAAAGGACAGATGGAGAGATTACCTGCTTGTCCTGTCTCACCTTCTGCAGGTGTCATTTACCTCTTTTTTCATGTGTTCTGATACAGAAACATGTAGAGCAGAGTGATGCTATGCTCACGTGCATGCGCACGAGTGTGTATTATCTACGTGCTGTCTTTGTGCCTGCGTGCGTGCATGTGTGGGGAGAGGAGGGGGGCGTATCCTTTATTGGTACCACACCTTTTCTATTCTTGGGGAATGGAAGCGTAAGTGCTGCTGGCTGTTAAAATTAGGTTAGAAAATAATCAACTGAGAAGACTAAATAGTTGTTTTCCACCATGAGACCTTACAACAATCTATCCATCCATCCATCCATCCATGCATCCATCATTTACTTAATGATGCTCTCGCTCCTATCTCAGTGATAACCATGTCAGCTCTCAAAACGTTCCATGAAGTGGAACCAAAACACTGAAGAGGGGGGGCGATAATTGCATTTGTATAATCATATATTGCGATCAATAGGTGCACAGCCTCTCACTAAGTGTCTCAGCTGTGTGCATCCTCAACAGGACATTAACCAGGCGAATCAATAGCGTTCAAGGGCACCGAGCAGAGAGCCTGCGTCCCCCAGTTCTGCTCAATGTTCCGATTGAACTTGGAAATGACAACTGCTGAGGAATTAAACAGACCGTGCGCGCTGCTTCCGTGAAAGCAGCAGCTCCAGGAACACAGTCGGTCCCGATGGCGCACCGGCGGCGCGCTGTGAAGGAAAGACAGTTAAAGACTTACTTTAAGACGGCGCTGTCTCCCTGTCTGACCGTGATGTTGTCCTTTAAAACTGAATCTCCGCTTCGCGCCGGAACTCCTGCAGGTACAAGGAATAACAGTTTAAGTCCCAGGACCACAAGGCATTTCCCAGGCATCGCCAAATCGCCACAAATTCCCATGTTTCTTGTGCTGCTGTTGCTGTTGTTTTTCTTTCTACCGCCGCGCAACTTCCACAGGAAAACTTGAAACAGAAATTCCTTTTCTTGCGTCTTGAAGGCAAATTCCCCACAGAGGCAGCGGCGCCTTCCGGAGCCGCGGACGACCTGGATGCGCTGCAAGTAAACAGGCTTGTGTTCAAATCTGCGCCGTGCGTGAGACAGACGGGTCCCTCTGACCGCTTCAGCCGCTCACTTGGCAAACTGAGTCTGGGTGCGAGCGCAGCTCCGCGATTCTGGAGGGAAACTGCGCACCGTCTTCCGCGCGTCAAACGCTAATGGCTGTGAAATGGATGCTGAGCTGGACGCAGCAGCCAAGTCTCCTTCTGCGAGTCCCCTTTCTTCACTCGGTGCTCCCTGCCTCTCTGGCGGACTATAAGAAGCTGTGAGCAGTCAAAAGGCTGAATTCGCAGCAGTGCTCTGTATCGTTAAGAATCTCTCTCTCTCTCTTTCTCGCTCTGTCTCTCTCTCTCTCCCTCTCTCTCCAGGTAGCATCACTGGCCATATGGTGTCTCTACCGACAGTTCTTCCACCTTCACAGTGGTTAAGTGACCCCCAGTGGCCCCTGAACGGGGTCTTTATCCTGTTTAAAAACCAGACCAGTTCATTTTTGACATAGAGCTTTGTGGATGTGTGAGGATTGTAGTGATTTAGTGTGTCAGGTACTTTCATTTAGGACCTGTACTGTAGAATTTTTGGGCATCTTATTATGGACTGGCCACTACGTGTTCCTCTTCCAGGGAGGCACCGAGCGGCAAGGATATTTAATTTATATTGCACATTTCAAACGTGGTGCTTTACAAAAAAACAGCATGAAAACACTATTTAAGAGCACAAAAGTGTGATTTGCTGTAAAGTTGTTCCGAGAGCAAACAGAGCAAATGAATGATGGGATTTTAAACTGTTGTAAAAGTGTCAGTAATTTACAGAGATTAGAAGTGCTCCTCACTTTATTACCAAAGATAATTCTATTGTTTTCTATGTTAATGAAGGAAATTCGAGTGCTGAGCAATCAAATTCTTTTTTCCTGTCTCACCTGTTTTTGACCCCGCTGCCATTCTGTAAGAACAACCTCTCCCCAAGAGGCCATCGCTAGGAAGCGCGGCAACCGGATAAAGAAAAAGTCCTTTACAACAACATAATTGGGATGGTGTCGCTCTGAAAAGGCTGAGGCAGCGAGACAGGCAGCTGGTGTCCTGGAGAGATCTCCAACACTGAAGAGCACAAAGAGCTGGAAACGAAATGAGATCTGCCCCTCAAACCGGGATGGACAACTTTTTCAGTCTCGGCGTGACTGCCGATGGCTGGGAAGCCAATCACGATTAAATATAGTAGAATATTACTGAGCAGTATTTCATTTCTCTATAACAAACCATCTCAACCCCCAAAAGCATCTTCATCAGATGGACAAACAACTTTACACTTTCAGTGGTATTTAATAAACAATGTAGGTTAGGATGAAACAAAAACCTTTAATGGATATCAATTTACTCTTAAAGGGTGGAAAAACTCTTTATAGATGCTATTTTAAGCCAAGTAAACCTCCTCATAATAGAGGAGCAGAGCGTTCCCACAGCCTAAAGACCCAAAATGCAATTTTTTCCAGATATAGAGTTGCCGATCACAGCCGGAGCCAATAAATGTACGGGTTTATTTAACTGAATGGCGATTATACCCATTCTCGGTCACTAAAAACGTCGGATATCAGTGGGCCGGAAAGAGTTACATGACACAATTCAAGGTCTGGTGTTGAAACGTGTACAGATGTAGTTTGGAAACCAAAGATGTCACTGAAAAGCAGCTCACAAAGTCGTTTTGAGCTTGAGATACTTCAGTCCAATTGACTCTAAATGAAGCTGTTATTTAAAAAAAAAAAAGAACTGTAGTCTCAGAAGAGTCGCACCCAGGTCGCCCAGGTTCACTCGCATTTGAGAATTAATTATCTCGGTTTTGCTTTTACGCAGTCGCGTCAAAGTTACAGAAGAGGATAAATCTCCTCATGTCACCTTCATCAGCAGCATTCTGGATCCACACCTGTTCTCATACTAATTAGGATCATCCGTCAGGGCCAAGAACGTGCAGCATCAGGCGAGTCAGGAAAGACTAGGCTGGGGAGCCTGTTTTTAAAGTCAAATATAAACTTATACCAACTTTAACTGGGTTAAAAGAATCCAGAAGAAGATAAAAGGAAAATGTGCGGTAAATGAAAGCAAACGTCGGAAACACGAGCGGGCAAAGAGAGAAATCACTGTGTCTTGCAGAAATGAAGAGGAGGAATCCGGAGGGTCGATCCTGCTGCTGTTCGGTTCCTTGACACACATCTGTCACTCTCGCAAACTTCCCCCACCGATCGAGCGGAGCCCCATCAAAACAGCGAGGAGGCCTCGGGGTTCCACAGCAAAATAAAAGGAGTCATTCCAAACGTTCACAAAAAGACTGCTATTGCTGCTCCACGGCAACACGGCAACCATTCCAAAGGGTTTCCCTTCCCAGACAGTCTCAGTCCCTCCTGCCATGTTTACCAGGAACAAGACAAACAGATCTGCCTCGAAACCTCTTCAAATCATGAGATCAAATATTAAACGATATTGAAGAGTTCTGTTAGACTAATAAGACAAAATATGCAAAACCTTGACTCATGTCCGATCTCTTTACAGTTTCCTTTCCTCACTGCTAAAAACGTGTGAACATCCACTTATATCCAACTATTTTAGTTCGTGGGAATGAGTAGCATTATTGCCGTTCAGTTCTGGGTCAAATGACCCTGGAATAAATGTGGATTTTTCTTGGCTCTGGCTCCGATCGGCGATGGGAACTGTCGTCAAAAGGGGCGCATGACCACAAATTGAGACCAGACACCAAAGTTCCTTTCCTACCTTGGCCAAGGGGAGTCCCGCTCCGTTACAGACACGTCTGCTGTCCCGGGGACTCTCACTCCACCCCAGAATTGCCTCTTTTATTAAAACAGGCATGATTACATGGCAGGAGGCATTTCTTTAGTCCCATAGTTTGCATCAACTGAGTCACATTGCCCATATTTGACCATATTCAAGCGGCTCTCGGCCTATGCACAGGTGCACAGCCTTGAGAACCCTAACCCAAGCAGATATCACACATTGTTGTTTTGTCCTCCTTCTCACAAACACGCTCACATACAGTTTCCCCAGTCCACTTTACCCCAGTTAATCCTTCTATTATTATTCTATTATTATCTACGAAACTACTCTACTTTTATTGAAATAGCTATAACATAAAATGTGATTCGCTATATTTCACAACAGAACATCCAAAGAGATGTGGGAATTTGCTACCTTTTTCCTCCGATGACGTAACCTCCAACGCATCATCGTAATCTGCCGACTCGGCCATAAATGTCCTCCGTCTGCTCCGTCTGTGTTGAGTTTCTGTGCTTAGAAAGAGACTCTAGAAAAGCAAGTATGCCGCTAGCTTCCATGCTTCCTCCCATGTTGCGTTCCGATCTTTGCTTCCCCTTCTTTTGGGGATGTTTCTGACATCACGAACATGATGACATCCGAAGAGGCTCCAGAAAATCCAGGTTTATTGGCTTGGGAATGGAACCAACCTCCTGTAATTAGCCGGTTTATCCATATTTCGCACACACTGGTTTCACACTTGATTTTTTGATTCTTTGTCCTGCACTTTGAAAGTGATGAAAAGCGAAATGAAGGAAAAGTGCAATGTGGCACACTGAAATTAAATGCAGCGGAGGGCTTCGAATCAATAACACTCCAAATGACATCGAGTTGTTCATTTCATTGAAATGTTCTGCCATTGACCTCTTCATGAAAAGATCAGTCTACCATGCTGGAGACATAAAATGACACAGTCTGAGAGCGTCTTTCACACCAAACTCTGCCACTTCTGTTTCACGCTAGTAATGGCTTTGAGTTGATAGATGCCCCTTAACCTTTGTCAGTGATCGGTGTTTCATTGTTAACGTATTTGACAAACATTCGCGCCTGACGTCGGTGTTTGATGGATCGGGTGGGGAATGAAGTAGCGTTTCCTCGAAGAGCTCAAGCCGCTGATAGTGTGAACTTCACTAAAGTGCACTTTGTTTGCTAATGCGCTCCTGCGCCGTCTGTCCCCAACCACATCTGTATGCACAGGGGCGACTCTGGCCACGAGGGAAGAACACAGCACTTTGCTACTAACAGCAGCACGATGACAGCTTCACAGTCTCCGGAGAGTATAGAACAAATTAATTAGTCTATCTTCACATCAGTTTAGCTCTTTTTAAGATATTGGGATGGCAGATGTCATCAGTAGCGCAGATACAGCAGCAAATGTCGGTCTTGTCTCATCTCCAGTGTTTGCCAGCGTGTGAAATCCCTGATACGGCTTGGAGCCTGTTGTGTTTTCATCAATCCTGCCACACACCGACTTCACGATAAAAGGCCTCCTTTCAATAACAAGCACTAAGTGCATCATACCTCACAGTGCCAATAAGTCAATTACATCTTTTAACTGCTATCAGGTGTTTGAGGGATTTTATTGGCTCTCTCATAACTGTAAAGGAAACCACTTTAGCAACCACAACACAACATTCTTTAATCCAGGCTTTAGATCTCATTCCTTCTCCGTCCAAAACAAACATATGCTTCTGAAACATATTAGTGAAAAATGGTGTGGAAATTATATCGTCAGCATTTCTGCTGGTGTACGGTAACTGTGTGTGCGGCAGTGACGAGAGAGCGTTAGCAACAGCTGCTAATGAACTTATACGCCTTGGGCTTTGGGTCGGCTTCTGATGGAACTTTTCACCTCGTGATTACCCCAATGACTCCTCTGCCTCCCCTTCCGCATGTGTCTCATATATTTGCTTGGGGCCAATCCTAGGAAAACCCCTTAGCCCTCTTACCCTTTTGTCTACCTTGTATAAACACACCCCTAGGCAGTGAGATGCCACTCCATTTCCCCTGCTTCATCACCCTTTTTCCACCATCACTTGCGGTATACCTTGACAATTTCTCTAACCCTTCATTTTGAGTGAATATCTCCGTTTGGCCGTGTAGCTTTTCTCCTTAGCCCCTTTTGGGAATTGGGATTAGCCCTTAGTGTGCTTTTTCCATGTCCTGATTCATTCCTTGGGTTGTTGGTGTCTCCAGCACCTCTGTTTTCAGATTTCTTCAGACCTCTTGGCTATTGGCCTCTGGATGAGTCTGCCTTTGACTGCCTTTACATTCAAGGACACTCAGTTGGAAATGAACTCACTCGTTACCAGTCGGGACACCAACTTGAATCAGGAATCCACTGTTCTTTTAGTTTTACACCCGAATGAATTGGACCCAATATCGCACAGGATGTTTACCATCATTACATTTAGAACCAGCAGATACAATATTCAGCGTACTGTCGCTCTGGCTTCCTGCTGCCTGTAAAACTTAGGTGTTTAAAAGTGCTTGTAAAAAAGTCAGATCTAAAGTTTGCTTGCGTTTAGCTTTTGTTCCCGTTATTGAAGCACGACTAAAGTTTCTGCTCTCAGTACTGCGGCTGATGTTGGATATATGCAAATGAATGCTGGTGGAATGAAGGACCCACTCTTTGATCCCATAATGTAGAAATTTCATGTAAACAGACTTGTTTTTCATGGGCACTGATAATGTCTCCAGAGAGACACCAATGGACTGTCTGCCCTCGCACGCTTGTGTAGGTAAAGACCTTTAGACTCCTAATGGGACTGAATGGCTCGCTGGAATAATCGTACATTTGATTTTATAAAAATCTGTTTTTTGAATATTTAAAGCAGGAAGAGGTCCAAATATTAGATAATTGACGTCTCAGTGGTGACAGGAAACAGACCCCAACAAAACGCCGAAGCTCTTCTCATCAAAAAGGCTCAGTTTAATACATTTGATACATTTTTGTTATTCAGTTTCTTTTCCTATTTTGCCTGAGCACAATATATGCAGAGCGGCGTAGCGTCTAGCACTGTTGCCTCACAGCAGGAAGGTTGGGAGTCCAATCCCCAGTTATAACAGACCTGTGTCGAGTTAGTATGCGCTCTCCGTGTCCTTGTGGGTTTCCTCCGGGGGCCACCGTGAAACACAGACAGGTCTGCTTAATCAACAGCGGCGCCGCAGCCGAAGCTGCGGCACCCCTGATTGGCCTGGAAATTTCTTTGTGCAAGCAATTGTATAATGAAGATCAAGTATTCCTCCTCCTTCTTCTTTCTCACACTCCACAAAATTCATTTTTTGGGGTGATATTTTTTGCTCGGAGACCTTTTTCCAGCTTGTCTGTATCTCTTCTGATTTCATATTTTGACAGGTTAACTGTCCTCTTTAGTTTATGTTGTCCTTTTCGAGCCGGCCTCACATACTTTTGCCGCTTCCTTTTGGGACTTCCTGTTTGATTCTGCGTCTCTTTTTGATTGATCAATTTCATTAAATTAAACAATAATGAGCATCATTAGCATCACCATCATGAACAACCACAGCAGTAGCAGTAATTACAGTTGTATTAGAGGTGTACTAGCATGGAACCAAACAAAATAGGGGTTATGTCCTTTATTCCGGTACACACCACATGAAGCAGTGTCTCTGCGTCATCATAAGAAGATGGAGCAGGAATTACTCGCTCACCTGTCAGGTTATTCCGGGAGCCGCAGCTCATTAATTGTGGTATCATATAACAGCTGATCAGTTGTTGTTCACCTGTTATTGGAGAATTATGATGATGACTTTCTGTCGAGTAATTGGGAAAAGATAAGACTTAATTAAAACTGAACCTGAATGGGATGCGACGCAGGCCGTTATGTTCACGTCCTAATGTTTTTTAAATGAAATCCTTTCCGCTGACCTCAGCAAATTCTAAGATTTGTGGTCTTAATTAAAGTCAGGGGCTGTAAGGAGGGAGTGGGCGTTCTTCACCCACACCCTGAGTGGATTAAAGCTGCAAGGTTTGGTCACGTGATGTTCTTCTAACACCTCGGTCGCGTCACAGTGCTATTAAAGAATACGAACAGTGCTGTGCTGTGCTGTGCTGCCAGTGATCCGCTCCGTGCACTGCTGTCAGAGGATAAAATAAGACCACGATCCGCTTCAATCATGCCATGAGCATTATGCTTCTGATCCCCCATCCTCTGCATCCAGCAGGTCAGGCTCATCCATGACCTTGCCAAAGATCAACTATAAGCTAAGGTGCCAAGCATGCCGAAATGACAAACTAGAACGACGCTGTTTGCTTCGCAGCTCACCCGACACCCGTGGCGACAGCTGGCGTTCCCGCACAGGCTGCATGGAAAATGGAGAGGAAAAGAAAATCCAGGCCGCGTTGATCCGTTGCTATATAGCAGGTATTTGACATAGAGTATTGATTTTAACAGGCTCAAATGAACGAAGCCAGCTCGTTCCCATTAACGTCTTTGTGCTGAAGCTGAAGCTGAACACAACCGAGCTCGTTCAGAAATGCTGTTTCTCATTTATTTCACTTATACATGCAGTGACATTCACATAATTTCCTGCTGCGACACATTAACACCAGACTCTGGGAGGTTGATGCAAACCATCCATGCTAATCTCCATTCATATCATGCAAGGATGGGCAGAGCGGGCAGACAAAGGAGCAGCCACTGACCAAAGCGAGCTAATACCAGAGCAAAAAACATGCTTTGACTGAATAAAAAGAACTCACTCAAAGGATTCAGTCATCCGCAGAAGCTCATGATGCCACCCCAACACTCATGTTACGCAACTTATTCACGAGTGGCTGACAGTCCTGGGTCACCTCAGCGCAGATTTAAAGTTACAGACGGGTCACAGATGGCAGCCAAACCTTCCGGCAAGGAAAAAAAACAAATGCGTACATGTGCCACACATGTGTGAGGGGAAAAAAGATGTTCGTCTGGCATATTTTAGTCGGAAGAGCTTTATCATTCATTAGTATGGCAGTTGGGCTGTGACACAACAAGGGAATTTCATAAAGTGCCAAAATCCAGCGTCGGAGGACATTCATTCAGTTTGCGTAACGCACTGCTGAAGCGTCAAATTAGCTGCGGCCAAACACCGCGTTGCCCTTTTGCCCTCTGTCTTCCCCTTTTCATGCATATATTTGGTCTAATGTGTCGGAGGGAGATTTGATTGTCAGACAATTTCATTTATGTTTCAACCCAATATCCTTCAAGTTTGGTTGTGTTTTTTTTTTTTAGAGTTACCAAGGCCAAAATTTGATCAAATATTATTGGCTGCTCACTACATTTCAGCAGCCTTTTGATGCGCCGAGGTCCTGTTGCACGTTATTGTTCAGTCCAGTCATTAAAACAGAGGAGGAGAAACCCCAGTAAAGCACAAACCATCATGGCCTGTCTGTATTTTAATTTTCTCCCACAAATCTCATTAAAACGCGATGTCACAGGCGCGGCTTCTCGTCGGGGACGTTTCAGCGCGACAAGTGTTCAATATATGGTGAATACGAATGAAAGGAGTGGCTGAATGCAGTTTATAATACTGGCTGGATCCTTTTTTCCCCTTTTATTGCACAATAGATGTGTTAAAACCTTTCTACAGAGGTAAAAATCCTTTAGAACGTTGCTCTACAAGCACAAAAAGCTCTATTTAAGAACACCAAATAATCCAATGTGGGTGTTCAGCAGATGTCAGAACGATCAGCCTTGCATGCTTTGTGTATCAGGCTGATTTTGGAATGACACGGTGCATTTATTGAATGATCTTTATTTATTACATGTTTTTAGTTCCCTGAGCGCTGTGGGATGCACCCACTGATCCGATCAAGGTTGTTGTGTTGTCCCTGTTCAAATGCGGAGCTACATTTAGTGCCATTAATGTGGAACATGTCCAGGGTTGCGGAAAAGTTGTTTTTTTTTATGCATATTTGTCAAATTTTCAACCACTTTTGCAACTTTATTGAATGCAAGCACAGGGAATCAGAAGCTGCTTGAAGGTCAAAGCTAAATCTTCCTGCATTATCCTGTTTCTTAAGGAAAAACATGAAGTGTTTGAGTTTTTACGTCTTTCTACATCTATGTGTACACTTACAGTCTCCGCTCCAAATGAGAATGATCTCATCATTATACTCTGCTGTTCAACTTTGCTCTAGAAAGTTACGACAGTGTTGCAGAGATAATTGAATAAAAAGTGTTGGATCATGTTGGAAAATAGAGACAAGAAGCAATCGACTAAACTCGGAGCTGTTTCTTTGCTTGTACCTTAACCAAAATGTCCCGTTTCTAAAGGTCCACAGTGATGACAGATTTGTCCGTGCAGAGGCGAAACACAAGCGCTACATAATCATTTAGGACAGTCAAGAATAGGCTGTCATTCCGTTCCGTCGGTGTCGGATTGTTCATTTGTATGTGTGTACCGGGGTGGTTAACCCTCAGGTTAGAACCAGTTTAGATGCCGACAATAACAGTATCCAATCTGCAGAGACGAGCAGCTTGCTTATGCACAAACTGTCACTGCAAGACGGATTCTTCAAGGTGAATGCATCTAACTGAGACATTTCCATTCAGACATTACTCAAATGGAACTAATACCCCGGGATAGAATGAATCAACCATTCGAATCCTATTTGACACTGACATATGGATGGCGGTCGGGAAAGTTGGGAAATAATGAGGGTACAGTTAAAGAGGGGTTACACACTATTTCAGACAGTTAATTGTCCAATTTGAGCCTCAGCTGGTGACGGCGGTGATGGATTTATTGATTTATTTACAGTGTGTGGCCTTAAACACGCCACGGTGGCTGTATGATTTGGAGTTTTCTGATGCTGCCACAGGCGGCTCAACTGTGCTACGTCTGTGTATTCACCCAACTGTTGAATATTGGGCCTCTGCCGGGCCTTTTGGTACATATCATGTGTGAGAAAAGGTCTCCATCTTTGCAAAACTCCACATTTGGAAACACCATGAAAGCAGATGGGAGTTTTTTTCTTCTTTACTGTTTTTTTGGAATTAGTTTTTGCACATAAACAACATTAAGTGCACACATTTCTACACAAAACAGGGTCTCATCCAGCAGACACAAACGAATCTCCTCCGTCTTTGTACTTATCTCTCTGGTGTGTTCTTCAAATATTGACTGCTGTTCTCTGTTGCTAACTCAGAACAAAACGCAACATCCCCCCATCGACAGCTGCTCAGTTGCAACAGAAGTTACACTGAGATGCTTGTAGGTGTTGTTTGTTTTTTTTATAAAAGTTACTTTATGTCTTGTGTTAAGGTCTTTAATGACTGACCTTAACTAAGCTGTTAGCTCAACGTCTCAATGATGCTTCTAGAAACAGTTTTGGTCTCAACTAAAGGGGGATGTATGTTTCTGATCAGTTGAAATAAATCCATGTGGGCTATTCTTTTATTCTTATATTATTTATTGTGAAGGATCTTTTTTTTAAAAAATGCTTTGGTCTAAGTTTCTTCAGAGAAGCTAAAATAATCTAAGAAAAGCTGAAGATGCGTGACACTTATTTGACTGAGCTCACTGTGACAGTTCCAGCTGAAAGTGAACAAACTGTAGCGCTGAAATGACAGCTGACAAAGACAGAAGGGGGAGCAGATTTCTTTCTTTTTTTGCCTTGTGTGTGTGTGTGTAAGGAAGGGGGGGGGAGCAACATTGTTCTCTGTTAAGAGGGGATAAAGGCCTAAAGTGTTCCGGAGCTTTAATTGTCTTTGTGTTGTTTTAAGTTAGCCTCACACTGTTGGATTGTTTATCTGTTGGACTGTTTCTTGCTTATGACCAAATCTGAATTTAACTGACCTATTGGATTTCATTATCTACACTCTACTGCTTTTGTGTGCAGCTTTAGAGACATGATTAGACTTCTACTGAGCAAATAAATGAAACTGGATCCAGAGGAGGCCAGAAGATTTGCATCTTGGGAGATCCGTGGAGGATAAACTGAGGCAGAAGATAAACTGTATGCTGGTCGGCATCATAAACGTGATGGACATCGACAAAACGGGTGGTGGTGACTTATCATTCATTGCAAAACACTTGTATGAGGAAGAATAGGAAACAAAAGGAGCCAGAACTGTGGAATGGATGGTGTCTCACATCATCTAAGAGTGACTGAAGTGAGAAAAGCAATGATGCACGTGGGTTTTAAATATAACCTGATTTAAATGCCACTGCTGTTGAATGGAATTGGATTATTTTAAAACATGTGTTCTGTCTGAATACGCTCATTTGTTTAACACTGGAGGTCCCCTCCCCTCCTCTCTCCCCCCGCCCCCCCCCCCCCCCCCCCGCCCCCCAGTAGGAATTGAGTAAATGTACATTTTCTCCCAGCGTAATCTCTTTTTCCCCAAGCATGACCACACAACTGAGGGATGATCGACAGAAATGGCCATTTTAGTCACGCACGCGTTTCCAAAGGCACCAGACGCGCATACACGAATCGTTTCTTGATCAAAATCTTTCAATTCCACAACCCAAATTCTTCTCCAGCCAGAAGCCTCCGCCAAGTCACCACATTTGAATCCGGCACAAATTGTTGCGTCTTTTTAAGTTGACAAACACGTTTCCAGCCAACACAGATTAATCCACTCCAGAAACCCTGACACTTCATTTTGCCCATTTAATTAACTTACCGCAGTAAAAGGTGATCACTTCCCTGCTTGTGTTACAAAAACAACAGCGGATGGCTCATTTCGGGGCACTCTGATTTACTCGGACTTGTTTTCTTCGGCCAAACAATTTCTGCACTCACTGTACAAAAGTCTGGAGGGCCCAATTCTAACGAGCTGCAGAAAGGAAAATGCTGGCATTGGGAAGAAAAATGAGGCGTAATCGAACTCATTTTTCCTTATCTGCAGAAGTCCAAGAAGCCAGGGAGGGTGCAGTACTTCCCCAGACGAGGTGAGGCCACGTTCCACTCACAAAGAAAGTCACCCCAAATCCAAACATTCCCTTTACACTCTAACTCCACTTGGCATCTGTACTGGCTTCTTTTAAACTCAAGTGGACAAAAGCATTTTATTTTCCATCCATCGTCCGTTAAAGGGAGTTGGTTTTACGGCTTATTTGCAGACAATATTATCTTCTGAGATATGGCTCCAGAGCGAACTTGATTTTAGGAATCGATGAATTCCTCCTTAAATGAGTCCTTAACTCAGTGGAACCACAGGGATGATCCGTGTACAACCGGGACAGAGACGGAAACGTTCATTCAATATTCATTTGCTCTGTCCTGTGAGCTCACAGGCCAAAGTGCTCCTCTTTTGATGGAAAAGATCTTTCACATGTCTTCGGAAACACAAAGAGTCAGCTATGATATCAAATCAATTATCTTGAAGACACAACCCATAATTCGTGACATGAAATGGTCCACACACACAAAAACCCACAGCAATGAAAAATTTCCTTTCAAGCCACAGTTTCTTTCCTCAACATCATGTGTCTGATTTCAGGGCCAATGTGGTTTCACTGAACGGTATTACAGAGCTAAGAATTCATGCCTTCCATTTTTAGTGTGTGTAGCAACGGTGATTGAAAGGGCTCAGGGGAAGGATTTATTATCCTTATCCAAAGCCAAAGAGAAGACAAATATAAACCATTCTTCTCCTCTTGGCCCTGCAACACCAAGCCCTTGGGGGACTTCCACAAAGATGGCATAAATGTGGCATTTAACACAAAAAAGCAACTGCAGAAAATGAATTCAAAAGCACATCACTATAGGCCACTTTTCCAAATAAAAAGGCTCAACAGGAGTTGTGACACAAAGACAGATCAGGGTTCTGGAGGTGTAGCTAGCTCTGATGCAAACAGGTACAAACGTGAAGATGTGAACACAACATTAGAACAATAAAAATCCCTCTTCAGCACCCCCCCAGTAGCCCCAAATCATATCTATGACCTCTTATATAGCTAAACAACCAACACATTTTACACGCTCGGCTTCCCCCAGAACAGTTAACCCGGCGTTGCACCTTCCAAACAGCTGAATCCACCAACCATCTTCTCCTCCTCCACCCTGGATTCTCTTGCTTCTACCTGTCAGTTAGTTTAATATTTAATTTTAAATGTCTCAGTCTGCCCAAAACAGTTCAAGTTGTCTAAGTTTGAATGCAGCTACAGTGGTGTGTTCACTGTCATTCCTCATTTATCATCTTGGCTTTATTGGCAGCACGTGAAAGGCCCGGCGTGATTCTAGAGACAATATCAACGTTTCGCTGAGATGAGCAGCTCTAGTGAGGACAGATGAGGTTGGTCTAACTCAACGCTGCTGCTCGGAACCACCAGTGGCTGCAATCATTTCTTCCTTTGTACATAAATATTGCCGTCCCCATTTTATGCAGCGAGGCCCTCTCAGGACAGCAGAAGATGAATACCGGGCCCAACCCTGAAATGACTGAACTGGCAATGATGACTAATGTCCCAGCAGGCAGGACGGGTGGAAGCACGATCCCTCACTGTCACCAGGACGGCCTCGGTCACGTGACCCAGCGTGCTGCTGGGTGCTGCTTTAGTAGCTTTTTCATTCAATATTTGCTCGTTATCACCGATTCAAAGAAATGGGACACGTTTTTGTCCTTATTAATTGATCTTATTTTTACCAAACAGACACATTTCCAGCCTTTACTTCAGTATTATATATGTGTTGGAGTACTCTATGTGAACAACTGTTTATAATAGTAATTTGTTATTCATTTCTCACCCCATCAACCACTGACGTATCCAAGCTCTCTAGTGCGGACATTTTAAATCCATGAATAGTTTCTGTCCGTTAAATGGCCGCGCGTCCACGAAGGAAATGCTGACTCATCCCACAATGCGAACACTCCTGCTTTAAACACTTTGCTGTTCATATAACTACACGTTTAACTGGCTTCTATAATCAAATTTTCTAAGTGAAATTAACTGTAATTAGTGTTCCATGTTGTTGGTGAGGGAATTCAAACAACTGGGAGAATGTGCTGGTATTCACTGGGAACTGGGATTAATTGGATGCAGGGATTTTAAGAAGCTTTTGTACGGATGTGTTTCGTATCGACAGTCTCTTAATTACAAACTTCGGCGTATCCTGTCGGCCACTAAAAGTGTTGTAAACCTTCACCCTCGCTGTGGGAACACAATAATGGGGTCAGGACTGTGAGGCGCCTAAAGGCTGACTGAAGGATGGATGCTGAACTTCCTGCGGTAATGTGGTTGGTATATCACTGATTCCACTTGGAAAATTCACTGCAGCTTGCTCTGATAAGCGGCTGTCATTTGAAATGCCACTATCTCCTGACAGTCTGCAGGGCTAGGCGAGAATGCGGAGTCTTGCCGGTATACTTAGAGAGGGAGGATTTTCTGTGTCTTATCAAAGACCGGACAAACTGACAAGCAGCTCCTGTAGAAAAGAAAAGGAAAAAAACCCGCTGGGGGTCAAAGTCGATCAGAACCTCGTGCCTCAGCAGACGACTCGAGTACGCCGTCCTTTTGTTTAGCAAAAACAGGCCCTTGTGGATTTAAATCTATTCCCCTGCTAGAAAATGAGAGTTTTAACTGCAGAACATTGTGTGTTTGGGTTGAATAAGGCTTTCAGGACTGGGCCGGAGAAATATGTCAGCACAATAAAGTCCAACACTGTAAATTTACTTTGAAGGCAACACTTTCAATCCCTAAAGGAACAGAACAGCGGTGTATTTGGTACGTTATCACAGCTCATTTTTGGGTTTATATAAATAGAGTAAAGGTGTCGGGAGCAGATTATCTCAGTAACAGAGAGCAGGAACAGAAGCAGATGGAACTGCAACGCGCCAGCCGTCTATACGCTAACCACAGGACTCGCCAGGTTCAGAGACAGCACAGCAGGCCTCCCAATAACTGCTTCTTTTCCATCTATAAGTTCCATTTTTTCCTGTTTGAGAACATTTTGTCACATTTCCAAAACCTTAATCCGCCCAAGCCAAGGCGGTGTGCCTTCAAGCCAGAGACAAGGTCTGAACGTTAAAACAGAACAAAGATGCTTTTCCTGTCTTTCACCTCGCATAAATCAGATTAAACTATCTGCATTAAATCAGATTAAACTATCTGCATTTAGGATGAGCCAAAACTATATTCTTAGGGCCAGAAATCCTGCACGCACATCAGGCACCACTGGCCAACATGCAGACACACATTTCTCCAGTCACAACTTCTTTTTTTTTTATTCAATGTTATTGTAGAGAAGGAAACACAGTCTCAAGATTTATCACCAGTCACCAAATTCTGCAATATTACACTTCTGCGGTCTACTACACACACATTAGTGTGGCAAGGCTGCGTTCCATATGCCTGTCAGACAATACAGAGGGAAATATGCACCAGAGGAAGTATCCATTTGTCGACTGTGGCTCTCTCACTAATGAAATAAAATCACAAATGCCATTATTAACACTAATATCGCTGTTATTTTGCATTTTACATCTTGTATCAGGAGAATAATACAAAGACTTCTGACATGAGGAAAGAAGGACACACAAAACAAGCCTTCTTCAACGCAAAGTGCATGTTTAGAAATTCACAGAGCACACACGTCACCCTTTGCCCTTCCACATAACCCACATGATTAAATGTAGATTTAAAAGTGTACTTTGGAGGCAATGGAGAGTTAAGATTTGCACTATAAAGATTGCAAATCTAAACCATGATGCATTCCACCCAGAGAAATCATAGAGTAGATAAATGCAAGGAAAAAAAGTCACATTCATCATCCTGATATTAGCCTAATTGCATGGCACTGGAGAAGGAAATTAAACCCTACACCTATTTCTATGCCCCATTTGTCAGCAAGTGAATGGCACAGAGAGATTTACGCACAGCTGATGAATTGTTGCTGTTAAAGCAAGATTGAAGCACTCTGTCATTTCCATTTCCACGTCTACTGAGGCACTGTAGCATTTGCAAAGTAAATAAATAAAAAGCAGTCTCGGGTGTTTCTAGATCGGGGACCTGATGCAGCCAGCTTATTGCGCCACATCCAAACGACGTCATGTCTAGTGTGTCAGAAATACTGAAGTTCCAGGATGTAACACAGAGAAGGAGACTCTCAAGTCGACCCAGCAAATGCTTTATAAAACCCATTTTCTGTCCCCGTGAGTGAAAATGAAAAGATCCAATATAGATCTGTTTATTCCGACCTATACGCGCAGCAGTGCCTTTGATTTACCTCATGCACGTTTACAGGCACAATGTGATGGAAGGTGTGAGCAAAAATGAAGAATAATGTTCTGAAAGCAGAAGGATGCCTCACAGAATGATGCTGTGGTCCAAAAATGACTGCTAAGGCAAATAAAGTAGATTTCTTTCTCTCTATTGGCAAAATAAAACATTTGATATCTATTTATCCATTTGATACTCTTAGTAAATTGGAAATCACTCTCATTATCATCCTGAAACTCATTCTTTGTTAACCAGAATTTTCATTACAGGTATTTTCTAAAGCGAAGGAGATGAACGTGCAAATCGACCATTTTCACAGGATGTGTCTGAAGCAGAGTTGGGGGCACTAATGATTCCAAACTGTCTTTAAATGAGAGAGAGAGACAGTGCAAAATGAAGAGGAGCTGAGCTCATTGTCTTTGGCAAAGCCCACCCACAGAGGAAGCTTTGGTTTTCCTTCCAGGGGGAGCTCCCGTGGTTGTTACTGCAGCCTTAAAGCACAACGTTTACAGTAGAAACAAAGTAAATCATTTTCCTGATGTTGGCGGTGATTGACAGCTTCAGACATTTATTTATGTATGTGTCATGTTTCGCGTGCGCTTTATAGTCCCTGATGAGGGTAAAATCAAGCAAAATTCAGATATCACCAGCACCTGTGGTTTCTATTTAGGCTGCAACTGAAATTAAGTGGCTCCCAGTGGATCACATTAGAGATGACAGTTCCTGAATGTCATTTGCAGCAGACCTGCAGAAAAGGAAAATCAATTTGTTATGCAACCAGATATAGTATCATTGTATATGTCAGGGGAAGGGCAAGAGTGACCCGGAGGAGGGGGGGGGCAGCATTCAGGACGGAAGGTCGACGGACGCAAACGCTGTTCACTCCTCATCAAATGTCAAAACATAATGACGAGCCCAGATTAGCAGAGGTGAAAGAGATCAGGCCTTTCAGAGCTCCTCGCATTTATTTCTAGCCACGCTGCACATATAGATGAGACTAACAATGCACCGTACGCGGCTGTATCGTGCCGCCATCGGTCCAGTGAGCAAACCTGAGCTGACATTGATGGCCGATGATTGTTTTTCTGCTCCACTGTGTTCATTTCATGCTGACTCCAGCCCTGGAGGTAAACAACTGTCCTCTGGTCTCCAGTCCAGGGGCTGATGCAGGAACCAGGAACGACGTCAACGTGTTCAGTTAGCACTAATTTTGACCTCAGCGTTGGATATTTTGATTGACCCTATTTAGAAGAAGTGAGTTGACCCAGACTTTAAATCCCTTTAAATTTCCACATCCACTTCTTACTGGAATTCCAACACTGTTTGCTAAGCAAATCTGCTCTGGGAAGAATGTTGTTGTGACAACTGAGCCTGATGTCTTATTTCCAAGTTCATCTTTTTCATCTTCCATTCTTAAAATTGGATTATTGCAAAAACATTGATAACACTAAAGTCCGAGTGAACTGAATTCAAAAGAACCTGTTGTAATTTTTTTCGTTGATGAATAGAAGGTCTTTAGTGTTTGGATGATTGTCATTAATCTGCATGTACACGGGGAAGGGGGGCGGGGGGTGTTTCGGCACAGGTTAAACACGCTGTAGGAGCAGAATCCAGGACAATCTATCATCCTCCCCTCAGCTTTCACCGTTAATCAACGAAGGAAGCCAGGCATGAATTAAGAGTGCGTCACTGGCCTGTTCAGCTTTTGTGATTATCCTAATAGATCATTAACTCCTGTGCTACACTAGGTCCACACCTACCTCTTGAGTTTTCTTTGGTCTTTTTGCCCACCTACTGTCACCTGCTACCTTTGTTTCCATCCTTAATGTGCTTGAATTTATTTAATTTCAATTTCATCTCCTGGCTTTTATATTCAAACACTGAGTTTTTTCTTGTCACTACACGACGCTGCAAAAATACAAGTGTGGGCAAAGTATCCCCAGAAGTAAATTTTCATTTCACAACCAAGTAATTGGCCAGATGGACCAGTGTATTGACGACTTGTTTCTATCGATTGGTGAAGTTTCTCCTTTTTTTCTCATCCTTTTTATCCCTTCAGGGTCACGGGGAGGCTGATGGAGCATATTCCTGCTGCATATGAGTGAAGGCAGGGTCCATCCCCGAATGAGTGACCAGTGAGCATTTGGGGCTTCTGCACCATGCTCAACGGTACCTCAAAGGCGCTGGACCAGGAAGATTTGTCCACACTGGGGTTTGAACCGAGAACACTCCACGCCTCAGGCCAACAGGTTGAGCTACCACCGCCCCATCAATGAAACTCTGCTTCAGTCCAGCAGTGCAATCACGAGATCTCGATCACTATTGAGGTCAGACAATGGAAGACACAAAGATACCGAGAAGTGTCAAAAGTAAAACCTCCATGGTAGTTCTGCTTCAAACCTGCAGGTGGTGGGGTTCATAGGATCGCCTGTGCAGACGATAAGCCCTCATCTCTGAACACGTGACGATATGAAGTGCTCAACGTGAGCGCCGCTGCAGAGGAGGCTGACTGCCATCTTTGTGTTTGACTGCTGCGGTAATTTGCGTGCTAACGCTCAGGGTTTTGTCACAGTTGCTTGTTTTGTCAGCGGGGGGAGCCCACACAGATCAACACCTGTGACCTGAATGAAATAAGGCTGTGTTTTCTGAAGGTTTTGTAGAAAATGGATCTGATGTTTGTTCACACTCCCCTGCCTTCAACCACTAACCATCTCTCTTTTGTTCCCAGATTTGGTATATTTTTGCTCGATAAGGCCTTCATAAAATTCACGATTCCCATCACGGTACACCATTATACAGTAAATGAGGTACACCAATACCCCTAACCTGTTACCTGGGGTGTAGCTCATCTCAGGTGAGCTTGCTGATTTGTTTAGCTGTGAGAGGGAATGATTTATTTTTTCTTTTCATTTGGCCACTTTAGCAGCAACAGATTCAACCCATGTTATGCCTCAAAGCACCTGCCTTTCTTTTTTCTTTCTGTATCACATTGTCAGGTTACATTTGCAGTCAAGGGTTATTAGAGATGTGGTGGTACAGAGGTCCAGCTGGACTGTGTCAAATGTGCATGACTGAGGACCCCCCCCCCCACACACACACACACACACACACACACACACACACACACACACACTGGTTGACAAGTCCCATTCTATAACAATAACCCTAAACCACATGAAAGCTGGCAGGCTCCCGTTCCACCAAACGCGATGAGCTTCAGGTGACGCAGGTTCTGCTGATGTCCAACTGTCACCAGAGTAATGTCAGATGATCCATGACTAACCGCCAGTGACTGGCTGCAGACCGCAGGACTATCGACACAACTGAGGACTGAGAGTGCGATGAAGACATGAAATAAAAGATGGAAATAGTGCTGACAGTTATTCAGCTGCCTTTTTTTTTAACTTCAAATGTTCTTCAAAAGGCAGTCAGGGGGCTTTTATGGGGATCTGCTAAAGGTGTACGGTTCTGCTGCCCCCATACTGAGATCCCACCCAGCAAAACCACTGTTATGAATGACAGACGACCACCATATGGCAGAAACGTGTGCTGTTGATGCGCAGCTATTGAAGATGAATTTGGAAAGTGCAGCACAATGAAAGGGCCTCTTTGAAGGATGCTCTCTGATTTATTAGGGTGGGGAAATTGGAAAGCACTTGAGAGATCCCCTTGATCTCCTCCGACTTTCATCAAAGGTTCTGGACTCCATAGGAAGATAGTAGGATTATTTCTGAGTGTTTCATTCTAGCTTTAGTGATGAATTAGTTATGGCTCAAGAACAAAGAAAATCTTCTTGCCATTTAAAATTACATGGGTCCTGATTTTACAAGTGTGGAGGGATGTATTTTAAATCACACACAAGGCCAGTTTGTACACACAAATACTGAAAATAACTCATAATTAGAGAATTCTTAACATCTATGGAAACACTGTTTTAAGATATGTCCAATAAAAACATAGTTACTGTCCCCTTAACGAGATTCCTGGTTGTTAAAGATGCGTCGAAGTGAAGTAACTATTTGCCAGTAAGAAGTAACTCACTTTAATAGATGAGAGAAGATATCAGCGCTTCCTCAGTTTGCAGTCACACTTGAATCACAGTTTGTGGGCGTCAGATTGAATCAGCGTCGCAGGATCAGTCCAGTTCTAGTGTGACTAACAGTCTTGACACTTTTTCATTTGGTTGCACTGTGATCCCACTGTTACAAACGCAACCATATTCATCCCCGTGTTTATATGCACGGTTCTTCACAGTTCAAGAGCGCTAATTTCTTTTTCAGACATAGTTTATTACTTGGCTGTGCGTACATTTTATTCTATTTTGCAGTTTCCCTTTAAAGTGCCTATAAGAGAAGTTCATGGACACGCTGTTAGCAAGATCTGCCAGATCTTGCACGGCTCCTGTTTTCCAACTACAGGACCGGTTTCTGACTGGATCAGTCAGGGGTCACTTCATCTTGATCGCAGGAGTGAGAATATTACCCTGTCATATGCAGGGTTGAATGATAACAGTGCTTTATTGCATCCCTCCTTCCTTCCACCAATTCATTCATTGCAGATACGTCTGTCACAGACCAAACATCGCCATAATCACACTAGTAGCGAAACAAAAGACACAAGGGGACAAGTTTTGGATATCTCAGCCGAGCAGGCGTATTGTGGGTTAACATGGGAAAGTAGGTTTGTCTCTGTAATTTGTACACTGGCCTACATCAGAGGTTATCAAATCGTTTTACTCAATTAATTCCTTTAGCTGCCTCTCAGATAGGCTATTATAAACACTTCCTGACCCATGCTTGACTGCACCTGTTAGACAAACCTGCACAACAGCTAAAGGAACACAATAAAACACTTTTAATTAGAGAGAAAGGGGGCAAGAGAGAGAGAGAGAGAGAGAAACGGAATGGTACTTCAGAAAAGGAATCATTTAATGAACCACCGCTCCTTCACAACTACAGTAAATCAAAGTACAAAGGACATGTAGACTGCAAATTTGTTGTAGATTTGGTTCTTTACTTCCTCTACTATGCTCCTGTAAGGTTATTTAGGGTGACATTAGCATGCTGAAATTGTTACTGACATATAGAAACATGGATAAAAAAGATTTAAGCAGTCACAGTTGAAAGGATATGCTTAGGTGCAACTGTTTTATAGGGAAATGTCAGCGCCAATGTAGAGGTAGAACATTGAGCGGTGGGTGAGGAGGGAGGAGGGAGCTTCCAAATGTTGACATAAAGTTCATGTTTCACATTGCCATCAGCAGCAGATGGATTTCCCTGCACTTAAATGTTTGATGTTTTCGTATCGACTTTTATGAGAGGAGAGAAAGAAAGAGAAGTAGGGGAGGTGAAGGATAAGGAACCAGAACTGTAATGGGTGAGGAAGCAGGTGTGAGGGTTTAGGTGTGTTCATGTGTGACATTCTTGTCAGCATTTGCCTCCGTCTTATCTTTCTGTCCTGTTTTGATCTTTGGTTTTATTATTTTTCTTTTCTTTTATCTTTTCCTTTTGTTTGTGTCTTGTCATTGTCTCCTCTGTACTCCATCCCTCCTCCCTCGTCTCTCTCCTTTTGCTTCGTGCTCTTCAGTGTTAGCACGGGGGGGCGGGGGGGTTCTTCTTAATGATTACTCCTTTTCCCTCCAGTTTCTCTCCTCAAGTCGTATGCCTGGTTCCTTTAGATGGAAGAGCATGTGGCTGCTTCAGGCGTGGACTTCAATTGAACTTTATTTCAAGTTTAAGCTAAAGGTTGGGATGTTGCACGTATATAAAATAAGGGTTCGGCTAATTTTGTTCAACATGCAGCTGCAGTGCACAGGATGGTCAACTAATGTAGGTAGAGGGTCACGTGCCAGCTACTCAGTTAAAGCCCAGATAAGGTTCTGTCACCCCTCACATCACCTGTGATGTCTCCGACCTTCTTGGAGCCACCTGGGTGATGGACTATTGTTATTAGCCACTTTCATTCACAACGCTTTGCCTCAAAGATCTGTGGGCAGGAGAACTAATCACCCACATTTCAACCTTGAAGAAGCAGCCATGGGAGCATGTTTGGCTTCACAGTGGAGCTCGAGCCCAGCAGACCGGCTATCCTCCATCTCAGTTGCCGTTCCTCACTTTCCTGTTCACATTATCAGGCTTCCGCCTCCTCCGTGCCAACATGCGCGCAGACATCATGAGAGATGACAACAAGTTGGAACAGGTTTCGCCATAGACGAGTCAGAAGGTGGTGGGGTACTGCAGGTGGCTCTGCCAGCTATTCCCGTAGCTTTCTTTAGCAGTTTTTTTCCTATTGCCCCCCCCACCCCCCCCACACACACACACACACACACACACACACACACACCTACATGTCATTCAGTGACCTTGTCTTTCTAGCCTGAGAATTGGCCTTTACACATATTGCTGCCTGCTCCTGCTGACATATCACTTACAGATCTCAGATAGATCAGCCTTGGCTCAAAGGCCAAGACCAATTCACCCCAGCTGCACCCAGCGCATGATAGCTCTCCGGTTGTATTTTTGTTTTCTGCTCTGTAGAGTAGCAGTGACATGCCTGTATTGCCTGTCAGAAGGCAGCGCGGTGAATGTGCTGAGGCTGCTGTTTTCCTCTAGCGTCCTTATTGATTCCCAGTAAAGGACACCAAATTTATTTTGAACCCTGCCTTCTTTTTTTTTACCTTTTCATTTTTAAAAAAAAATACGATAAGACGCGATACGCAATGAAACTCCAAATGCGTTCACATAAAAACTTGATGTGCACCTTTTTCATTTCTGTCCTTTGTAGATCACATTATCTTCCATCCCAAACAAGAATAATTCTGTCTTGTCCAGAAAGAAACGTATAATAATTCCGTAACCCAACTTGAATGGTGGCATTCAAGAAGTGGACTTTTTTTTTTCAAATCCCAAGTGTCCAACATGTGGCACAATCGGAAAGCTACTTTTATTGTTTGACGTTCAGAAAAATACAACTTTTAATTGAACTCAGATCACTTTCTACAAAGACTCGCACAGACGTAGAACAGCTTCATCAAGAGCTCTATCCTGTAGAACAGGGGTGCCCACACTTTTTCAGCAAGCTACTTTTCAAATGACCAAGTCAAGAAGATCTACCTACTATAAATTTGCAAAACATACATTTATTCATAAATATATTGAGAATTCTTTATATGAACCATCTATGTTGGTGTACCTCCCATAACTACATGAATCCATATTGCTCAATACAAATCTGTGCATTTTTTGTCATTACCTTACTCTGATGACTTGCACTGAATGGAATCAGCCAGGGATGCATAGTCCGGACAGTAGCTGCTTGTTCTTAACGATTCAGTGACCCGGAACGAAGCTTCGGTGGCTGCCTTTGCTTTTCAAGTCAGCTGTGAGAAAAATGACTGCTGTTCGGACAACTGGGATTTTAGTTCCTTCACCTTTCTCCTTCTCGGAGGGAAGTTAGTATCGTAGCTTTTATGAACAGTCGGAAAATGCCGCTCCACATTTCCCTTTTTCGGTATAGCGATGACAGACTGGCAGATGAGGCGAACACACTTTGAAAGTGACAGAGTGAAAAAAAAGTCCACCTCCCATTCCGTATGGCAATGGTACGTTTTTGGCTTTTTACTTGCTCCAGCTCCCCCACTCATTTTTAGATCCTTAAGTTCAGAAGAAATAAATTGGAGGCTAACACACTAGCTTGCTAGAACGCACCGTTATGTGCGCATGTGCAGTGACCCCTCTGTCAGAAAAAGCATGCGATCGAACCACAGTAGCTTGTTCGACGTATTGGGCACCCCTGCTTTAGAAGGTCAAAGACTGATCAAAACTTCAGGCCAACCCAGGATACAAACTCGCCACAGAGTGATGGTAGTTCAACTTCCATCTTGATCCGAGCAAGGACAGCTGCCACCGCAGGACCGGCCTTACAGTTTCAGTCGAACAAGACCAGGAATGATGTGAGGATTTGGATGAGTGTGAACATTCAGTATAACCAGGTGAAGACTGGAGCGAGGAGCAACAACCTCTCAGCAGTGATGCCATTAATCCGCCCATTAACACACAATAATCCAGGTCCTGTCCAGCAGCAGCATGTGTGATTTTGGAGGAAGCCATTATTTACAGGAGACTTTTTTCATCATAGGAGTAAGTGTGGAAAAGGCATATGTTGCTAATCAGGCTAGCCTGAATGTTAGCAGCATGCCTTCTACTGCCTCAGGGGCCTTGTTGGTCATTACTTGTAAGGACTAAGAATGTCCCAATAATGGAAAGATGAGCCTTAAACTGACGTGATTCTTTTTGGCCAAACTCTTTCATTCAGCGTTTAACCTGCTTCTGCAAAAAACTTTTCCAGTTCAACAAAGTGTTGGAAAAGTTCTGCTGCTCTTGTGTAAAGTCAAGGGGTTCAAAGTGAAATCACTTATCTGTGATATCGACAGACTGGATTATCAAATCAATGTGTTTCAGTCAATATGTTCAGACTTGCTTTCAATTATTTCAAGGTTTATGCAATTTATAGAATTTCCTAAATGCCTTGTCATACACAATGTGCCATATAGTGCTATATATGTACTGTCTATAAGCATGGCGGGGGGGAATGTGTGCTGTTGTTGTGATGAGGTGAGGAAACTTGTGTAGCACAAGGGTTGCATATAGCCTGTAAGTATTTCTGTATGCCCTCTCATCTGCCACATTTCCATCGCCGTAATTCCTCGCGTGACCATAAATCTATCGCCAGCTCAGACGTTTAATCCTGCCCCCACACTCACATCTACAGCCCTGTATGAAGAACAGTGGGTCTCCCCCAGCTCGGAAACCGTAGCAACACATGGTGGCATTTACGCATGTGTTTGTGTTGCCCCACCACCTATTTTCATTTGTTAAGCTTTCCGATTGTTGGATTTTTTTCCTTTCATTTTCTCATTTTCCAAAAGTACTAGTTTTTTTTTGTCGTTAGAAACAAACAAAACCAGAAAAAAAAACAGAATCCATTTGCCATACAGATATGTTTAAAAAAGGACAGTGTCCCAGACGATATCTGACAGAAGAAATGCTGGTTTTATGCTCTGGAACGAATATTAATGGTTATTATTTAGAACCCTGCCACATTATGCTGGCATGTTAAAGGCAGAAGACGACAGGATCACGTCATGATCGTTGCTATGCGAGCATGTGATTGGCTGGCAGGGAAGGATCTTGAAGGCCGGTGCTGCATGGAGAATGTGATGTTTTTGGAGTGAGTGCATGTTAAGCTGCCTTCATTTGTGTATTTTAGGGTCGTTCAACTGAATCACAAGAGAACAAGTTCTCTTTTTTTGAGGAGTTTTTGAACGGTGCCAACGGTCTTATGCAACTCCTCCGATTAATAAACGTTATCTGTGATTATTACACCAGCTTTAATGTGTCTTCAGAGCGTCTCTGCTTTCGCTCTCCCTCCAACTGCATGCTGAAACCATTCATTCACCAAGGGGATCCTGATAAAGGCAGGCAGGTGTAGAAAGACGCATCTTTAGCCTTGATTGTTGAAGGACACTGAGTGCTCTGTAGATTTCATCTATGCATTTTAGTGTTATCAGATATACTGGCACTAAGAGACTATTTCAACTAAAACGAAGAAGAGGTTGAAAAGAGAAATGCTTTTTTCTGCTGCTTCAGAACCTTGGACAGCACCATGGTACGTTCATCCCTTTATCAGTCGTATCGACGCTGCTGCTGATGTTTCAGAGTCATGGTCAGATTCTAATGGAGACAAACCTCAGTCAGAAAATGGACCAATAAGCCAGGCAGACGTTCTTGCCACATGGGAATGAATTCTTTAACTTAACCTTTGTGTGGTGTTCGGGTCTGTGGGGCCTGTTTTCACTTTTTATTAAAAGAAAAATGATAAAATTAATTAATTTTATCATTTTTCTTTTAATAAAAAGTGAAAACAGGTCCCTTTCTATCCTCATTCTGATGCTGGTTTGAACTCCACCAAGTTGTCTGGACCACACACCCGAACACCACACCAGGGTTAAAGAGATTTTTTTTTACAGTCTTTACATTAAATTGGCTGTGTTTTGTAGAGGTCAGGTCTGGGCTTCATTGTTGCCCTCTGATTGTAGCAAATAACTCTGCTGTAAACTTTCCTCATTATATTTTTAGATATTTCCCTCCCTAAAACTCTCCTCTACACCAAATAAAATCCGAATCACTTTGAATCCTTTACGTGTGTTAATTCCTCTCTTCACCCCAACTTTTCCTCTGTCGAACAGATGTTGCCGTTTACAAATAGCATCTATTTATGAATAATTCCAATGGTTCACTTATTTAGAAGTAATGTATTACAAATATATTTACATATCATTACAACCATACATCACAGCTATAATTAATATTATTATTAAGATAATTATGAATAGGAGTATATTTATAGGGGTCATGCTTTGATAATTTCCCTGTGCACTGATAATATCAGATAAGAAATCCCAAATGAACAGATTAATAGGTTTTAAATGAAAGAGGCTACAGGTGTTGCTAATGTCTCCAGATCTTTGTCTGAATAAACTCTTTAAGGCCTCTCTCTGATTCTTCCAATACTAATGGCACACGGTGGGAGAAGGCATTTCTTTCTGGAGCTACAGGGACAGTTACAAGTGGCGCTGCAAACAATAATGTTTTGACGCAAATTTGGATTTTATGGCTGCTTTAATAATGCCACTACAGCCACATTTATCGTCCTTACACAGAAAAATAATCGTTTTACTTGTGTTTACCCCTCATCTGCTCTACCCTCACGCTATGAGTCTTATGCCCCCCGTGAGATCTAACTTTAGCAAACATTTGCTCACTCTAACACCTAATTAGTGCAGCGTGTGTGTAGCAGAAGCCTCATGAACTCTGTTCACACAACACTGTAGTCTGCTGCACAACCACCGAATCTGCATCATCAGCTCACTCCTGGCAAAACTGCCAGCGACAAGCAAAATCTCCCTCATTCATCAGTGTTTGTTAAATATGTGGTGGTTCAGAGGTTTTCCACCGACTGAAGTTCCAGCACATCTGCATTTGGGCCAGATAAGCTCACCAGCCATTTTATTAGGAACACAAGTTCAACAACATGTGAACACAAGTAGCTAATCAGCCAATCACATGGGCACAACTCACTGCGTTTAGGCTTGTAGATGTGGTCCAGACAACTTGGTGGAGTTCAAACCAGCATCAGAATGAGGATAGAAGGGGATTCAAGTGACTTTGAATGTTGCATGTTGTTGCTGCCAGGCGGGCTGGTCTGAGTATTTTAAAAACTGCTAATCTGCTGGGATTTTCACCCACAACCATCTGCAGGGTTTCCCGGAGAACGGTCCCAAAAAGAGGGAATATCCAGCGAACTGAACTGAAGAAGCCCTCTGGACAGAAGGCGAAACGTCTTCACAGAGAAGAAACACATTCTAGTTGACAGAGAAAACTACCTTGGATAACAATGTCCTGGATGACCAGCGAGTGATAGTCGTGTGGACAGAAATGCCTCATTGCTGTGAGGTCAGACTGGTTCAGAAAGGCAACAGTAGCTCCACTGGTTCCAACCAAGGACTGAAGAACACCATGTGTGAAGGACCAACACGTGGAACCTTGAAGGAGATGGGCTACAGCAGCAGGAGACCACACCAGGGCCACTCCTGCTAGCTAACAACAGGGAAGTGAGGCTACATGTGGCCCAGGCTCACCAAAACTGGACAATAGAAGATTGTTGAAACCTTATTGAAAGTATGCATGAAGAACTAAGGCAGTTCTGAAGGCAAAAGTAGGTCGTTGATCATCCAACCAGCTAATTTCAGGTGAACACTTTCAACATAACTGCCCCTAGTGGTGAGGTTTAGCATAGCGTTACAATACAAACCTGGTTTTGTTTAATCTTTTAGTCCTAAAATAATGTTTAATTAAAAAAAAGAAAAAGTTATTTATAATCTCTGAGGCCTTTATTTCCCTCGTCCTCACTAGGTGAGAAAGAAATTCCAACCAACTAGTTAACACACACACACACACACACACACACACACACACACACACACACACACACACACACACACACACACACACACACACCCTGTGAGTTCTGGCCTCTCTGTGTCCCGAAGACAGCTGTCAAAGCTTCCAGGCTCCTTGCGCATTCATAAGGGAGAAGCGGTAGAAAACGAATGGATTTATAATTTTCCTGTAACGGTTCTTGTGTTTCTCCTTCACCAAACATAGAAAACTCCCCCCTGATTATCCCATTTCGAATGATTTGCAGCGAATCAACCTCCAGCATCCAGAGCATCGACACACACATTTTACGAATATCTGAGTAAATGTTTGCTTTTGTTGAGATAATGGCATCATTTTTTAAAGACTAAAAAAGTGTTTGCCAAGATAACTTTAGGCTGTAAAAGTCAACATTTACTTTTTCCTGTTCTAAAGTCTTTGACGATCTTATTGGTCAAATCTAAAGTTGTTAAATCTAAAAGGTAAGTGTTGCTGTAGGAAAAGAATCCATTTTATAAAGTAGCCATAGGCAAATTAAAATGGTCGTCACTGTTTAGTAGAGGAGGAATAGGCCAATAAAAGTCAGGTTCATGTTTATATAAAGTACAAAGTGAACCAGGACCTGGAGAGACGGGGCTGGCGAACAAGATTTGTTTTGCGGAGAACCGCTGTGATTCACAGGCAGCGGCGCTCAACAGTGTCTGAAAGGTGATAATTATTTAAAAGCACTTTTCAGGTTTCTCCCCACAACTATCGACTGCTCTGTTTTGGTTGCTCTAAATGCAGAACGGTTCATTATCTTTGCTCTGAAATCCACTGGGAAGTATCGATGGAAGTCCTGTTGTGCTGGCGAGAGCCATGCTACCTCCTCTCTGGGCATAAATACACTATTGATTAGTCATTCCACACAGCTTTCACTGTCATTTTTCTCCCTTGCTCGCGCTGAAGAATTAGCAGACAGTAATCACTCTCGAACCTGCAGGCAGGAGCATCAACCACTAGAAATGGGCCAGTATGGAAGCAGATAAATCACACTCAGCCGATCCACTCGTCAGTTTGAAGGATCCAATGAGTAGGGCATGGAAATATTGTCTTTGTTATTTGTTGCTCTAAAAAAAAATCAGGTCAAGTCAAATTTGAATTTGTTTCTTTCTTCCCTCTGGCCCTTTTTTCCCCTGGGACCCCTTTTTTTATTGTTATTTATTTATATATTTTTAAATTAGTGAAAGGCTTCTGCAGATCTGGCTGGTTTTCAGAGTGAGGATGATACAGAAATGACAAACAGGACTTAATAAGACCTGCGGGTCATGCAGAAATACCAGCGCTTAAATCCCAGTTGACCCTGCACACTGGCACCACTGGGAGCACATCAACCAGTCCAACCAGGATGTGCTCTCAACTGGCACGCCATGAAAGCAGGAAGGCACTGACACAGAAGGGTGGTAGCGTGAGGTTTTTGTGCCCCAAGCGAAGACAAACAAACCCTGAAGCTAATGCTAAGCAGAAGGCAGAAGAAACATGCTAAGAAAAACTAAATTAATCATATGAAAGATTCTTTGTGCCTTTGTGGGAATGACCAGAACACCAACTGGATAGTTTTCTTTTTCCCATCACCTGAATCTGTACCACCGTGGCGCTCTGGTTATCTTTTACATCCCAGTCAACAGAAGAATGTTTAAACTCTTAACGTACAACGGGTCATTTGTCTGCCTTAAACCAATGTGCACTACTCCAGGTTAAATCCTGAAACAACAAACCGCTGTTATTTAAGGACTTCATTATAATCCTGATGCTTTACTTCAATAAGGCAGCAGCAACAGGTTTTAGCCGTGTAAAGATGGAGGAGTTGCTGCCACCAAAGGTTCAACACTCCACATTCTGGATTCTGGTTCTAACTAACGCTTCTATATCTCTTAAGATGACCTCAGGCACACCCAGGAGGAAGACAGAAAGGGAATACAGCCTTGAAATCAGTGCACAGGAACCAATAGGCTAATGGGTAAGTTAATTTACAACACTTCCTTCGTTAGGTCCTTTTTAATTTTTTTTCCGTCAAATGGTTGTTTTATAATCCACTTAAACTGACATTTAAAGCACATTGAGATGCAACATTTATGAAATGTGCTATAACTAAAGCTTGTGTTGAGTTAAAATGATCTTAAAAGGTTTGTATTTGCATGGGTAAATTTAATTTGAATACATTTTCAGATTATGCCATTTAATTAATTTTAAAAAATGGTTCGAAATGGTTCACAGCCAACACATAAAACGCAGCACACAGAAGTATTTTTATTTCAACAGTGTAATAACATTAAAATAATTATTTTAGAATGTGTAAACAAAGGCAGAATTCAATATGAGAATCTTTCATCTACATCTCTAAAACCAATTTACGCCGAGTGCTCCTCAGATCTATGCAGAGCAATTAGCATGAGGCTCCCTCCTTCAGGATGCCTGATGCTAATTGCTCCATGGTTTCAGTATTTAGGCTGTTGTATTTGCCACAGCACACATGATGCTCAGAAATGAGCACAAGCCTTTCTTTGCATCTCAATCGAAAGTCATCAAAAACACACAGATTTGGACAAGAATCTGTTCTAAGCCACATTAAGGTCCTTGAATGAAACTGTGCCCAAATCTCTTCTCCAGCCAAAAAACCTTTTCTTTGGTCGTCATTGTGCTTAGAACTGTAGTTTCACGGGTGATATATGACAGTTCGGGGACGTTAGTTGCTTTTATACTGACATATATTCAATCATGCGTACAGCTATGATATATTCAGATTCCTCCTGTCTTCATCGCATTGTTTTGAACTTTAATTCTAATGTATAATGACATGATGGAAGTTGCAGATTTGATCTGCATCATCATCACGTCTGACCTTTTTTTCCTTTGACCACTACATTGCTTCAGGGTAGCGAGAGGGTCGGAGGGCCTGTCGGAGCCGCATATGGGCAATGGTCGGGTACACCACCTCATGTCAGGAGCCCGTGTGAGCATCTGGGGGCTCCAAAGGTGGCGTGATAGAAGAAGAAGTGAAGATTTGAGGGCGTTTGAAAAGGACCAAACTGTGATGGCTGGAAAACTGAGCGCATCTTCAAAACTGCAGTTCCTTTGGAGTCAGAGTCTTTCAAAGGTGGTCTAAGGGAGGTGGCGGCGAACCGGCGACCGGGTCGGGCATGGCCGTGGCCTCGCTTTGTCCACAAAGCAGTTTGAAGTAGCCAGAATAAGGGTGGAGTCGACCACCAGGTGGCGACCATAACTAACCCGACATCAGTGATGATGAGTTTACGGGTCGGGACTTGGCGTCCTGTTGCGATGGTCTGGATCAGCATCGCGGCGCTCTCCGACTTTGCCACATTTCACTCGCCGTTTGCTGGCGCACGCAGCAATCTGTCCGACAAGAACTCGGTGGAACGCTTCTATTTTCAGGTCCGGGAAATAAAAGTGAAATGTAGCACATGTGCAGGTTGGATAAGCTGGCTTGCTGGCCACGTGCTCTCGTAAATCGACTCACACCTGAGCTATGCGGTGGTGGTAGTCCTGTGGGATGTTGGACAAAGGATTCCGATCCATGGCAACCGTCTTCACAACTGATAGCACGTGAAGCATCCGCTGGCATCTGGGCGCCAGATACCACGGCACATCTCCAGGGGTCCAGTGGCGCCCACACCTTGACAGGACAGGGCTGCTTCGGCGGCCAAAGTGGGGCAACATTATACAGCCAGGTGGTCTTATTGTTATGCCTGATGGGTGTAAGTTGGCTAATAAGCCACACATTATTCCCCTAGCCTGCCAAGCTTCTGCAGAGGCTTTTCATTTGATCTTTAGGACAATAATGCCGGGTCGATATGAGTAATGAGCCATTGTTAACACCACAGTTGTGTCTCTATGTCATTTCTGTAATTAACAATCAATGTTGATTCCACAATTTGCTGATGGTGATCTGTTATTGTGTGCCAAAGTCAATTCAGGAGCGACAACACCTGTAAACATCACAAATGCAGAAGAGCCTTTCAGCTGCTCTGGTTTTCCAGAGTTGCCGAGCAGCAACATCCCCCAGATCCAGTCGCTCACCCTCACCGATTGCTTTAATAGCTCTCTTTTCAATCATTAGGCTGAGGGACAATTGAAAGTATTTTAATCTTCCACACGAACAGACCAGTTTCCGGATCATTTCATATTCACGGTAACCTTTTTAAATATCGATGTACACAGTAAAGGGTTTATTTGGGAAAGTATTTCAAATTACACATGTTTCATTTAACCAACTGCACGGCAGTTATTCACAATTATTCATTTATTCACCATGTGTGTACAAACCTTTTGCCTGCACACATTTACAGTGAAAGACTGAGAACAATAATAGCAACTGAAGCAGCTTTTCATTTGCCTCCCGTATTTTATTTGTATTTGCAAAGGATTATTTGTGGGTATATGTCGAGGGGTCTTTCGATTGTTGCTTTTGAGTCGTCTCTCGTTTCATAAAAGAGGCCTATTGAGTCCTTAATAAGACAAGACTGTGTGTAAGTGCACACATGAAAAGCTGCATCTGTGATGAACGTAGATCAGACCACAAGGCATCATGGGCAATTGCTTTTGTAAGAACTTTAGTCATATTTAAACAATGTAGGTTTTGAGACAGACATGCTCTCGAGTAGAGAGAAGGTCTCTGCCTTTGCCGCTGTGGTGTTATTAGTGCTAATGACAGACTTATTTTGAGAATAAAGTAACCGTAGCACAGCTATCTGCAGTATGAGTCACTTGTATGAATAAGTGACAGCTAGAAACAAGATGATGAGGTTCTGGAATAGTTTACTTCATCGCAATAATAATTTATTTCTATTCGTTTGAGTGATAAAATGTCTCTGCTCTGCTATATCGCCTCTTAAAAATCCTTATTGTCTTATTATGAAATGGCAAACCATCCACAAATGTTTAGTAACTCATCTTATTTCGATTATCATGACAGAGCTGAAATGGACAGATTGTTCCCCAAACTGATAGAGGTCTGCAAAGATTAATGCTGCAAATCTTCAATAATAATGTTTAGATTCCTGCTTTTGAAAAGATCTGATTCAGGTCTCAAGGTCAAGAGGTCCTCCTGGAAAACGGACACAAAAACCAGTGTCAACTCTCAAACTACTTTAAAACCACATAATGACATGCACAAGGCCATCCTATACGATCAGCCCTTTCTTCAAAAGTGTATCCACAATTTCCTGCTTGGGGAAATGGAAATGTTTTTTCTTTTTATTCTCACGGGATTATGGTCGGGCTCTGACAGATAGAGAGGAGCGAACCGCAGCCTCCTGAAATCACAATCCTCAGCTCAGCGCCGCCTCTGAGCCTCGCTTCTTCTAGCATATCCCTGACTGTGGACACATGCACCCGCGCTTATGTTACTAAAACAACTCGTTTTCTTATTCGGAGCGTCGGAGCGCTGAACTCTGCAGCTGCTGCTGTGATACAGACATCAGCGAGGCTAAAAGTGAATTCATTGTGTCCGCATTAGAATTAAGCGCCTTTAGCAGCCAAACCTGGAATTATTTATATAAATGGAATATTTTTCAAAACCTCCAGGTTTACAAATGCAAGAATAAACTCATTTATTATGAAACAGTTTATTTAAGGACAAGAGCAGCTGAGGAAGCTGGTGAACCTATTTTGATGGGAGTTGAAGTGGATAAGACCCTGAGTTGTTCTGCTAACCAACAAAAGCTTATGCTTCCGCACTACATGCTGCCTTAGGGGTCAGACTCCTCTCTTAGCTCCCTGTCTGGTCTTTGCACAAAGCTTAATAAAATACAATGTATAAAGGAATAAATATTCAACTAACCTTTTATAGAGTAGCAAGGCTATTTTAAATATTCACATCGGCACTTTTTGCAAGTCCTCTGCCAAAAAGCAAAAGCACAACAGCAAAACCGAGGCAGTGGGGAAATAACGTATGAGAAACGGGCATTAATAATTTGTGCCGCACTACTTTCTGTTCTTTGAATGCAGAGCAGTTTTCAGTCAGGACAAGCATCTCATTGCAGCTGCTATGAATAGATAAATGATGCTTTCAAGTCGCCTAATTACAGCTTTCAAGACAATGAAGGTCGTTGCTTGTTGTGTCGGAAACAGAGCATGTCATGTGAGTCCAGAGGAGTTCATTTCACTTGACAAATGCACTCCAGTGTTCCATACGGTCCTCAATGGTCTTATCTCCTCAGCCTGTTACCAGTTGAAAAGGTGCGTTCAGATCATTTACAGCAGCATTTACATTTCAGTGCACAGAGGAAATATGACAAGTTTCATTTCAAACAATGAAACCGATCAGTGGAACAAACTGCTGAAGGCTATATTTACAAAGTGGGGTTTTCAATATACAGTATTATTAGATACAGATGGTTTATGACAGAAAATAGAACACAGACATTAAGACAGGGAGTGATCCTGTCTCAAGTGGTCAGCGTGCCGTCGGTCTGATTGCACAAGAGTCTCCCGGGAGCACTTTTATATGGATCATACTTTCCTGCTCTAGTTTAAATCCAAAGAAATGTAATCTCCCTCTGCGAGCCCCCAGCTACGTTCTGTCTGCAGACATATTTTGTTTGATTATCTCTAGCTTTAGGTTTGGTGGAGTTTTTTAAATTTCCCCACTCCATAAAGTATCTTTTTTTATTTTAATTGGTAGAAATGTGATAAAATATCAATTTGATCGATTATAGAGATGCCCGGGAACTTTAATTTCCAGGAATTTATTTACCGGAGTAAAATATATCCGGGTAATTGGTGAAGTTTGTGTATCCACTGGATCTCACCGCAAAGATTAATGTATTTAAATCAGGCTGATGACAAGTGTTGCTGGAACACCACAAGCAGATCCATGGTGGCTGTTGTCCTTCAGCTTTGCTTTAGATTCTTCGGATCTTCATGAATTTGTTCAGCACGTGTCCTTCATTTAATGTTTTTGACTCTCCAAATTAAAGTCCTACTGAAATTTTCCCACATCAAAGATTTTCTATTCTCTGCAATTCTTTCTTTTGATCCTTTTTAGAAGGTACGCTTTTATAGGACAGTCTTAAGTCCCGCCCCCTACTCCGTCATTTTTCTGGCAATTTTTTTTCTGGGTATTTTCAGTGGAAATGTGTCAAGGTTTCAAAATCCTGGGTAAATAATAACAGTGGTAAAGAAGACAAACATTTGACTGAGTAACAGCTGGCGAGAAACTGCAAAAACTCATAAAACTTTTCTCTGGATCACAACATGCAAATTTAGCCCCAATTTGAGCCGACAGCCAGACAAACGTTCACCGTCATGCTCGAATATGAGTTGTCGGATTGCGTGACGAGCGTCTTTACCCCTTGTACTGGTCGGAAATGAATGTTTTTTTTTTTCCCACCCCCTGTGACATGTCCTATGACGTGCTATTAGACATCACACCTTGTCCTACCTCCCTGAGCCGTGCCCTCGCTCTTGGCGGCAGCTTCACGTTCTCTGATCCAGGTGGGACTCGACCTACAATTTCCCTTTAAGACGTTTACAGTCCACCATCAGCGCTATAATTTCAACTATAATTTCAATCTGACATTTAGAAGATGGTCTTTACTGGTTGGGTTATACCGCCTCTAAATTCCATCGCTGCAGCCTCGAGGGTGGATGCAGCATCAAAGGCAGCTTACAGTGCTGTTGCAATGGCCGCTGGAAGAGATTATGGGCTGTGGTGACTGGTGACCAGCACCAAAAGAACATGACAACCATCAGGACAAGAAAGAAAACAGCTTTCTTCTTCTATTTTGGCTAATACAGGAAACAACAAGCATCATACGGGTTGAGTCACAGAAATCTCGAGACGGGCCTATTTTATTAGCAGCTCTACCATTTCAATTGATTGCAGATCACACTAGAGTGATTGAAAGGCATTCCTCTCCGATCCGACATACATTTACATCACTGTTTTTTTGGTTTTCAGGAAACAGCTGGCAGAAGCTGAGCCGCTGTATGCCTCACACAGGGAGAATTAGAACTCTCACAACCTCGACAGTCTGATATAACCTCTGCTTTAACCAGATGATTGGTGATTGTTATCAAGTCTTTATTTCAAATCCTTTAAGCATCTGCCAGGGGCCTGATGAAGGCACTATATTTTCTCAGCTTGCCCCATATCCATTAGAGACTCTGACAATTTCCCTCCTTCCCATTATCCATCTCTTTCTCCCCATCTATCTCTGCCCACTGTATGTATTTGTAGACACCCTCGCCCTTCCTCTCCGTACATCCATCTCCATCTCGGGCTTCTGCTCCTTCCTCTCTAGTCAGATTAGCCTTGGCGCGGTCGCTCTGCCTGCCGTGTAATTGCCCGGCAGCAGCTGACTGGCATGTGGATTGCTGCAAATTTAGAGACGCCTACATTTTAATTAGGTGTAGGTGCGTGTAGATGGAGGTGTGTCTGCAGCACATTTTCACTTTCATTAGGCAGAATCATCGTGCGAGTTTCCCATTCTGCCAGTGGTGCGACGTTAGAAGCAACACACACTCGTTTGAGAGAAGCACGTTTGGGTGTCACTATCCATTTATCGCCAGTCTCAGCTCTGGCTGAGATGAGTGGAGGACCGTAAAATGTACATGTTGTTTGAAGCAGATGCGGCATTTATTTTCATTTCATCTGTCAGCATTAGTTACATCCCCTGGATCACTGTAAATTATCTCTTCTGCTCAGACAGACATCAGCAGCTCCCTGCCTGATGTCCTGCCTTCAAGTGAAAATCCACAGTTTACGAGGTGGCAAAGATCACGATAGCTGGATCTTTGTGTTTCTGACACGCGCACGAGTAGTTGCTCCAGCTGTCAAGTCCACTCGAACAAATCTGGCAATAATCCTGTGTCGTTTACGGAGACTGGGATTCATAACGATTATAAATTGTAATTCCGTACGGGAAACAATGACTCCCACACGTGCGGTTCAGTGCGAGAATATTCAAAAGGCCATTTCAAACCACAACTTTACTCTGCCAACCCCTTTAGACCACGTTCTTGTCCCCACGTCGACATATCGCAGATATATTTCAGTTTTCTCGTGAGTGTGGAAAATCTCAGTGCAAAGTGTGAACTGCATCATTAGTTTTGCCTCCTGTTTGTGAATTCCACGGCTGATCTTATCTGACAAGCAAAAAGAGTTCTGTCCTGATTTAACCTGCAGGTTATTCGAAGCACTGGTTTTCTAACCTTAAAAACAACAATCTGCTTCTGTTTTTGTGTTTTCTGCTCACATTTCTTTCTGTCAGCATTTCTCAGAATTCCGAGCATCAGCCCTAAACGTAGTGACTGACCTGAAGAAAAGCAGCTAAACTAACGCCCAGTGTCAACAGATGCCTCCTTTTGTTTTATTCATCACTGTCAGAAACACTGTTAAAGATCGGAATATGTCTTTCAAAGTCGGAAGCTGCTGTTTGTCCAGGGACCCGGAAAGCCTCGGAAATACCAGGCTGAGCAGGGCAGGGATGACAGTCTGGAAGCTAATCCTCGGAAATTATTTGGTCGGCAGTCTCTGAACTTACATTATCTTCCTCTGCATGCTGCATATGATTTTAACACATCAATCTGCTTTTGACAGGTGACGCAGCGTTTAAATAACCAATCATGGCGTGGCTCCATATTTTGGCATCCAGTTTAAATTTCTTTTATTCGGATGATTCAAAGAGGCCTTTAATTTGGAGATAAGAAATCCAACAGCCTGAGGAGCCAAATCCACAGCGGTGAAACGTGCCTTACACTGGTTTCTAGGCAGATGTGGGATGGCATTATTTACTGGTTGCTCATCCGCACATGGACCACAACAGACATCTTCCTTGGGTGCGTTCCCCCAGGTGTACTGGAGTCACAGAACACCTGCTTTGCACCAGAGAGGATTTATTCATGTAGTCAGACCAATAAATAATCATGTCACAAAAGCAAACGAGGGAGACTTTAGTCCCAAATGTATCAAAACTGTAAACAGGAGAGTAAACAAGTCAAGACAGACTGTCTCTTTAACTAATGCATTAATCTGAGTTATGCTAACGTGCAGCGAAGCAGCAGAAATAAGAATGCACGGTCATGCGGCTCTCGCAACAGGAAAGTAAATGTTATTAGCACGTCAACTCATATGAATAACATGTAGTATTATATAGAATGTATGCAAGTGATGGCCGGATCGCCTTTAGATTGTTACATGGCACATTTAGGAGAGTGCTGATGTCACTCAGCGGCGAATATATTAACAGTCTCATTACGTCAGGGACCAAATCAGACCTGAATAAGCCTGAGAATTAAAGGCAGATCAAAAATGATAATATTTCTAATGTTTCCTCTGAATATAATGGTGCTAAACATTTGAGTTGCCAAATTCTCCTACGGTCTGGATTACTACTATTATTATTATCATGATTGCTTCTTTTTTCCCTCCAGATCCGGGAGGCAGCAGAATCAACACAGCAACGACAAACAAGAAACAGAGGCCACTAAGCTGTTTCATGAATTTTTGGAATATAAGAAAAGCAGAGCCTGGAGTGTGTAGCAGGAAGGAGTTGGGTTGACTCTCCTTGCCCGTCTCCTCGATCAGCGCGTCCCTCAAACGGTCAAACCTCGTGTCAAAATCCAAACATGTGTTTGCTGCCTCGGGCAGTACAACAAGGTCATTAATCTATTGAAAGCCAGCAAATCCCACTTGCAGGGTTCCGTTACACTGATTTGTCAGATTAACCAGAGCTGCCAGTCCTAAAATATCATCCCGAGGTGCACCCACATCACAATCCAGCAACAACATTTATCAGCAAGGAAAGTGCTCCTTAAAGGGTGACTGCAGGCCCGACAGTGTTAGACAAAAGCAGTTTAATATCTTCTGTGTTTGGCTGCAGCTCCGAGTCGCTTCACCCTGTAAATCTGCCACATTTGAAATAGTCTGGCCTGTCTGCAATGGCAGCATGATATGATCACTGGCGGGCTGGATATCTTCAGGCTCTGGCCTGTTCCACTTTATTATCACTTAAATAAAAGCATCAGGCTGAACAATTACATTCATCCAATATTTTCTGCTAATGGATGTGCATGTACAGCCACTAGTTTTTAATTATCAGCTCCCTCACAGATTTGTTGCTGTGAGGGAAGCATGCAAATATTGTTCTCTCAGTGTAATCTCAGCTGTTGTCACATTTAGATGGGTTTCATGATCCAAAGCTAGCGATTTCTATCAGGAGACATTTCATATCGAGTCTTATTTTGCTTCATAACGAAGGGATGTGACTTCCTCTGACCAGTCAGATGTTGTTCACATCACTTTTTATTTAAGGCCTCAACCGTTGCACAACGAAGGATCATTATCAGGTGAAAAACACCATATTTTCCCTGGATCTTAAAACGGGTTGTGAGGCCACAGATTAAAAGCTCTCAGTTGGAGAGACACTAATGGGCAACCCTACAGGATATAATGGCACATTTCTATAAGTCATTATAGTCTTCAAAAGAAAAAGAAAAAAAAGGCTCATTGTGCTAGAATCAAAAAGCAGCGCCTGTTTTATAACTTTTGTGTGCACCCCCTTCCTGCCATGAAGCAAAGTAGGCCAAAGACTTCAGAAGTTCCTAAAGTTCCTCATCCCAGGAGTCTGCTAAAACAACACTTCATTTTTCCTAAAATCAATGAAGCAAATATTAATAGAATTCTCATCTCAGCTCTGGTTTTTTGGAATGAAAACATGCACAGGTATTGCTTTTTTCTCCCGCTGAGTGGAATATTGAAGCATTTGTCAAAGACCTCATAGCATTTATTGGAGTATTCAGCGTATAACACGGCACCGCTGGTCTTCATCATTTCAAAATCCTTTTGGTTTACACCCTCATAGTTTGTGATAGTGTTCAATTTGAATACTGAATAATGAATACCAGCGCCGCCATCCAAGTGTTGCTTAACTCACACAGTCTTTTCATTTGTCACACAACAATAAAACGAAGCAGATTTTGACACATTTTTCACACATCGTCAATGAACGCTGCCACTTACGTGCAGAATTGTGCTCATTTCTAAATCCAATATTCCAAATCTGATTAAATTACCTAAAGAACTGTGAGGGAGAATTAAGCAGTGCCGTTCTCCAGGCCTTCCTGCAGGCTTCTGAGGTGTGACTGAACAGTGGGTTTGACCTGGGATCGGGGATCTCTCCTGCTCCAGTGACCACTGAGGTGCCCTCCAGCACCCCTCTGACCTTAAATCTAATTAGGAATAAGTTGCTGTTAAGGGGAAAGAAGCATGTTTGCTGAATTCTGACTAGCTTTGCCCCAATTAACTGTCTTATTCTACAGCATTTTGTCTCCATGTTTTAAATGGAACCTATAAATAAAAAACAGGTAAAATTATTATTAAGAAATTCCTGGAAATGCTGTTGGTCACGATAAGCGGTCCATTGATCCTCTCTGTCCAAAAATATCCATTTCACTTTGTCCCTTTTTAGAGACCACATTTTTAACCTCAAATGTTCCTGCTTTATAAATCATTGTGAACATCAGCCTTGACAACATTTGATAATCACGCTGTTTTAATCTACCTGTCCTCCCCTCTTCTCCTCCCCCTTCTCCTCCCTCTCTACCCAGGTCCCCTACATGAGCCTGGTCCTGCTCAAGGTTTCTTCCTGTTAAAGGGGAGTTTTTCCTTGCCACTGTTGCTTGCTGGGAGTCAGGCCCTGGGATTCTGGAAAGCAACTTGAAACAATTTTGATTGTGAAAGATGCTACAAAAATAAAGATTGATTGATTGATTTTATCAGCAGCCCGTCATACCTCCAACAACCTTAAGCTAGGATGGCCTGAACGATATCACTAATCATGATAATACTGTAAGTAAAGAGGTGCAGACAGAAGATTCTGCCCATGATGGCAGCTACTTTCTTATGCTAATCCCTCTATACCGTTCAGTGTTGGACCCTCTCTTTGCATCAAACTGCTTCGGGCTCTTGCGAGGCGCGGTCAGCCTGTTTTCCTGTGGTCACCGCCCCAGACCGTGTTCCCGATGTGCTGTTGCTTCATCCTGGGTAGCAGCGCTGATACTCAGCAGCCCCCTGGGTACTGGACAGGAGGTGAACCCCTGCATGTATCCCAAGGAGCTTCGCTGTCTGCTCCATTGTTCTTCAGTCCCTTCACTTTTGATAATCTTGCTGCTGTTAGAGACCATTTCACTGCGTTTATCCACTCGGAATGACGTTCTGATACATCCCGCTGATGTGGATCAGTGAGTCGGCGTCACGCTCGCTGTTGGCATACAGTGTGATGTCATTCGTGGGAGTGGCAGATGGTTACTCCATTCGAGATATGTGAATCTGCTCATGGTGTTCTGACTGAGGAGGTCCAGGCCAAAGCAGAGCAGCAGAGGTTACAGGGCACGCCGCACTCGATGCTAACGCTGGCAACTGGCTCCGCGGGTTGTTTGCATTAATCTTTTATGTATGACACACTGTCCAACAGTAAAAGACATGATATATTACAAGGGTAAGCTGTGGAAGGTTTTATTGTCAACTGTTTAAGGATGGACATTTTCTTAAATGGATTATTATGAGGCTGTTTTCCATGGTTGTCATTATATTTTAATGCATCCCCATTTTTTTCCCTTTTTTCAGGGTTGCATCCTTTTTCAGCAAGAAAAACAAAAGATGCAGCCTTGAGAACCTTGAAAAGTGGTGATAAGCACTCTTTGTGGCTGGGCTCACTGACACGTTGACAACTTGCAGCCATTGTTCTGCGGGTAAAAAGAAAATGGACTCACAAACAGGGCGTTTTTGTGCGGGTTCACGTGAGGAGCAAGGTTTGCAACAGAGCCTCGGAAATCAAAACAACAGCCCTATTTAATATTCATCATCTCCACCGGATTCTGCTTTTAGTTCTGCGGAGTGGCGAGCCCCCTCCTCTTCTCTCAGGGGTTCTGGGGGTTCATCAACACTTCACCCCAGAACACTAGTCATTATCGGACAACAAATTGCCAGCGGACTGGGAGGAGTTGTTCAGTCATCGACCTAATGCACCGACACACAAAAAAAGAATCGGACAAAAAAGCAAGAAAGGCTTTCTCCCAGGAACGCAACTATTTTTAGCTGTTTCCCCCTCAGAGAAAGCAAAATGCTAATCTTCAGTCAGCATCTCTTTGAAGTATAAAAGGATACTTGAGGTGGATTATTTATGGCCATATTGCTGCAGTTTTAAATCATGTTAGGTTGCACAAACAGCATGCACTTCAGTGTGAGGAGGGCTGCAGCAGTGATTGTACAGCCTGCTGCATATGCACTCACTTATATTCATGGTATAGAACAGCTCTGGGCCCATTCTGCAGCTCAAATCCCATTTGCATTAAAAGGTTGGGTACAAATGAGAGGAAATTAGTTGATAACGATCGTGGTGTTCAGAACAGGCTTTTGAAAGGAGCTGCATTGTATGTTCTTGTGCACGCACATATTTTCATTCCGAAAAGGGGCAACAAGAAATGCATCCGAGAAGCAGAACGTTTAGAAAATAGGTCAGCGCTGCAGAGCGTCGATAGTGCTACTTTGCCCCCCAGTGGCTCAAAGACTCAGTGCAGACGAGCAGCATTTCATTATCACCACCTTCAGGCTGTTGATTTTCTACCACAGAGGAGTGAGGGACGCAGATAGGCTGCATGTATGCACGCTGGGTTCAGATTTCTACAGGCATTTCCACGGCGTCCTAAAAATATGTCCTGCATTTGCTGCGGTAATTGTCGTCTGTGGCGGATTTTTCATTCACTGCCGTATAATGGACGTATTTGCTCCAGTGAGTCATTCCCAACTGATGGATGACTCATGTGGAATTCACTCACTCCATCATCTTCAAAAGCTGCATTTTATTCCTTTTCCCCCCTGCAAGGCCTCTAAATATGGCATTAATCAAATAACCCCAACTTTTCAATTTGATTATATTTTTCTTCTCACCATCGTGACACACACACACACACACACACACACACACAGACATTTTATTTATGGCACAGCTGGTCAGGATGCCTCATGGTTGGAATCCAAAGGTGTTTTAGACATAATAAACCCAGAGGGGAGCACCTTGGTGTGAAGGAAAGGGTGGTCCAGGCTTCCTCGGGTAATAGGCTGCCACTATAACTCAGACCCAGGGAAGCAGAGTAACATTAGCGGAACTACTGGTAGCAGGAAGAGCTTGTACGGTGAAGGAGAGGACCTGTTCTGGGCCAGACTTTAGAACAACTGGCTCTTCTTCAGCGAGATCCTCAACCTGCTCCTGAAGCGGCGTCGTCTGTGACTGGTTGCTTCTCCTGGTGTGACCATGTGAAAGCTGAACACCATAAACAGCACTCAGTTACCATTTGACCATCCCTTGTTTCTCCTGCCCATTTATCCCACCGTCCAATCTTCAAATGCCCATATAATAAGCTTAAAGATGCAGACGTGCGTTACCGGTCAGTAGCTGCGGCTTCAGCACATCTACAGGCAGGTTGATGATGCCTTCATGAACGCAAACACTCTTCAAGGGAACGTTTTATTAATTGTTTTAGCTTTTCCTGTGGTTATTGATGTTAGCTAAACTAGCTACTTCAATGTGCCCCTGCTTGTTGCCCATCAGTCTTTTGCTCAATTCTTCAATATGTTCATTATCATCATCTTAATTAATTGTTTTAATCTTTCAGGCATCTAAAACTCATAGAGGTCAAACACGAGGAGAGCAGAACTTGATAATGCAGCGGGAACGCCAGCACAGTCCAAGACAATCTGGCGCAGGAAGGAAGGGGAAGATTGGCATAACGAAGGGGGAGGGGGTATTCAAAAGCAGGTGAAGGACATCGAGGTGGTCGTAGATGAGCGAGAAGGGAGCTGATGGTGAGAGTGGCAGACATGGAACGCATGCAAACACAGAAACTCAGCATGAGCGCCGGTGAAAATGAGCCACAACGTAATCCTGCCGGGGTTTGAGGCTCTTTTAAAAATGAAAATAGTCAAATAACAAAGGCAGAAACTCTGACACAACATGATGGAGCACCTCATTTGAAGCTAACTAGGTCATTTACATCATCTTATTTCATGTTTCCCCACCGGTAAGTCCTCCTCCATTCCGCTATTGACGCGGTGGGATGTTTGCATTGAGAGAAGCCATTATTACGGAATTATTCCTGCAAGTCCAGCCTATTGGAATGGATTAGGGAAGTCAGACAAAATAAAGATTTCTCGCACTTTTCTTTTCATCTGGTGGTCCGAGTCCTAAGCAGTGACTGGGATAATCTTGTTCTGCTGAATTGCAGCTGCAGTACAAACAAGTGGGGGATTAGCAGTCCCCGGGGGAGATATTTTATTTTTTTGCCCTAGAGGAGGCAGATAATAGCTGGCACCTGAGGCCAGGTTTGATTTCCGAACAGTAAACACTGATGTTTTCCTCGGTCTGCGCACTATATTTCATATTGATAATAGCGTTTGGGTGCGCTTGAGTAAATGGAGTTGGATGCTGGAGGTGACAGCGGTCGGTGACCTTATCAAAATGTGATAAACTGGAAATGGGAAAGTGAAATCAAAATACCATCACCGGTTCAGGAGCGGGTGGGTTCCCGCCGTTCATTTCAGGAGGAAGAGGAGGGGGAAAAGACAGAGGAGGAAAGAGAACAGGGAACAATCCACAGGGCCGAAGCCGGCGTGAAATGTTTGAGCGTCTTCTCATGAGCTTGTTTTCACTATCAACTTGTTAATTGTGACCCTGAATAATATATTTGATGCTGTTTGCAAAATGTCAAAAAATAGAGAGCTCATGAGATGACACCCACAAATGTCAGGCGGAAGAAAGTAACGACACATCAATTATAACCTGAAATTATGGCAAATGCCTTTATTCGTTATTGAAATGGCTTTATTGATTAGTCGCTAATAAGACTGGAGATGAAGACAGAACACGAGACTTGTGGTGTCCTGCCGCAGTTCTCATCAGTTTAGCTCTGATACTTCAGGTGCAGATACTCAGCTTCCCTTAATTGAGCAGCCAGTCACGCCTTCTGTGTGTGTGTGTGTGTGTGTGTGTGTGTGTGTGTGTGTGTGTGTGTGTGTGTGGTGGGGGGGGGGTTGTTTTGGGCAAAGGTTATTAGAATTCAGAGTAACAAATGGCAATTTGGACCTAATTAGGTCTTAATGGCATTTGATATCACTAGCATACACAACCTGTGCAAAGCAAACGCGCACACACACACACATTTGCAAAAAGTGGAGGACGTCTCCTAGATGAGTACAAAGTTATTTTTCAGGTCTCAGAGCAACAAATGAGTCTGTGACTTCAGAGGCAGTTGTAAAATAAAAGATAAACATTCATAAAGATACACACACCCGTGGGGGTGGGGGGGTGGGGGGTAGAGCCACATATAAACCAATCACCATCAACGCTCCATTTCTTGTCTAAATGCACGTCTTTATGCTGATGAGAGAGCTGGAGTACCTGAAGAGCAGCCTGCCAATCAAACGTGCACGTTTCTCTCTGAATAATCTAGATTCTTCCACGTTTGCGGGTTCATTTATGGTTAAAAAACTCAAATCTCTATCATTTTCACTTTAACAAAGTGACAACAAATACAATAATACTAGTACTAATAATAAAGCTATTAATAAATGGATTTACTTCTATTAGAGTTAAATGCTGGGGAAATGTTAAAGATAGTTTAAGACGGTTGGTAGAAACTAGCAACGAAGCACTCAGAGAGCAGAACTCTTCCCCTCATATGGTGATTATCTACTGTTACCCAAAATCAGCACCCTGACGTCACTGTGGCAGGAAATATGCTGCCGCTCCGATACGTATGTTGGATTTGATTGTAGATATGAAATAACAACCCCAAAAAAGCCCCAAACAATGAAAAGCCACAAAATGTGGATGATGTTATATTAGCTAGAGAGAGAGAGAGAGAGAGAGAGCCCTTTGGCTTTGATTTTCTAAGATCAAATGTCAAAATCCCTCCGGAATTGGGAACATCCCCAAAATTTAATCATCTCTTTGGCTCATTATCAACATTTCCTGAAGATTCCATTAAAATCCTTTTCATGGCTGCAGGAGCAGTTAATATGCTAAACACCTCCGTGTGAAAATCATCCAAACCACTGATCCACTTTCTCTGACTGCACGATATTTATTTATTGATTGATTGATTTGGATAAAACGTGCGCGCTCCTCGCTCTCGTCGTGCTTTAGAAAAAGGAAAGCAGTGTCCCAGCAGATGTCAGTGTTACTCAACACAGCAGAATTCCAAATGTCCGCTGCAGGCGTCGCCTGTGTCCCAAATACCTTTAAAGTGATGATCACTACACTTTCAGTCTGACAGACAGCGAAGTATTTGATGGAAAACAGCTGAATAAACAAAGAGCTGAGCAGCTGCAGAGATAATCACCTCAAGCATGCTGGAGATTCCTAACAGCATCGACCAATTATGCAAGGTTTGATTTAACGGAGTCTTAAATGTGCCTTTGTTTGTTGATGTAAATGGAATCATTGATAAAAACATTATAAATGGATATCAAACAAGATTAAGATGGTCTCCTGATGCTTTTGACCAGAAGAATTACTTCTCAAAGCTCCCAGAAAAAGGGGATTTCCAAATCTGAATCCAATTAAATGTAAAGAAATAAAGAATTTTGGTGTGAAATGGGAACTGAGGCAGGAATGAGATCCACAACGGCTGGCAACTGTTGCCCGCAGCAACAGAGCAGGTGACTGAGCAATCCATCTCACAGGCTCGCTGCAGCGTCAGAGACACCTGCAAACGGTTGTAGCCGTCCTCACGACACACCGGGGACGCCGGGGAGCGAAGGGTTCCGGCCGGGCAAAAAATGAAGGGCCTGTTCGGAAGCAGCACGAATGGAGAACGGGTGCAGAAATGTTGCTTTGTGTGGTACTTTAGCAACTCCCCAGCAAACACACGCTCACCAGAAGAGCTCAGACCCAGCATTTCTGCTCGCGCCTCCGTGAGACCTTCAACGCATCAAAGACGCCGTTATTACAACAATAAAATGCCGGTGCTCGATATAACAGAGGGCCTTGAAGGCGCTCAGGACGGATTCTTCAGTTTCCACATTCACTGCAGCACATTCGGTCATGTCAAACACACGCTGGGCAGAATTTAAACACTGTTTTATACTCTCCTATCACAGGAATTATAAATGCAATCGGAAGCTTCAGGAAAACAAAATTCACTTTATGCCCTGCCGTGGTGATTATTTATGTTTCCATGCGCTGTATTTCACGAAGGCTGTTTGAATCTGATTAAAAACAGGGAGTAAAGATGATGAACCACCGTGTAAAAACTCCGATCTTCTCTTTTCACCGTTGCAGGAATGGAACTATCAATCGCAGAGGAGGAATAAACATTTACGCAGGTATAAGAGCCCAACCTGAAGCTGCATGTGGCACGTGTTGGGTGTTGAACCAGTATTTCGTGACATGAAAACTCCTGCAGCGTGTGCAAATCACCACTTATTAGGTTGATTGCAGAGTCTGAGTTGCCTCCAGATGTGCGCGCGCGTGTGTTATTCACGTCCATTAATTTCCTAAGAGATGGTGAATATTATAAACGCAATCCTAAACACTTAGCATCACCTAGAAAAAGTCTTCAAGGAGAGGTTAGCTTAGCGCTGGAGCTCCAACCTTTAAGAGGAGCCGTCACAGCAGTTTTACCTCGGGCGAAGCTGTATCTGAAATCTGACGCTGGCACCTGGTTTTCTTCTCCTTTGACGGAAATGTCAGAGGCGGATGGATGGCACGTGTGTGATTGTCTTCGTGCATTGTTTGTTTGGAGCCTTCTTTTCCCCCGACATCTAAAGCAGAAACAGATTTGAAGGCCAGAATCACACCTGAGACCAGCAGACCGGGAGCTCTGGCACCCACTCCACTGTCTGACCTTCAGGGAAAAATAGGCTTTGGCAGAGGCTTGAGGCCCCATCCATCCTCTGATAGGGAATCTAGTTAGAACAGCACTGAGCGCTGCCTCACTGTGAATTGCCAATTTGTGGCTATGTAATTAATTTTGTGTTGACAAAAAAAAAGGTAATTATCATCCAGGCATGAAAGTGATTCGTATGTTGGAGGTATTCATTAGGCTTTCAATAGGACATAAAGGCAACCGGTGTATGTAAAACATAAAACAGCCCTAAATGTCAGTGGGAAGAGCCACAAAATCATACGCTTCACGGGAAAAATCAAGAGGTCCGACAGAGGGTTTCCCACTAATTCCAGGTAGGGAAACCATAGAAGAGGACTGAATTAGAAGATCTGCAATCATTGGTTGATAACAACGTGAAAAGTTGCCATGCTTTTACGCAATTGTTTCAGTGAGAAGCTGATTAGACCGAATTTCGATTTCAGCGAATATAAAATTACGTAATAGAGCCATGATTAGAGCTGGCGCCGCTCTACAATTACGGCTGATTACTGACGGATTCTTGACTCATTCCAGCCTCGTGGCCCATCTGGATCCTGGCTGAATACCAATACTCCTTTTTTTCACTTAATTTAACGTCAGCTTTGTTGCATTTTGCTTTTAGTACCCAACAAATTTAACCTTAAAAATGTCAAAAATGTCTAAAAACTAGTTAATTGACGCATATCTAACACTGGGGGTGAACCCTGGACTGGATTATCCTCGTTTGCTGGAATCTGAGACAGGCTGCTCAGTAAAAGGGTAATAACAAGCTAGCCTCGGGTCGCAGTCGTTCACCTTGGGACTTCGTAAACCAGACGGACGCTAATTCCTGTTCTGATCTACAAACGACCTCCAGACGCACTTCCAGTCTACCCAACTGTTAGCCGCTGTTAGCTGCTCCACGAACAATCTAGCCTACTTTAGAAACGCTGATGTTACAGCGCTTCACCCACCAGACTAAAACTGCAGCGTGTGTGCCGGGATGAGAGTGTCTGCAGGGCAAACGTCACGGTTTATCCATCATGGTTGATTGTCCCTGCGGCAAATGCATCGCGTCTCCCGTCATTTGCACCGAACAACTAGAACTCTGCTACATTGGAGCGAAATCTTTGCTATTGAGCTAATAAGCTACACTTGTCTGGTTCCGGCCCCGTCCCCTGAAAGGTCATTTCTGTCAACTTCTCTTCAAGCAAAAGACTCCGGGCTGGATCTGCTGACCTCCCCGCTGTCACATCCACTTTTTTATGCCATTAGATTTCCACCTATGCTGTCAGATGTTTTGGAGGTAACGTATTTTCGAGGCCACGCAGAACTCTGCGGAGATGTTACGTAACATTTGTGTCTGATTTTCAACTTGTGTTTTCACCAAAATGGTTTGTGAAAACGGTGACCAAACTGGCATGTTTTAGAGCTGACTTAAATATTAATTATAAGATTTCTGAGAACATTTTTTTTTTTGCCGTTAAGTTGAAAAAGAGAAGAACTGAGCCATAGAAAGGGAGCGCTCTGCTGACGTGTCCCAAGAGGCTTCGCCGGATCCGTTTATTGTCTTATGGAAGCTGAACTGGCAGGTCAACAAAGGATTGTTTTTATTTTAATGATGCCCATCAGAGGGAAAACGAAGAAAAGCACAGCGGAAATACAGCCAGACAGGAACCATCCATTTTGTTGTTGTAGATAACTTTCACAGATGAATAGACTCATTTGCAGAAATGTTCTATTATTAGCAGCATGGATGTGTGAACTGCTGCTTTTGCAGACTGACAGTTTTATTTTCTGTTAAAATTCAAGCTTTTGTGCACAGATTTTTAGATATTCCTACATTTACACTAACCGGCAACTTTATGCTGTTTACGTAACATGAATTAGCACACTCATGTGTGCACAGATACAGCTTGCAGGCCAAACTCTCTAACTGTTGGTCATATTCTGTTGGAATAATACGCCGACTCAGCACCTTTCGTCTTCGCTTCCTTCCACATTGTTGTTTTCTTTGTTATGGTTGTTGCCAGGGTGACGCCGCGATCGAATCTGTCGCGCAACGATTACGCGGTGATTAAAACCCGTGATGTCGCCGAGGGTTCCTACCCTGCAGTAGACAGGGGGAGGAATGGTTCCTCTAACGTTCCTGCCCCCAATATTTCCCAGGAACCCCTGCAGTGGAAATGAGTTTGGACAGTTTCATATAAAAACACAAATGTTTGAAGGCTTTTTCCTCACTATTCTATCTATCTATCTATCTATCTATCTATCTATCTATCTATCTATCTATCTATCTATCTATCTATCTATCTATCTATCTATCTATCTATCTATCTATCTATCAATATACATGGACGAAAGGACGGACGGGCGGATGGATAGATAGATCGGTCGGTTGGTCGTCGGTCAGTCAGTCGGAGAACTGGTTAAAAAGAGTGACGAGCTCTTTCATTCTCTTCACTTCAACTTTTGAGCCGTCGGAGTAAAATCCTGATTACCTTCCCGAAGAAGAACTTCCTAAGAAGGGGTTCATAACGAGTACCTTCCAATGAGATGAGCTCACTCATTGGGAGTTAATAACTGTATGAACAATTGAATTGTTTCCTCAATGTCAAATGCACTTGGTGCTTTTTTTAGTTTGTTTTGGTTTTTATTAATGCACATATGTCAGATATGGACTGTTTGTTCCTGTCATCCAACAGTCATCCAACGGTTTGAGGAAGACAACAACACACCCCCACCCCCATGTGTTGAAGGATCAGGCCAGTGGAACTCCAGTTTTGACTATCCCTCCTCCATTCTCTACTTTCCTTTATTCTTTTTGATTGTATCGGCACGTCTGCAGCCTGTGGTGCCCTCCCAGATCAACCCTGACATTTCTCTGACCCCCCACCGCTACCCACTCACTTACAGTTTATATGAGGCGCCCGAGTTCGGCGTGGACGTTAACACTTTGGCCTGCGACAACATTGATCTGCAGGTTCAGTTCACAGTGCTGGTTCCAAGGTGACAGCTGGTTAACCCCAGCAGCCGGCTGCTTCCCTGTCACCCCAGATGGCTCAGAGAGCCCCCACCCCCCCAACCCTCCACCCCAAGAGAGCCAAAACCAGAACTTTATATTTTCTATGAAACTCGTGACTCTGTAGGAAATCCCATGTGTGCTGGACCATAAAGAACACTGAAATCAAGTCATTTTAAAGGGACAAAACAATACAAGTGGACACCCACTCTTCTTTAAAGGGACCGGTCACACAGTCAACAGGGACTAATGCATCATTGCCAGAAAGAACAGGCTTTGTCTCAGGCATAAAAGCCATAAAACCCCTTGAATTTTGTAATCATGTGAGAATACCAGCAAATAACTCCTCAAATGATTGTCAGAAATGAAGCAATGTGAAGGGAACATTTGCATGCTGCAGCAAATTTGGCTCATTTGTTTTTTGTCATGCAAATGTAACAAATTGCACATTCTTTACTTGAGCATTATTATTATTAAGGTGTGATTTTAAATATAACTTGCAAAAACCAGTTGGAATGACTGGACTCTCCACAAAAGAGGAGAGCTCATCGTGAAATAAATCCAGTCTTGTGTTTATTTGGTGTTAAACAACACGTTCAGGAACAGAAATGTTGATCCAACTCCCAGCTGAAAGTGTTGTGATGGCCTGTGAACACATCAGCTGAGGTTAACAGGTTTGGGATCATGTGAATTAGCTTTGTAGAGTCACATAAGCCCACACATTTGCACGCTGTTTAATTGAACATCTACACTTCTGAATACTAATGATGGGGAAAAAAAGGAATCCTGTCTCATGCGGCAGATAGATTTTTCTGTTAGAGGTTTCTACCAACATGAACGCCAACAACCAAGAGAAATGCGCTCATTAAAGTTGTGATTTAAGCACCATCTGGTGTTTTAGTTGTTTTGGATTGTACATTTAGTCATTATTTGCTGCTCTTGAGCTTCATACATTTTAGATCTTGGGAGGGCAAAATGCTGTGTCATATTTATTGGACTGGGATCACATTTGCAAGGCCACATTCTCCTTTTATTCTCCTGTATTTGATATTAAATGTAGCTCCCCAGGCACATACCATGGTGATTACGCTCTTCAGTTACCTGGTGGATTCCTAATGTTTCCCCTCACTTTTTCAGCTGGATTCACCAGGAAATGGTTTCTATAAACTCTCCATGACAGCACTGATTTCCCCTGAGTTCAGCCATCCATTTTGTGTTAACCACCGCTTATTCTGAATTTGGGTCTTTGGTCTGGGAAGGGGGGGGCTCTGTAAGCAGCATTCACCTGGTGAGCAACAGCAATCCGATCCCAAAGGTGTGCCAGGAAACACACACCATTTGCTCCCACACACACTCCTAAGGGCAATTTAAAGTCTCCAATCAATATAACAGCCGTGTTTTTGGACAGTGGGAGGAAACCAGAGTTAAAGGTGCCAAACACCCCCACTATTTCTCCAGTTAAGTTTCATAATTGGAAAAGTTATCTTCTACAATTCTCTTGGCTATAAATTGACTTTCCTTATTTCACCTTCCACAGCTATTCTGTGTATTTCTGGTGCTTTCTCTCCTTTTGGAATCCTGACCAGTCACCGGTCAAATTTCGGACCTGCGTCGCCTTTCTCCGAGATTTATTTATTTATTTTGTTCCCAACATCATCTTTAGTATGGAAGCACGGATGTTTCATCTCATCAAACTTTAAAGAAAGATGAAGGACATCAGAGAGGGGATCTTGACCCACCGTCATGGGAGTGTCAGACCTCTCTCGAAGAGATGTCACTATCCCATTTAATGAATTCCTGACAAGTGTGACAGGGCAGGTTGACAGCTGATGTCTTCTTTGTCCTTATACATCATCCTCACTGCATACAATCAGGGCCACATAGAAGGAGCTGATGTGACACATGTCAAAAGTAGGTCTTGTACAAATAAAATGTGGAATCTGAAATTTTAGGGAGGTTTTTCGGGTTGCCGTGTTTTCTGACCGCAACTGTGACATTAAAAAGACGGAGCTTAATCTGATAATCAGTGCGTCACTACTTGAAGCTAAAGGCTTAGCTTACAATGCACGCTCTAGCTGAATATTACTTGGGAACCAAACCTTGTCATATCAGCTAATTTGACTATGACCAGGTAATAAAGAAGGTTAAAAATGTTCATATTTCTTGAGCTCCTACTGGCTCGTAATATGTGCTACAAGAAGATTGAGATATTGACCAATCAGGCGCTACCACTGGTTATCAACCCATCATATTTTCTTTAATTTTCTTTTTTTTATGAAATAATCACTTATGGACAGTGGTCAGAGACGACTATTGTTGGCAGAGAGATGATAACACCCCCCTCCCACACACACACACAAACACACATGCATACACACAACCTTTCCCACACACACACATATATATGTCCATACATTCCAAGAGCTGTTCCTGATCCCACTGACATGCATATTTTCTGGTTTATCGTTGTTTAGGTTGTTATTATGCTCCACAAAGAGCCAAAAACATACATAGAACATTGAACCCAGGAAATGCTGGGACATAACCTGGAAAAGCTTCTCGTTCTTTAAAGACTTAATTGAAAGTTTCACCTCATTTGTGAAATATGCCCAGATAACCAAAGGGGGTCTTGGAAATGGCCTTTGCCATATTAGGATCTAAAAAACAACCTCCCTGAATGGAGTTTATGGATATTGTCTTTGTGCGGGAATTTCTTTCCAAGCTCCTCCCACAAACCATACACAGGCATGGCAGGATTAGAGACACTAAAGGGTTCTTAGATGGGATTGTGTGTGAATGGTGTGTCGCCTCTGGCCTGCAGACCACTGAGCCAGTTTCCAGCATACCCCACCTGTACGGTACCACGCAATCAGAAATAAGCCCCAAACAATAAGTTCAAGCTGACGATCAACACGGTGTTGACTGACAAAATAAATATCAACCAGGTTTAGATATATCTAAACCTCTCACATCCTTCTACTCCACCGTGACTTTGCCCAGTGGAAGATGTTCCTCTCTTCTAAATATGACCTCATTGCTGCCTTGCCGGAGTCTGAGCAGCACCAACAGCAGTGGCTCAGTCTGGAGAGACTGGTGGGTGCAGCGCTCTCGGCAACAAAGCAGCAAATGAGATGTGACAGTTGCAAGTGAACGCAGCAGCAGCTGATGGGGCTGAAATGCAGCAGAAATTCGTCTGTATCACGTCATTCACCAGTTCGCCGCCAAGCTTTAGGAGGAATAAATACATATGGAGATCGGCGGTTTAGACCTCTTTGTTTTTATTCTAAATCTGTGTTTGTGTGTGATCAGGGAGCATCTGAAAGTCATGCGAGCTCTTGAATAGCAATATTATATCAAAGCAGAAACGGGAGCAGTGGTCGTATTGCCTGACCTTTGCTGAGGTTGAACAGCATTCATCAGTGACATATTCAACACTGACATATTATGGCGCATGTAACTTTCTCAAAACATGGTAGAAGAAAGTGTTTTCTTCATTCTTTGGTGGTGTCTGTGCCTGCAAATACATGCAGTAAGCAAAACATCTATGAAGGCTTTAAAAAAAAAGAGATGCAAGTGTGTGAAAAATGAAATATTCTATACAGATATCACGGGAGCATCACTCTTCATGCATTTCAAACTTGGTTTTAATTTGTCAATAAATATACATGAAAAATCATGTTTATCTGGGTATAAAGAGGAGCAAGTAGGCGAAATGTGGTGAAAGTATATTAGAAGTAGAATGGTTTTATAATAACAATGAGAATAAGGACTATTTGAGATTCTACTAGCGCAGCATCCTGAATGTACCTGCAAAGACTTTCATTTTTTAGCCTCCAGCTCGAACCCGAAGTGACTGAAGCTACTGGTCTCAACAGCTGCAGCAACATTAGACATGCTGGTCGGATACGAAGGCGTCCTGGCAGCACAAGATCACGACCACCAATGTTAACAAAGGCATCGGTTGGTCTCTTCGTATTTTCTTATGGTGTTCAGCAATCACAGCTGATTCATGAAGCCATTAATCTTCACCCTGTGAGATGAGTCTCACGCAACCTCAGCACTTCTGAGCCCAATTCAACACCACAGGAGACCAGACATTTTATCGGTAGGTGATTTTTGATGGAGTTGCGGCGCCACAAAAATGCAGAAGAGACAGTTAAGAGCACACTTGTCAGAAGCGTATGGGGACATTCGGAGAGCTTTGAGTACTGAGATGAGAGCAGGGGGAAAACATCTGTGCTAGAGACAATATATTCAGGTTCACACATGAAGATTGAACACACATACAACAGTTTCAGGTGTAAGAAGCAACTTCAGCAAAGGCATTCTCTGCACTTGGGATATTTTACTGTTGAAGGGGAAATAAAGGTAATAATATACTCGCCACATAAAAGGTAACCAGCTGTACAGAAGGTCAGCAGAGACAGGTCACTGGCTAATATTGCAGAAGAGCTCGGAAGATTGCACCAACAGCCCACAGGAGCAAAACTCCAAACCACAGAAACGGAGAGATGTTTAGAACCAGAGTTTCTACGTATGGAATTTAAGCTGCACGCTGCAGACAGGCCACTAGATTAAAGTAGCTTAAAGTATGGAATGGTGTTGCAATATTGGATGGTCCTTTTGGTACCTCTCCCAGGTTTGGATGGTAAGTTTGCACAAGGAGCCACACGTTTGATGTTTAGGGAGGTGTTTGTTGCCAGCAAAACTGGACAAAAAAGAGATTTCACCTCCCCAGCAGTAACTTTAGATTTAATCTCTTTATAGCGTGAACGTTTGTGCCATTACAAACCAGAACCGTCTATTTTGAAAAGCTCAATGTTTTATTTCCCCTGAGTCTATAATTTGTCAAGTCACACATCACAAATAGTTCTGTTTACCCTGAGGGGAGTGTTTAGGAAGGTCAGTACCTTCTCCAAACACACACCAATGTAACAGAAGCCAACATCAGAGAAAATTGGATTATAAAATATTAACTTATGCATTGAAAATAACTGCTATTCCTTATCAGTAGAGACTGAAAGCCTCATCCAGGAGAGAGGGATTTTTCTTTCTTTTTAATGCTGTTTCGGTATTCATGGGCAGGAGTTCCACGTGCTGTTGTGAACTGCTGTACGATGACCTCACTGTGACCCTGTTAAGAACACACTCCTGGCACTTAATGACAGAGAATTCTTGCTGAAGGCGGCATAGAGTTCTTTTTATAAGATGGGGGTGTGCAGCGCTGTGTTGGTGGACATGTCCAGCACTCACTGACCTAGATACATTTTGGGGTTTGGACCTGTGTGGCTGTTGTGCGGCAGTGCACACAATGTCGCACTCGTATTCAAACCGATGATGTACTGTCGGACAGTCGAATGCACCCGCAACACTCTGCCAAAAAAAACGCATTGTAGCATTCAGATAATAGTTAGATACAATTCATAAACACAAGAAAGCAAATATATATATAAAATATTGTTAATGCTGAAACAGCTCCCCCGTTGTCCTTGCCACATGTTCATAAAAGGGGAAAGTGGCTTCAGCACTGGGGGGTTTGCCAGTGTAATATTTGCTTGGGATAAAAACCAAAGGTCATTGTGATAATCTAAATCAAAAGAGATAGCCTCGGTGTTAGTGCACGTTTGCCGAAATGGCTTTGCGAATATTGTTTGGGGACTTGGACTAAAATCACTTGGCCAACTCTTTATTAGAAGATATGAGCTTAATTACACCTGCAGACACGTCATCGGATGGATTTTATTCCGCAGATTGATTTCCCTGTGGCTCAGTTGTAGCCACAGCTGTTCCGAGCGTCAAATCTGGCCGCGCAATCTAGCCAAATCCATCCAGTTTCTGATGAACAGCTGCATCGTTTGATTAATTGAAAAAGTCACTTTGTTACATGAAACTGGTCTGCAATAGCCCCCTGTGGCCATTATACTTTACAACGTTTTACCAAAACACTAAGAGGTCACTGTTTCTTTAATAACTGGTGATATTTAAAGGTCTTTTTTCACTGATAGGATCGATATTGGTTTATTTTCAACCCAAAAAGAAGAAAGAAAAAGAAATCCTAGGCCCAGGCTCACCTGTGTCGACACAGAACAGCTCAAGTTCTGAACCAAACCAGCTTTTAGATCGGTTCAGTTGTGTGTTAGAAGTTTCTTCTCTGATATCAGCCCACACGAAGACTCTTCCTGGCATGTGTCAAGGCTCCCCATTCACTGACCATCCATTACTGGCATGTTCAAAGATGGTGACAGCCTCATTGAGCCACCAGTGTCAAGATCCGTTGTTTACTGATGCTCAGAGCCAGTGTTCTCGTAAATGCCTTAGCCTCCAATGAATAAGTGCTTGTGCACACTATTGTTGCACTACCGGAGCTGCGTGAGTGACTCTCTGTTAATTACTGCTCCGTTGTAGAGCCCTCCCCACAGTCTCCCAGTGTCTCAGATTCCCAATTTCCAAACGCATTTTCCACCACAAATGTGGCGTTGTGGGCCGGGGAAAAGACGTGGCAATATGAAAGTTGTTTTTCAGCGGTCGAATCTTTCACACTGGACCTTAAAGCAGAAATGTTTTTCAGCCATAAATTTCAATTGCACTGGCGGCCCTGTCATCTAATTGGTTACAGAAAACACCTCCCGTCACCGTGTGAACGTGCGCAGCTCTATCTTCCTGAGTCATATACAGCCGCACAGATATCCATATGCCCTACAGCACTCGTATCTCAGTATCTTTTCCTTTGATCAGGAGTGGCTGGATAAACAGCAAAAATGATTTTCTCTCCCCAAAGAGAAGAAACCCAGTCCAGTTGACAGAGAAAACTACCTTGGATACAATGACCTGGATGATTGAGAATCTACACAGACATTTCCCCAAAAATATCTGGATTTTTTTTTCATTTATTGGCCAGACATCCATTTATGTCTCCATAATTCGATAAATTCTACCATCTATGGAAATTTGGAGCATGCACGCTTGTATTATCTTGTATTATTATTGTCGCCTTCATAAGCTGTATACTGACCTCCGACCCCGCTGACCCACCCAACCCGCAGCTTATTTTAATTAATATAATATATCTCTATGTTCTACCTATTCTCTCCTCTCCTCTCCTCTCCTCTCCTCTCCTCTCTCTCTCCTCTCCTCTCCTCTCCTCTCCTCTCCTCTCCTCTCCTCTCCTCTCCTCTCCTCTCCTCTCCTCTCTCTCTACCCAGCCGGCCATCAGCAGGAGGGTCCCCCTACATGAGCCTGGTCCTGCTCAAGGTTTCTTCCTGTTAAAGGGGAGTTTTTCCTGCCACTGTTGCTTGTTGGGGGTCAGGCCCTGGGATTCTGCACCTAGAAACAATTTTGATTGTAACAGACGCTGTATAAATAGAATTGATTGATTGATATAACCCAAGAGCATCAGGGTTGCATTTATTCCTGTCCATAGATCAGAATACTCTCTCCTGCCCTTTTGATGCCAGAGTATCACTATGCAAACACTGATTCTGAGGTGGAGGAGGACCGGACACGCTGGCTTCACTGCCGTCCAAGTCTCTGGCCCCTGGATTTGGGTCCAGATGGGTGAAATATTTAACACACCAACCTTTCAATGAATTCACAGGTGCGAAAATGAATGTGTCAGACAAAACAAGCAGCTAATAGAACTCTGTCTGTTATTATCCAGTTCTATTCCAAAGCCTTTTTTTCCCCCATTGCAATTTCATCTCATCTAAAAGATGCAGGTAAACAACCAGTCAGAGATATTTATAGTAGAGTTGGAGTGCTTTCAGAACATGCTGGGGGCACCTGCAGTTCAACTCATGCACATATCACAGTAGGACACCAACACCGACTTAAATGCAGAACTTTTCCTCCAGAACCGACACTTCATATCAAGCTGTGTGGCTATCTATCTACTCTATTTTTGATTGTGTTGCTTTGTCTTTGCTGTCTCTCATGATTGTGTTAAATCATGCAAATTAGCTCTGAGTAATGTGTGTGCCTCTGTTATATAGGGAGAAGCATGTGTGAAATAAAATGATTGTAAATCAGGAGACATTGCAGCCTCTAATCAGCCTTTTTACTCGAGCAATGTTGCTGCGTAGGAAATGAAAATTCCCATTTTTCCCGATACTCCTGTCTGTTGTCTGTCCTCTGAAAGTGAGGTTCTTTTTTTGTGCTTTAGTCCTTCATTGGAGTTAAAAAATCAGGGTTCACAGCTGCTGAAGGATGATGCTGGGAACAATAGGAGCTGTCATGTTGTAGACACATTTTTCTTGTCTCCACTGCCTCAGTTGCGATTATGTAAGTGAAAGAGGTGACATCAAACGACACTATTGTTTTATCCGGAGTCACTTTAGACTTTGTTTTATTCGAGTGAGGATTGTTGTTTTCTCACGTGTTAAGCTAAAGTTTGAGGAGGTCATTTCCATTGTTGCATAACTGATAGTGGAGCTGAGTGCTGTTCCAACCAAGCTTGGCGGCAGAACCCTTGAAACACAACAGCCGCCAAAAGAGTCCAGCAGCCAATCAAAAAGTCCATTTATGATTATAAGCCGCCTCAAGGTAAAGAGCTGCCGTGTAAAACCAAGGTTATGAGGACTCAGCGACAACAGGAAGCTGTCTGAAATGTCATAATGTATCTGCAAAATCAGGTCATTATCATCAACGTCCAGTCAGTTTCATGTTCAGGTATAATGACGACAATCTCAGGGTGCAGCTTCATATTACTGTATGTACCTTAATGAGGTCCCCCCACCCCCCATCCCCCTCCCCTCCTCTCTCCTCTCCTCTCCTCCTCATATCCCCTCCTCCTCTCCTCTCCCATCTCCCCTCCCCTGTTTTGTTATTGATGCTGAAGTATTTTGATGTCGTGCTACAATCAAACTTTTCGAAAAGAAAATGAGTTCCATCAAATTACAAAAGCAATTTCACATCGATTGTTGTCCTTGTGTGACGCAGCCACAACCAGTTGCACCTTCAACAGCATGAAAACAACAAAAAGAGAGCAGAGAGGAGTAACAAAGGTACCCTGCGGTGGGAAAACAGCATAAATTACTTTTATGCCACAATAAAATACAAACTTTACATGTGAAACTGCTGCAGGTAAAAAAAACAAAACTACACACTTCCATTTGGAGGCTGTCACAGAAAACACATAAAGATGAATATTAGGTGGAAATTAATGGAATGAAATATCACTCCAGTGACGAGATCACTAAACACATTTCTAAGGACAAGATGAGAAAAAAGCTCCATCGCATGAGTCCGTGTTTCAGCAGTGAAACAGTAAGACAGAAGGTTGGAGACCTTTACAGGGATGGAGTGAAGTAGAAAGAGTCTTACCTGAGAACACAATCACAGCGGACATCCATGTCAGAACGATGAAAAACACAGAGTTGTACATGTTTCTGGAGTCTGATCCTATTAGCTTGTCTTTGCAGTGCTCTCCACTATGTTTTTTTTCCTCTTTTTCCTTAAATCTACTGATCTTTTAATCCCCTTTGCTTGTGGAGTTAAAGAGACTTTCAGTCCAGTGTTGTAGCCGGCTGCAGCCTAAACACTGGCAGATTTCTCCTGCAGACTGTGGTCTCCCCTCTTCCAGCACTACAGCACACAGTGGAACCAACAATTCTAACCGAAGCAGAGGAGGGTCCTTTCTGCTCCGCTGCTATTGGCCACAGCTTCTGTCACTCAATCATGAACAGTCCTAGCTCTGTTTTTCTTTCTTAAATGGCCTCCCTTTCTCTTTTTTCCCTCGTTTTTTTTTTCCTGACAGAACTAGAGCAAGCTTTAAAAAGGATGATTCAGGATTAGAATTCAGTTTAGGCTAAATGTGGAGCAGCTTTGCTAATTAATACAAAGATGATCTGGCATTAGTGCAATTTGCAGGAGATATTTCTTGGTGTATTTTTTGTCCTTGCTTGACACTCATTCATTGCTTTAAAGTGTGTTTTTCCCCTCTACTCACTATTCTAGAAACATATATGGATGAAGATAAATCACACACTCACATTTATTTTCCGTTAACTGTTACTCCTAATAAGGGTCGTGGAGACAGCTGGAGTCTACGCCAGCCGAGGCAGCAGTCCACCCTCGATAACACATTTTGCCATTACAACACATTTGTGGAAAATGAAGAAAAATGACTTGTTTGCACGAGTGTTCACAGGGCAATCTTATGATCAAATTTCATCTTCATCATTCCTGCTTTTCAAGAACGTCAAAGATGCGAAAGGATGAAAACATTCAAAGAAAAACTAGGAAACTAGGAAAAAATAGGAAAATTAGCTTAAAAAGGAAGCATCACAGAATAGTTAATATATTAGAAGCCATTCTGAGAAGGAGTGTTTTGAGGTCTGGGCAGTTAAAGGTGGGGGCTAAGGTGGAAAAGGCTCTGTTGCAAAGAAAATAGCACCTTTCAAGTTACTATCGACTACACGTTGCCTGAAATGCTAAGGAAATGAAGGCTAAACCCTTGTTTGCATTATTTCTTTGTCTTCTACATTACATAATAGTGAAGGACACATGTTGAAGATAATTTGCTTTTGCTTCTTCCACAGCTTCATTTCTCAAACAAATAGACTTTTTACCTGGTGAATTATTTCTGCAATATGACATCTCATGATACTTTAAGTTAAGTTCAGCCATTTATTTATATCCCAGACTCTAACACACGTCATTCATTCACTCACACACCCACACGTACGAATGCTTTGGCAGTGAAGGTTACCACGTTTGCTCAGATACTTAGTTTTTAAATGCAAATTGAAGAAAATAAATAAATAGTTTCAATTTAAATAACATAGTGATAATAAAAGAAAAAGAAAACCCAAGAAATATTTTCAATGAATTAAAGACACATGATTGAACTCAGTCTTGCGATGATCCCGAACCTTTTCATAATCTATCTATTTTCTAACATCTATGTAAACTGAAAAGATGGGATTTATGGGAGCAGCGTTGGAGTCAGTCAGGAAAGTAAGGTGGAGTGGCACTTTACCACATTTTACAAGATGTCTGACCACATTTCCCATCTGGCAGGCGTCTGGCAGGTGGTGAGCTAAAAACAGGTTTGCAGCAGTAGCTATTGTTGTTTGAATGATGCTTGACTTGCAGCCCCAGCTTTCTTTGCAGGATTTACAAAGTGGCCCATAGCTGATTCCTTATGCAAGGATCACAAAAATAGCCTGTCAAGACTTTCAACAACTGGAGGAAAGGCAAATGGGCCATTTCCCCCTCTGTACACAAAATTCTTAAAGAAAACGATGCTGCATCTGGAGTCATGGGAAAAAGGGGGCCTCCTGATAAGGCTGGGTCAGGAGTGTGAGGACAGATTCAAAGGCTCTGTGTGCCTGGAGTCCCGTGTCGCATTCATTTTAAACCTCTTCAAGGATGTGAGCATATCTGCGTTTTCTGAACATTTGGTTGTGCTGTTCCCTCCCAGTGTTGTTAATTTAGAGGTGCTGCAGATGTCTGCAAAAATTCCATCCTTTCAAACTCAGACAAGGATATCGCGAAGATTGCGGATGCAAAGAAGCTCGCCAACATCTGTACAGGACTGTGGATGGTGCTGTCCTTTTTATCTCAACGCATCATTTTGAACCTGCCTTCTCCATCATAAATTTATCAAGTGGACATTCCTAACTCGCCTCGTTGATGTAAACTCTCAGGACTACAAGGCCCTTGTGGACAGTACGCAGTGTCAAACATCTCATCAAGATCATGTATGCATGTGATATTGTGATAGATATGAGTATAGCATAATAGTACATAAAATGAGGGAGTTGAGGCAGCTCGCAACTTGATTGACTGTTTGAAAGTAGTTCTCATCACAAAGAAGGTTGGAGACCGCTGATCTATTCATTTATAGATAAGTATGGTGTGTATCCTGGTGTGTCAAATAATGTGGAATTCACCCAGTCATTACTAATAAGCAGGCAGACGTGCTATCAAATAATCAGACATGTTATGAAAGACTTTTGTGGCACTGATGGGAAGTGGTCATTAAGACAGAACAGAAGAGGGAGGGGTACTGTGGTTAATTTGGGGTCTCCAGCAGCGGGTCAAGCCTTTTAATGAAGGGAGAAGATGTTGGCATCTTTTTGAAGTGGTGCTTGTTTTATAAGACTCTGGTAAGACTCTAAGAAACCCATCTTGGAAGCACATTTATTTAGGTTTTTCCTGGGTTTCCAATACAGGTTTCAAAATAAAAACCTGAATGTTTGATAAAGTGTATAATTGCACTCGTTTTTGGGCACGAGTTTCGCAATTCTCTTGAAATCTCGTCTCACAACTCATTCAAAACTTGTCGTGTATCAGTACTGTTGTAGTTACATCGACAGCAGTTGCTTTTTCCTAAAGAACAGAAGAAGGCAACAGATGAGAGTCAAGATCAAGACCAGGAGGGACGAGACCAAGTCCAAGACTGAGGCCAAACTGTTTAAAAAAGAGGCATTCATTTCTTTTTCATATTGAAAATTCTAATAAAATATTCTGTCTCCTCTTCTGTTCATATGTACCACACCACCATGTTGTCTCATAGATACCTGCTTACCTTGACACAGACATCATATAATAACGTTTGAGAGATTGTTTAAAAAAAAAAAAAAAAAATTCAGGCATTTCTCTTTCCAGTTTTTATAGCACTATTAATTTTTTGCACAGTTCTAAAGGTGATGGAGACCCAGTGAGTCACCTGAACTAAATTCAAGTTCAAAGAAAAATTGTGATTTTGTGTTGCAAATACGGTTTTGTGTAACTACAAAATGTTCACGTCGCACAAATCAAGTATGTAGAACGCAAAATTTAGAAATTATTAAATTCCTAAATAAAGTCATAGCTGCACTGTCAGAACTTTGAAATGGAGAGAGGAGTTTATGGTCTGCCTGCCTGCCTGCCTGCCTAATAATCTTCATATAGTTTTAGTTATATATAGTTATATAGTTATGCACTAATTCCATTTAAATGATCAACAATATGTTGCAATTGCTAAAATGTTGCATTTCTGTTATACAGAAACTTTTTTGTATGATTTATACTCATTTTGGCATGTGCAATCCATGACTGTGCCAGGGTGTACCAGCATCTGGTAATTTAGGTGTTTAATTGAACCCGTTATCCAATAATTAAAATGTTTCCACTGACTTTTGAAGTGTCCAACCATCAATCCTTTCTGTTTTCCTCACAAGGCCACATCAGTCAGAATACCAACAAGATGAGGACAATCAGTCAGCCAGGCTGCTTGGGGAATTTACCTGGGAAAGACAGGGGCTCCATTAATACCCCTCCTCTCATTCCTCTTTATTTGCCAGGAACGCCTTAAAGTAAATGGGTGCTCCGAGTGAAAGGGCAGTTTACAAATCGAAAATATTTCCCACAACCTTAAAAGCGATGGCATTTTTATCCCGTGTAGAATTAGCTGCACTTTACTCCCTCGTGCAGATGGTAGTGAGCAATTTTTATTCCATTTGGCCACAAAATGGAAGAGAGGAGAGGAAATTGCAGGGGAGACATGAGAAGAGACATTCTGTATCACCTTTGACAAGATACCTTCAGATGTCCATGAAAAAGATTAATGACATTACAATTAGCAAATAAATGTTTTCGTCATCGTAACGTCTTCTCGGTGTACCCTACAAGCAAGAAAAGCTTGATCAAAAAGCAAAAACCTGACCAACACATGTTTCATCTATTCCAGAACCTTCTGCTTCAACATCATTAGTTTTAGTTGTCGTCATGTATCACAACATGAGCTGGCTGTTCTAATTTGTCTGCTTGGTATTTTTATTTTTTATTGGTTTATCCTGTCCTCTCTGTCTCTGTCTCCCCTCCCTCCTTCTCCTCATGTCTCCTGTCTACCTACTTTAACCCCAATTACCCACATGTGTTCCTCTTACACCTAACTACCCCTGCTGCCCTTCCTCCCCTCATGTGTTTGCAGCGACTTCTCCTTCCCTCCAGAGTCCCTTTCGTCAAAGCGCCTAACATTACCCATTGTATCCTGTTCTTTGGACTATTAGTGCTTGAATGATTGAAACGATTTTCTTTTGAATGGGATTTAAAGACCTCTTGCTGATGTAAATTTCTTAAAAAAAAAAAAAAAAAAAAGATTGAAACTTTCCCACTCCTAAACTTGGTTTTGTATTAGAATTCTGCTTAAGTCTTTCCGACAATACAGTGCAGCCAATCATGGAGTCTGTGGATATCAGGGCCTGAGGTAAGAATTTAGAGACTAGACCTTCAGTAAGGTGGAGTTTGGTTGGAGCATCACTTCACTAATCGTTATTGAGTCTCTCAATGACGTATGCTACCTGGCTTGTTGTAAAGTCGTTATAGTTACTGTACCTTTCAAAGTGAATGCATATACAGCTTTAGAAAAAATAGCATCAGTAGTAATATTAAGCAAGCATTATCACTATAAACAAGGTTAGCCATGCTGGATAGGTTGGTAATGTGACTTATTTGTGATGCACTTCCACTATGAGTGGGCTTGCTGAGTGCACGGGAAATGATTGACACCTTGCAGTCTTGCACTTTGTCTCTGATTGGTTGTTGTTGCTTGGGCGCTGGGGTTTCTTGCAAATCCAATTAAAGGCATACTGGGCCAGAGAGGGCTGGATTCTTTAACAGATCATTTTACTCATTTACTAATGTCAAGTTAGTAGTGACTGGTTTAAAAAAAATTGACAAAAAGTAAGTTAAAAAAAAACCTGGACCTTTAAAATAAGCCAATATTTTAAAGCATCCAACATCACATAGAATGTTTAAAATATTTTAGAATTTCTGGACAGTCTAGGAGAGTCAATAATTGCTGAATTAACATAAATACATGTGCTGACCCTCTTGGGTTTGGTTAGCAGAGACTCATATGAGCCTGATCAACAAAGATGGGTTCAGCTAACAGTAAGGGACCAGTGGTTTGTCCAGATTCCTCCCCCCTCGTGTGGGAGTCATTGTGTCATGTGTAGGTGCTCTTTAAGGTGTGAAACCTCACTCAGTTGATGACAACTTATGCCTCTATCTACCAACCATAAAACCACCAGTTCCAACCAGATCATTGTAGATCCTGTGTGGTAAGGCTTGGCTCCCTTTTCTTGAGAATTTTTTGAGATTGAACTTTTGCAAGTCATTTCTCATGAGTTTTTACCTGCCTCCATTATCTGGTCTTCCTATTTTTCCAGCTGCCTGTTCACTACTGCTCGGATCAGCCTGCACATTGCCCACCTGTGGCATCTTTACCGATTGTAACCTTTTTGAAATTAAACCTTTTTATGGTCAGGTTTGTCTGTGTCTGCCTGGTGGGTCCTGTTTCTGGCTTCGCTTGGCGTTACAGAATGATCCGACCACAATGGACCCAGTAGACTTGAGTGAGTGGACTTTAACACCAGCAGTCACCACAGACTCTAACTCTGTTCCAGCTGTTGCAGTGCCAGAGGACAACAGGAGGAGCCCCTCCAAACCAGTTCTCATTACAATAAAGCAATTACCGTAAATTAGCGGTCTCCTCCTACACCAGGTCGCCATACAGTGATTCAGGTTTACCTACATTTACCAGTAGTTGACATCAGAGGACCGTGGAGGTCAGTCCAGCCAAACATGGTCCACCCAAGATATGACCGATGCTTGCAAAGACCAAATTCCCTCAGAGAGGGAGGTAAGATTCTCATGTTTAGACTTTCCAGTGATGATTTTGGGGGGAAATGAATCTACATGCAGGGGTAATGTACTGATGAAACGCTCTGAATGGGGTAACCAAGCTAATGACCCATACAGACCGAGCTCATAGCAGTCTGTCATGAACTGAAACACACTTTGCCACCATTGGCCTGTTTGTTGGAGTAAACTTTGTAATCCCAAATTTTATGTTTCATGTACCCAGGATCAATGCCCGTTGTGCAAATGTGGCATCATAGTCAAGTACTGCAACATACAAACAGGTGGTGAACTGTAAAATGTGTCCCAGTGAGGTGTTCATACCTCAAAAGTTAAATCAGCGTAGTTTCATAACAGAGTTGAATGAGCTCTGACCAACAGATGCTGGTACGTTTCTACCTGGTATGGGAGACTTATTGGTGACATTCCACATTAAAACAAGATTTTTGGGGGGCAGAGTGTTCTTGAGGGGTGGGAGGAAAGGTAGATTTATCATTCTGCGAAACGCTACACCAGCTCGTGTGCAGGAACTCACAGGTGGGTGGACACAGTGAGGCAGAAGCACTCAGGAGTAAGGCTCTAAAAACAAGATAAGATGCCTTTATTGTCACTGCATTTAAATACGATGAAATTGCGACTGCCCATCACAGTGGTGGCATACATTTATTTACATTCATCACACAATATAAAGGCATGAATAAGAAAAATGATCTTTAACACAAAAAGAAGGAATAAATAAATTAAAGGATAAGAAAAATGAGCACAACATGGCAGGTTGCTGGGAAGTGCTTGTGGTGGTAGTATATATACATTCACATTCACTCCTACATACATATGCATACACAGACACATAGAGCAAATACTATACCTATATATGTATGGAGTTGTGAGATTACAGTGTGTGTTTGCTGAGAGTCCAGATGGCTTTCAGGAAAAACCTGTGAGCCTGATGGGGTGTTGTTTGTGTTGACTTTTATCGCCTCCCTGAGGACAAAATCTCAGAGTCTAAAAAACAAATTTTCCCAGCAGGTACAGAAGTGGCAAGAAAAATCACAAAATCCGGGAAACAAGCGAAGGTTTAAAAAATAAGGAACCATAAGACAAGAAAAGCGGGAACACTGCTCACTGAGAAGACAAGACGAATGGGCAACAAGGGGAAGGAAGGCCTGGCTTCACAGAGACACAGGTGAGACACCAGCCAGAGGCCTGCCTAGCCAATGTCTGTGGAATTTTCTATGAAAAGTTCGTTTCCACTTTCCACCGACCAAGTACGTGGTTAAATCCTGCTGAAACGTAAACTGTCCTCATCTGAGCCCATTGTCCTCTAATTCTGGCAGGGAGGGCTTTAGTGATGGATTTAGGAATTGCCTTGGTTTCTGGCCCCAATGGATGGGAGGTTGTTACAATTTCTCATATACTGTTTTACAACATTCTGAGGATGATCTACTCTTTGGTTTTCATTGCGCCTCAAGCTCCCATCTGCTGACACCATTCTCACACCCAGTTTGCTATCAACACACTGTCTGATATAATCACACCAGCTCACATTCTCTGAGGCCCTCACCTTGACTTTGAAAAATGGCCCTTGATACTCACAAAGGACGAGCTTGTTATTGGTTTCCTTCTTTTAAAAAGCAGGTTTTTGAAATGTATAAATTCCATCTCCATTTGCAAATCTAAATACAATTAGTGGGGAGACATTGTCCCATTTCTTTTTTAATTGACAGACGACTACTGACTGGGAAGAGTTGGGAAACAGCACTCCAGAGGCGAACCACTGTTCGGGTTTCGGGTCTTTCTGAATTTCTTTTCACCTCACAGCCTCCATGATCAGAAATATCCTCAGCATTCCTTTCTCCGATGGAAGACTGGCTGTCTGCGATCCATTTTCTTCACCTATTTTTTTCCACTGTGTCCATTTCTTTGTGGGAAAGTGTGATGTGGGATTGATCAGGAATTGAGCACCTGTTCAACCAATATCTGAGTCTGATTATCAAGCCCAACACATCCAGAATGTTAATGTCTGTTGTAATTTCCTGTTCAGAAGTCTTCCTTTCTGGTATAAATAAATAAATTATATTATAAATAAATAAATACAAGCTCCAGGATTTGCGAGCAAGGATTGGCACCATGTTGGCCCCTGTGCCATGTGTGACAAACCTTTACACTCTGGGATCTCCGGTATGGAAAGGTTCTCCCTGGTTTTAAGTGCCTCTCATTACGTTTATCTTTAGAGGTTATTTCATTGAGCTTTGTTCCGTTGGTGAGTGGTTTCTGAAAGGTTTCAACATTTTATCAGCTAAGTTTGTACCACTGAGTGGTCTAAACTGGCCAACAAATCCAAATGAGCAGGCAAGGACAATCAGGCCAAACATCCAAGCAGTAATAATCCAACCTGAAGAATAGGACACAAGGGGCAACGCTGGACTCTTTCACAGAGAGACAGGCTTAAAGAGAAGGGAAGGAGAAGTGGGTCTAAATACATAAAGAACGGAGTGGGTACGATTAAGGTGTGACACAATGAGGGTAATTAGGGTCAAGGGAGGAGAAGGAGGGAGGACAGGACAAGGGCTGGGAGGACAAGACGAAACAGATGAAACTGAATAAAATGAAGACAATCTTACACAGCAGACAGACCCTTACAATCAATTATTACTGACTTAAAGAAATGCTTTAAATAAATTTCTAATTTGCCGGTTCCTCGGGTTCCTCGGTCCAGTCCTGATATACTTTTTAATCATTTACAATATTAGAAATATGAAAAAATAAATGCGTTCTGCTGACCCCATGTTGTGTCTGTTGTGCTGTTGTCAACATCCAACAGTACCTAACTTGATGCTGCTAAAGACATTTTTGGGGGAGTTTTAAACCAATCACATCGCATACTTTATTAAAGTTGTGGGAAGTTGTGGGAAGTTAAGTTTATTTATTAAAGTATATTATGCATACTGCTGCATCCTTACGATGAGCAGACCTATCCTGAGCAAAGAATGAATAACCCCCCTCACTATCTTCCAACAGATACCACCCATCATCTTTATTATGCTATAGGATAGAATTGCATTCAAAATATTGTCTGTATTGTTTCCTTGATTTATCTCATCTGTCCTGTTGTAATCGAATTAGGAGAACATCTTCATCACGCTTCTATTTTCTCTTTTCGATAAAAAGTAAGGCTATTTAAATTAATGTTCCATGTGTCATCACGGTGAGGCAAGACAAAAGGCTACAGTCGTGAATTAACACACAAGCAAATTGCCAAATATGTTAATAAGATCTGTTTGCTTTGAAAGGGGAGAATAATGACTGCCCTGGCCCATCAGATAAATAAAAGCATACAAACCATAATTAGAGCTAGCTTTTATGATGGATGAAAGGCGTCGCTGTAATGGTTTGTTAATAATTCCCACAACCGCCAGTTTTGCTCGAAAATGGTCTAATTAAGGCTGACTGTTGGGAGGTGACCCATTTGTATAAAACATCTGCACCCACTTGCATTCAGTGTGATTTAGTGTGTGCCAGGGGAGCCTAAATTTGGCAGGTGAAAAGAAATAAAGGTGCTCGCAGAGCGGAGCTGAGCTTTCAGCAGGCAGTAATGCACATACAAGCACGACAGAGCGACAGCAAACAAACAAACAGACCAAAAAACTCCAATTTCGGTGTAAATCAAGAGTAACTGGTCATGGGGGCTCATTTTCTGGAAAGGATGAAAACCCTTAAAGAATATTAAAATAATCTAACAGGTCCTTAATATGAACCAATCAGAACATAAGAAACCGTTGATATTTATCAGGCAAATCTCAACAGATGCTCTACTATCTATCTTTATCTTTGACCAAACAAAACTTTTCATAATTACGTCAAATCCATTTCTTCATTGCTTCTATTACGCTGTAAATAGCGAAGCAGTAGTTATCTGCCATATCGTATCATATCATCACACTGGCAGGCTGTTTTTCTTACATAAAGGAATGAGTGACGCATAAGGACGGGAGAGGACGAGTGTGTCTCCAAGCAAACACGATTTTCTGCACAGATGCCTGAACTTGCTGTTATAGTTTGCGTGCACGTGTTCCATATTACCGTATTCATTCCGGCTGGAGCCCATTCTGGTTCCCAGACAAGCTGCAGGAACCCTGCCTGGACGGGTCATAGTCCGCTTCATGACCGAGGAGATACCTTCACTCAGGAGAAGGACAGTTTTTATCAGCCTAATTGGATGGTTTTGGTCTGTGGGAGGAAACAAAAACACAAAGGAGAGAAGAGGCCAGCTGCAACCTGAGGCTGCTCACAGTAGCACCACAACACCACAGCACCGTAGCACCACAGCACCACACCCCGCAGCACCACACCGCAGCACCACAACATCACAGCACAACAAGACCGCAGCACCACACCACCACAGCACCACACCGCAGCACCACACCTCAGCACCACAACACCACAGCACAACAAGACCGCAGCACCACACCACCACAGCACCACACCGCAGCACCACAACATCACAGCACAACAAGACCACAACACCACAGCACACACACCGCAGCACCACAACATTGCAGCACCACAACACCGCAGCGCCACAACATCACACCTCAGCAGCACAACACTGCAGCACCACAACAACGCAACACCACAACAGTGCAGCACTGTAGCACCACAACAGCGCACCACCTCAGCATCACACCTCAGCAGCACAACACCGCAGCACCACAACACCACACCACAGAACCACAGCACCACAACACCGTAGCACCACAACATGCAGCACCGCAACACAGTATCACCGCAGCACCACAACACAGTATCACCGCAGCACCACAACACAGTATCAGCGCAGCACCACAACACCAAAGCACCACACCACCATAGCACCGCAGCACCACAACACGACAGCACCACAACACTGTAGCACTTCAACAGCGCAGCACCTCAGAAGCACAACACCACAGCACCACAACACAGTATCACCACAGCACCACAACAGCGCAGCACCACAACACCAAAGCACCGCAGCACCACAACACGACAGCACCACAACACCATAGCACTTCAACAGCGCAGCACCTCAGCACCACACCTTAGTAGTACAACACCACAGCACCACAACAGCCACAGCACCGTAGCACTACACCACAGCACCACAACATCACAGCACAACAAGACCACAGCACCACAACACCGCAGCACCACAGCACTGGCACTGATACATTACACACAGGGTCTGACTGTCAGTAGTAAAGTCATTACAAATAGAAGAAATATACTGATGTTCTTATCAGAGTGGCACGGAGGTAACTTGTTTCCTCTAGTCATATTTTTCATTTGATTCCTCCTGAATAAGCTGAATATGGTTTTCAAGCGATCGAGTAAAGAGTTCAATCTGGATATTTTATTATTATATTTGTGGAAGTTGTCCTACCAACTTCAGGGAGCCTGTTTCTGACCATTTGGGAAAAACGAATGCACATGCTCGGGGTCATTTTAGAGGGTGTGGCAGTGCTCCTCCAATAGCGAAGTAGACAGCGCTACTGCTGCTAGTTTGTTGCCCCCTCCAGCTCAGTAGCGCTACCGCAGCCAGTTTCTTGCCCCCACCAACTCAATAGTACTCCCGCTGCCAGTTTGTTGCACCCTTCAACTAGATAGCACTCCTGCTGCTAGTTTGTTGCCCCCACCAACTCAATAGTACTCCCGCTGCTAGTTTGTTGCCCCTTCCAACTCAATAGTGCTTTTGCCACTAGATTGTTGCCCCCTCCAACTAGATAGCACTCCTGCTGCTAGTTTGTTGCCCCCTCCAACTAGATAGTGCTTTTCCCGCTAGTTTGTTGCCCCCTCCTAGCACTCCTGCTGCTAGTTTGTTGCCCCCTCCAACTCAATAGTGCTTTTGCCGCTAGTTTGTTGCCCCCACCAACTAGTTAGCACTCCTGCTGCTAGTTTGTTGCCCCTGTTTGTCGTGGTAGCAAACCTTTTGGCCACATTGTGATAGATGTTTCATCTTGGAGGAGCTGCCCTACCTGAGCAACCAGATCATGGCAAAAACATTCCATCAGCTCCACCAATTTTAATTCTTTTCTTGTTTGCATTTGTTAAATGTTTTGCTCATTATTGATTCCAGCTTCTTACATCCCCCCTCCTCCTCCCTAGTCCAGCATAACCTTCAAATAAAAAATCAATTGAAGAATGAATCGTTACAACATGAGATACCGACATACCGGTATTGACAAAGCAAATCTGTCTGATTAAAAAAAAAGCCTTCGGATGTGAGTACTGCTGGGCGAGGAAAGGTTTAAATAACAGCAAAATCCTCAGAGTCTATAATTAATAGAACTTTGTATTCCACAGGACTATGGGGGGAAGCATTTGAAGCAAACTAGAGGGAAGATAAGATGCAAACTTTACTCAGAATACCAAGCAGTATTTTATTTAGAGTTGTTCAAGACTCCCTCCTGCTGGGAGTAATGTACTGGGCCTTTCACTCCCTGCAGTTTCTCCATCCCAAACCCCCAAGAGATGTTGAAATTGCCCAACTATGCTCATGAGCTTTCTGAGAAGTTTTTGTTTCTGTTCTTTGAAATGTAAATTATGTTCTATTTTATTTATAAAGTATGCTGTCGACTTTATATGTTGACCAAAGTAAGGAGTCAGCTTTACAGTAGACATATACCTCCGCCAAATAAAAGATCAGAGGGACCAGATCAAACATCTGTGGAAAACAGACTATGTGATGAAATAATGCTGGGAACTCACTGGTTTCATGCTGAAATAAGTGGTCAAGGAGATGTTTGAGAATCCTTTCAATCATCTTTAAAAACAACATAATTATCTCCCATTCTTCACCCAACTACAGCCCCTCAATCTTAGAAATGCTTATTATGGAGGTCAGAAAGGTGTGCGCAGGCATCATTATCTTGAGCTTTGTCAGGAAAACCAGCATAATTATCTAAAACAATAAAGACCTTGAACTGTACAATCATGTCAAGGCTCTATGTGTCCACGGATTCCTTGATTCGCACCTTCTGCTCTAATTGTCACTTCTGAATGCAGAACAACGTCAGCCGTCCTTTAATGTCGCTCCTACCCGCCGACAGCTTTACTTGACAGGGACGCCTGGGCTTCTGCCGTCAGCTTAGGCTGAGCGCTGAAGGACAGTCTTTGAAAAGCGTTTATTTACCTGGTGGCATTCTGGGGGAGAGCTTTGCAATATGTCATAAAGATAAAAAATAAACTGTAACAAAATTTTCAAATGATCTTGTAACATATGTTTTATATACAAAAACACCTTTTAAGTGTTTAAACTTAAAACTAACAAGAAATGGAGAAGATAAACAATGAAAGTGGTCACATCACTCAATGGTACTGAGATGTTTGTGTTCCTGCTGAGCATTTATATTTGGTTATATTTGCTTTATTGTGTCATGACCTCCACCAAGGTCATGTGTCAGCTGGAATCTGTTGCTCTGGTTGACTTTTAGCAAAAGAACTCAAAAAGCTATAAATGGATTTTAAGGAATTTTTCAGGAAATGTTGACAATAGGACAAGGAAGAAATGAACACAGTCTGGTGGTGTTCTAGATTTCAACAGGACTTGGACCTTTGATCTTCCAAAGATCAAAGCCGGTGGAGTTCTGATCATAAAGCAACCTTCTATGTTATGCAACGGCCTGTATACTATACTATACTATACTATACTATACTATACTATACTATACTATACTATACTATACTACTATACTATACTATACTATACTATACTATACTATACTATACTATGACCAGCCCTCCAAGATCCCGACTGCTGGTGGCGGTGCCAATTTAGAGACTCTATCCTCCTCATCGTCCACGGACTGTTTCCTGTGTTTCCTTGTCTGCCTGAGTTCCTGTTTGCCCGTGTACTAATAAAGGTAATTACCAATGGTCCCAGCTTTCCAAAGTGCTGCTTTTGGGTCCAAATTGCACCCGTCACACAGCCTCCCGTACCTGGACAGGGAGCTGGTTCCATAGCAGGGGGGCCTGATAGCTAAATGCTCGGCCCCCCATTCTACTCCTAGAAACTCTGGGGACCACAAGTAGACCAGCATTCTGAGAGCGGAGTGGTCTATTGGGCTGGTAAAGGTGTACTAGCTCCTCCAGGTAGGATGGAGCTAGACCTCTGAGGACCTTGTAGGTCAAAAGAAGGGTTTTAAAAATTATTCTAAATTTAACGGGCAGCCAATGAAGAGACGCCAGTACAGGAGTTATGTGATCTCTTTTGTCAATACCTGTCAGAACTCTGGCTGCAGCATTTTGGATCACCTGGAGAAGTTTGGACACCCTGATAATAAAGAATTACAATAGTCCAGCCTGGAAGTAACAAATGCTGGACTAACTTTTCAGCATCATGCCACGTCAGTAGTTTCCTGATCCTTGTGATGTTTCTCAAGTGAAAAAAGGCACTTCTAGAGACTAATTTAATGTGTGAGTTGAAGGACACATTTTGGTCAAAAGTTACTCCTAGATTCCTCACAGAGAGACAAGATGTTAATGAGATACCATCTAGAGTGATCATGTGATCTAATCTATCCCTGAGAGGTTCAGGACCAAACACCATGACCTCAGTCATGGTGTATACTGTACTGCACTATGCTATACTGTGCTGCATTGTACTGTACTATACCATACTGTACTGCACTGTACTATGCTGTATTGCACTGTACTATGCTGTACTGTGCTGTTCTATACAATACTATACTATACTGTACTGTATTGTACTATACTACACTATAGATAGGCTTTTGTTTATGGTGTTATTATATTTTGATTTGTATGATTAATTTAGTTTGAAAAGGGACAGTGTACTATATACACTACATACATCACACACAGACATACATTTCAAGTGTTTGTTTAATTAATGGTGAATGTTCAATAATGATGAATATAACATGAAAACCCAGAATTCAGTGTCAGTGCGATGCATCTGTGCATTAATTAATCCGCAGAATTAATGGTCTTCATGTAGATTTTGGGTTCATTTCCTTGTTTGTTTGTTGGCATATAATTCTGAGAAAGGTCCACGTCTTCATCCATGGAGCTGGAGGGGCTGCAGAGGTCTCACCACAGACATGAGCTATCAGTTTAGGTGGCCTCGTATGTGTGCTTTACAGAGGTTGTGGTTCTGCGTTGAACACTGACTCAAACTTCCAGGATGGGTCAAAGGAGAGGCAGTGCTCCTCCACATCAAGAGGAGCCCTCACTGAGCCTTTTATTAAGCACTCCTCCACGTAATGACTCCAAACAGGTGCAGCAACTATCTAATAATCCAACTCAGCGAGTCACTGGAGTCACTGGAGGTGCGTTTGATTTTGAATGCCTTCTACTTACTGCAACAGCTTTAACGTTCAACAGCTGTGGATGCTGTGGTTGAAGGTGGATCAAGACATTCCACTGACCATCATCACATGTACCAAGCCTTGGTGAAAGGTTTTATCTTCAGTGAGTGGTAAGATCATTCTCAGCAGCAGACAAAGGTGAAGAAGCAAGGTGACGTGGTATCAACCGTTCAATAGGAACAACAAATCTAAGCACAGGACCAAATCTGGAGACAGTTAAAGGGTTTAACGGCGTAAGATGCTGTCCACTGTTGAAATGGCTGAGAATGATTCTTTCTTAAAAGCATTGTGGCTAATGTTGACTTGTTGAATGACTTATAAGGTCACTAATAAGGCCACTGAACGTGCGTTTTCTTTGGCTCTCATTACCACAACCGCAGCTATCGCCACAGCTTGTGACGCAGCCACAACATGAGATCTGCAAAGAGCAAATCCGAATCGAATCGAAGCGCCTGTGCCTTTCAGCGTGAATCAATGATGCCCCCAAGTGGTCTCAGCTGTCTCCCTACAACAGCATTTATTTCAATTGGACAACACTTTTGGTGGGTTTTGAGATCCAATAGGTAAAATTTAGTTTGAGTACAAATCTAGAACTATGGTAATAAAACTCTAGCTATTTGCCTGTGCGCACATCTTATGCACACACCCCTGTGATTACACACACTGGCTAAACATTGTTCAGTTTTTGAATGTCTTTGAACGCATCACCACATAAGAGAAAACAAACCAAGTCCTATTCTGAGCTTTTGTAATACTCCAGTATACGCAGAGTGTGCAGAGCAGGACCCAGTTCCCTCCCTGGTAAAGTTTTGTCTGCAGAAAACCTCTCTGTCATGTTTCAAGTGCTTTCTATGTATTATGAGTGGATCTTTTTTTTCCCATTTTTTACAAGCCAACATGCTTGTTTCGTTTCGCGCCATCGAAACGAAACAAGCCAACATGCTACTGATATCACATTTTGGAATGTAAGCCTGCAAGCATGGTGAAAAATGTGATTTTAAATCTTCCTAATTTGCTTCAGTAAACAGTGATATCTGTGGCTGTGTTGTAATAAAAATGATTATGAAACACAGTAGACAGACTGCATTTGAATGGCTCTATAATTGCTTGTAAATGCAGCTGTGATTGCAGTGATAAATCATGTGACAGTGGAAAAACTATGAGCAATGACGTCACATTAGCTTTTTAAACTAATCACCCCTGACCTTTGCGAGAAGTGTCAGTCTCTTCCTCCAGCTACACATACTAAGGATACAATGGCAAAATGAGGTTTAATGTCCCTAATGGTCATTTTAGCTGCTTGCATTTGTGGTGTTATTCTTTGGTGAGGACACACAGCTCATTATCAAAGGTGAGGGCTGGAATGTTAAATGAAGAGCTTTGCCTTCTGGCTCACTGCTCTCTTTACCACAGCACAGTGGGTACAGCGGCCCCTGCCGCAGAGGCTGCACTCATCCATCCATCATTTCTTGTCTCATCCCCCCGCCCCACATTCAAAAAGATCCCTACTTTCTTGAACTCTTCCACTTGGGAAATGATCCCTTTTCTGACCTGGGCTTGGGATTTCATTTTATAAATTGTAAGAGTAGTGGTAGTAAAGCTAAATACTAAAATCCTAAATCCTGAGCGCTAAATGGCGTGAGCAAACTAAATCCATGTATGTGCTGTGGGCGTGTAGCGGGCGATCCACCACGATTGCACACTTTATATAGGTGCGAACGTGGTGCGGGCCGCCCTATTTAAATGTCTCCATGGAGACACAATATAAAAAATGCAAGTTTTTCCATAAGAAATATGCCATGGCTTCTCTTTGTGACTGGATCCAAATAGAGTGTGAGGTCATCCAGCAGCTCAAAAATGACATCGCTGATAAATGATGTCTCTACCAATTTATGTATTGATACGCGCACGGCAGATTCTTTCTCCCCGTGCGCCTAGGCCTGTGCCAGTGTGCACCTGCCTTTCAAACATGCCAAAAATAGACGCAAAAACACCGACAAACACTGGTGTCAGTTTCAGGTTTGATCAATGTCATTGGGGTGCCAAACGATGACATCAGTATTTTGCGCGTTCTGATTATCTACATACTGTATATTCTGCATATTCATAAAGGCAAACAAATGGATTGCGCGTCCTATTTGGCTCATTTGGCGGAAGCAATCCTCGGTGCACCCGGTTAGTAGAGCAGCTTTATGTTTTATACACACAAATCTTTGGTGAGAGAGGAGATACCAAGATCCCAAATAAGAGCTCTGAAGTGCTTGAGCCAAATGCGCGTCATGTTAGTGGGCGTGAATGCGCAACTATAACAGGACTTTTTGATAAGGATTCAGCGCGAGAGCAGAGTGGCTGTAAACGGACAATTAAGTTCGGAGCTGAGCGCTTGCGTCCACTGAGGCGCGCGTCCTCCGCCGTGAGATTCAGGCTATCGCTGTGAACAAGAAGCAGCTGATCAGCGCTGTGTCTGGGGTGACAATGGCCGTCCGTGCCCTGGTAACAGCCGGGAGGTCCTGCGGTGGCAGTGGTCCTTCCATTCAGCCGATGGCGAAAAAGCGCACTGGAGGTGCACCATCATTACGCACGACTCAGCGCAATCTGGCAAAACACGAAGCCCCAATTAAAAAATGTGTTTGGAGGAAATGGAGACAAGGTTTCTTTTCCGATCATCGCTGATTTTCTGTTCTCTGGTGGCTGTAACTTGTAACTTGTTTCAAAACACGCCGCAATGTTGAAGCGCATTCATGGGGATTTTCGTTTCGGTTTAATTACATTTTAAAGGCATCAGAGGGCTCATGAGAAATGGCTTTGAGTCAAGTTGGCCCGCGTCTGCAGTCCCGCAGCATGAATCTGTCCGGCATGTAGCCAAGCATCATTTTCCTCCACATCCTCCACATGGCATATTGCTCCAACCCGTGGGGTTTTGCTGTGTCGAGGAACAAGAAGCAGACGACACCACCACTACTACTACTACTACTACTACTACTACTACTACTACTACTACTACTACTACTACTACTAATAATAATAATAATAATAATAATAATAATAATATAATAATAATAATAATGATAATAATAGTTGAACCTTGACAGGACGTGTGTGTCTGCAACAAGCTTGAGCGCATTCCGCCTATTGTTTTGAAGAAGTCAGCTCCTTCAAAAAGCCGATTTTTGCATCATTTACTGCGTCCCGACTGCGTGGGAACTCAATATACTCGCCCTTCTTGCGCGAAACAGCATTTAACACTTGGGACCACACAGAAAAACTACGCTGGAAGGATCTAGTGGTGCAAGGAGATTTTCCACAGCAGATATGGCAAAACTCCTTTTTGTGACTGGCTCCAAATCCACCCTGAGGTCATCCAGAAGCTCAAAAATGCCTTTGCTGAGAGATGATATGTGTCTACTATCCTTAGATTGACACGCGCACGGCAGATTCTTTCTCTCCGTCATCATTGCGTCACTGCGCGTTCCAAAAAATCGACATATATTCTGCATATTCTTGAACACAACCACGCAATTCGCGGCACACCCGGTTAATGGATCAGCTTGTCGCGCACAATGATGCCATATGCTTAAACGGTGAATAATCCCAAACAAAACTATAGAGGAAAAACAACATTTTAGAAAGAACAAATGTAGAATCTTTTTATTTGAAAGTGAAAGACATTCTTGATGTAAAGGTCTGTTACATTACTCTCATATCTAATACGCTCCCTCCTCTGTCAGGGGAACAGTAATGGCATGTCATTGTTTTTTTCATCACACACATGACATTTTTCTCATTTACAGGCAGTAAAGAAAAGCAAAGAAATTACAGCGATACACGACTCGAGCAGACTGGTACAATAGTTCTCTCTAGCCGTTGACTTATATACATTGAGGCTTATGTTCTAAATACATTTTCTTTAAATTTGCTTCATGTTCTCACACAATAATTAGATTTACTTGCGTGTTCTTCTCATACTGTCCGCCATCAAAGCTTATTTCACAACCAAATGGGGTCAAACCAAGTGACAATCAGAATCATTTGCCCCATGATTTTTAAACTACGGGCACTTTGATTGATGCCCACTGTCACTGCGGCACCAGTACTGTAGAGAATCTACTGTAGCCCCCCCTCCCCCTGCTTTCCCCTTGCTATCACTCTGATTCTGGCTGCTGGAGGGCTAATAATGACTAAAAGGTGTGGTCTCCTTCAACTCATGGTACCCCTGGTGGTTTGGCTCTGTGAAAAGACAGAGAGGGCAGTTAGAGCTAGAAAGTGCCAAACATGTCCCTCCTTTACATTAGCCAGCAAGTTTCAATGTTGCAGAACAATAAGTGGCAGCTGGGTACAGAGTGGACCCTCCATTTAATTGCCCTCACAAATAAACATAAGAATCTTTGACCTCCAAATCTTTTTCTTTTCTGTCATTTCAATTAAAGATATTGCTGCTACAAAGGACAAGTGTGCTGTCTCAAGGGTCGTGCTGATTTTGGCTGGTTGCATTGGCAGGACTGTAATGTTCAAAACTTGCTCACACTGAACATATTAAATCTTTGCTCTCTCATCATTTCGCACTGAAAATCTGAAAATAATCTGGTTTGTATTCAGCCTTACACACATACAACACCACACAGACGCAAAAATGGACATTTATATCTCTAAAGCTGTTTTCTCCATTCTAGAGTATGTTGTTATTCCTCTGGTGCTCACTTAATAATTTTTTGCACATCCCAAATTATGTAGATGAAAATTGCAACTAGCAAGATACGTTTGAGTGTATAAATAAGTGTTACGGTACCAAGACTCATATTCTCCTCCACAAGAGGCTTCTTCTCGCTGCAGTTCACCACTCTGCCCTGAGCTGCTCCCACAACTGTCATGATATCCACCAGGTCAAGCTTCGCTTCTTGCTTGGCCTCATCTAGCTCCTCTGAGAGCTCCATCATGGCCTCTTCACGCTCCTCCATCTCTTCTTGCGTCAGCATCGCATTCAAGCCCTGCCCCGCACCGACGTTGCCCACCTGCGGTGGCGCAAGAGAACACAACGCCCTCACTTGCCCGTAGGACTTCAGGTGGGCGACATTAGCACGCAGGAAGAGCAGAAGAACGTTGAGATCGTTCAAAGGGCAGCCGAGCCTGCGGCGGTTGATAACATCCAGAGCTGGGAGGACCTCGTAGACCGAGAAGAAGGTCGTGTCCCAAACAAAGAGTCGGATAAGGCTGAAGAGGACTATAGGACCCAGCAGGATGTAGATGGCGCCATTGGCTACGCTTATCACCTGAAAAACCAGCTGGCCAATCATTTTACACTGAACCAGCTCAGGAACCCAGTTCTGATCCCGTAGCATGCCTGTCCTGACAAAGCAGCTGAACTCGTCCTGCAGGAAGGCAGACAGATGGAAGTACGCCAGGTAGAGGCAGGCAGCCGTCATGAAGGTCAGGAGAAGGAAGCCCCGCAAGAACAGCATGCTCACGAGGAAATAGGAGTTTTGTTTGCACAGCAGGTATCGCTCCAGAAGAGGGTACTCGAAATATCTCTTCTTCTTGGCTCTGAAAACACACAGAGAACTCCTTCAGGAACATCTGAACATGTCCAACACTCCCCAGTTATCTTCATTAACTACCAGAAACTCCCCAACAAATCTATCCTTTTATTGAGGTTTATTGGGTGTTGGCGATGAAGGATCATTTTCAGGAATTCAGTTACCTTTGCAACTCGGCCTGAAACGTCAGCGGGTTGTTTGTGGTCTGTCGCATTTCCAGGATGCTCTGAGCCAACCGGATGGAGCGGTTGTAAGACTTGTCCAGTTCGTCGATAATAAACAGCAGGTCTGAGCCCAGCGAAGGCGTCACAAGCTGGCGCCATATCAGAGCGGGCAGGTACATGAACATCGCCATGGCCAGAAGAGAGTAGGGAAACATCTGGATGCAGAAAATGATTAGACCTAGCTGAAAGCGCAAGAATTTAAAGATCAAAAACACCCGCGTCCTCTTACTTTGTGGACCCAGAGCGAGCGCTCCTCAAAGTTCCCGTTGCTGTCCGACTCGTGGTGCATGAGCGAGTCCCAGCAGAACGTGTCAACGTAGCTGGCCTGCTTCATGGTGAAGTTGCTGGGTGGGAAACAGCTGATCTGAGGACCTGCAGACCAGAGAAACGATCTACATCATTGTCCTGTCAACAGTGTCAAACACTTCATATCTCTGATAACATGGATGCAAATCCCTGTACCGTCCAGAGAGAGCTTCCCTTTTTTTACACATTTTATTAATTTCACTTGTTTTTTTTATGAAAACGCATGTTGTGAAACAGCAACCTGGCTCCCCCACCTTACATTTACTTAACCACATTTATTCTAACTTGAATCTGCACTCAACCCTTCCCTTTCATTTCCACAGCGCTCCACCCCTGAACACAGAGTGGAAGTCCACTGAGGGTGTGTTCCATCTATTTCTGAGCACGACTTCTATTTATTTTTACAGCCACATCTGCTTTCTGTTTCTGAAACTGCTTCTAATTTACTGCCAGAAAATGAGTTTTGCCTGCAGTTCAAACCCTATCTATCTATCTATCTATCTATCTATCTATCTATCTATCTATCTATCTATCTATCTATCTATCTATCTATCTATCTATCTATCTATCTATCTATCTATCTATCTATCTATCTGTCTGTCTGTCTGTCTATCTATCTACCTGTCTGTCTGTCTGTCTGCCTGTCTGTCTGCCTGTCTGTCTGTGCATACGTGTCTCCAGTACAGCGCCCCCTCTCGATAAAGTGGCCTCACTACTATCAAGCAGGAATTTTGATCTTTGCACATTCATATTTAATAATATAAATCTAATGTTCCGCCAAGGTCCCTGCATTCGGCCGCTACCCAAAACACAATGCACCCGACCCCCTTGGCCCCTCCTGCAGGTGGTGAGCCCACGGGAAGGGGGTCCCATGTTGCCTCTTCGGGCTGTGCACGGCCGGACTCCATGGGCAGAGGTCCGGCCACCAGGCGCTCGCCAACGCGCCCCACCCCCAGGCCTGGCTCCAGGAGGGGGCCCCGGTGACCCACATCCGGGCAAGGGAAACTTTGCACCAATGATCCCTCACCTAGGACCTGTTTGCCATGGGTGGCCCTGCCAGGGGCTGTATGTCCCATTAAAATATGACCTACATACAATGAAATAAAACGTGTATCTAATGACAGGAGTCATATTTTATGTAAAATATAAGTCAGTTTTCCTCTTCAGGTACTGCTACCATCATTATCATCATCTAATATCTATATATCTATATATATTCTACATATTCCAATCTGGAAATCTATTTCCTTGGCGGGGACACATGTGGGAGAATGTGTTCAAACGTCACACTGAATACAAACAACAGCCTGCTCATGGAATCTTGTGGAATCGTCTAAACCCGTCTCAGCAGCCCTCGCCACTTGGCAAGGTGAGACCCCGCTTCGATTTCCTCCTCACACTGTGCAATTAACACTGACAGACGCTGCACTCTCTCTTTGGCTGAGAGTCCACCTGCAAGAAGACCAGACGCCGAATCCAGACGAGCGGCGCAATCAAGCTCTTGTTGTCAAACCCAAGAACTGAGCGTTTCTCCAGCCAGCGCACGTCAACAACGCACGCGTGCACGCACACACGGCACCGCGTCTCCTTCCCCCACCTCCCCACTCTTAATCAACACATCCTCTCATTTGGCTCAAATCGGGGGGGAGCTGCCACGGAGGATGTTTACCCTGTAATTACAGCTTGTCAGCGTTTGTGAACGCTGCAGTTCTCAATCATCCCCCACAGCAATTAGAATCAGCAGCAGCAGGATGATTGCAGACCAGCGCAGAAGAATTCCATTTTATGATTCCAGAATCAGAAGCTCGTCATGTGCTGCACCGCTGTGACCAGACCTACCGCCTGTACTTTCAAGATGGTCTGCTATTTCAGAAACTGGCCTTTGAATGGCTGGATTGGATTTGAGGCTCAAGTAGTCAAGAGTTATTGGATTTGATTCAGCTCTTTGTTCTATTTTGCTGTTTTCTCAAGTAGACGTCATAAAAATAGACAATATGAATGCATCTTTATCATGGGTAAGATGACAGGTGCTATGTGTAATGTAGAACTGCTTCTTTCTTGCTTTGAATAAGTTCTCCTTTTATCACGCTGACCAGGTGTGAAGGAAAACAAGAAGAGAGAAAAGTGCTCACCCAGAGAGATCTCCCGGGCAAAAGCCATGCACACCAGCAGGAGCGGAAGGCCGACAGACACGAATTTGATGACCTTGTCCAGAGGAAGCTCCAGCTCCAGGTGGTTGAGCCGGTGGATCCCAGGGCTGTCCTGCAGGAGGGCATCAGATAGCATGGCCTTGGCCGCTGCCTTGGCAATGGACATTTTCAACACCTGCCTGGAGATAAGAGAGCCGAACGCTTCCCGGTAATATCGAGCAGACAAAACACGGTGACCTTTCACCTTTTGCCGTAGCGATGCCGTAGCCCGCCTTTGGATTCAATAAACAGGTCTAACAGGTAATCCAGAAAAGTGAAATCCAACCTTTACCTTTTGTGTTAGTTTCCTGCCGTGGTTCTACCAGAGATGGAGCTCCTCCGACAGCCTGCGCTAAGTTGGAACGCTGCTTTAGTAATGAGGGAGGGCCTTTGTAAATGAGAGGGTAGATCTAGGCTGGACCAGACCGAGCTGGGCCTGGATGTAATTACAGAAGACATGTGGGTACCCAGATTTCAGCCTCCCTCCTCTACACAGGCAGCCGTGTGTGTGTGTGTGTGTGTGTGTGTGTGTGTGTGTGTGTGTGTGTGTGTGTGTGTTGTGTGTGTGTGTGTGTGTGTGTGTGTGTGTGTGTAGCTGATCTCACTGTGAGGGATACTGGCTGTGGCCCACTTCAAACAACAGAACCTCTGCCCAGTGGCTTTTTCAGCCTCTGTCATTCGGAGGGACTATTTTTACTGCAGTTCAGCTGCTCGGTTCTTTGCGGCTCTGATGTTTTGTGCAAAAGAAAGTCGTGTTCTTGAGTCCACACGTCCATGTTTCTTTTGGGAACACTATGGCTCATAAGAATGGGATCAAAGGACACGGATGGGATGTCACATTTGAAAACATTGAAGTGAACGATTGGCTTGTGCAGTTGTATCAAGTTTAACTTGAAAAAACAAATTTAGAGCTCTCAAAGAAAAAGAAAACAGGTGGCTTATTCAGCTTATGTTCAGGTCGACATTTTTTCATATTTTATATTCTCTTAAAGATATTTATAATCATGGTTTAACTAAAATGTATCTCTTCTTGCCATTTGAAGCTTGAAGCTAAAATGAAAGATGGCAGCTGGTTTAAGGCTGCACCCCCATCAGCAGGAGGGTCCCCCTACATGGGCCTGGTCCTGCTCAAGGTTTCTTCCTGTTAAAGGGGAGTTTTTCCTGCCACTGTTGCTTGTTGGGGGTCATTCTCTGGAATTCTCTAAAGCACTTAGAAACAATTTTGATTGTAACAGACGCTATATAAATAAAAATTGATTGTTTGATGATAGCTAAACCATGACAATATAAAAATGTAGTGATGTATGCTTTACAAGTTTCAGTGTCCTGCAGTTAGAAGTAAATAAAGGAAAATAGATCTTATAGTTGTCTATGGAAAATTAATGAAATGGAAAGAGAAGTTTTTAGTCCCAAATGTTGCACCTGCGACATTAGCAGGACACACACCATCAATCTGGACGACGCGATGCCTCAGATCTCATCTACGCAGTCGAGACTGTCTGCTAAAGCTAAGCTAAGGGTACCAGACCATCAACCTTTGGCTTCCTTCCTCGCCCTGAGGGCTCGCAGCATTTCTTTTTCACACCGCTGGCCTGATGTAAACCACAGCAACAATCCTGACCCTGCTGTAATAAAAGAAAAGTGGATAAAATATTTATGATTTATGGGCAGATTTTCTCCTGCGGGGTATGTCGCCCTATGATAAATGGAACGTCCATGTTCAGCAGCTGTATTTATAGTGAAGATATTATAGAGAATATGCTGCAGCCTTCACACTGCTTCTATGCTCTCTGACCAGCTCTTTCCTCGTTGGACATAGATTATGATGCCAAAACTTTTTGGAGAACCCACTTTTTAATACTTTTGAGGCGTCAGAACTTTTTCCTGCATGTATATTAGAGCCCCACTCTAAAGTCACACATGTAATCAAATCCGCTCATGTGCAGCAGTATTCCGAAGCCCTCGTGGCCTTTGCGGCTTTTATCCCAGCAGAAATTGTGGCTGAAGGGGGAGAAAATCAGCAATAACAACAACATACACTTTTGTTAAGGGTGCAGGAAATAATACAGACACGCAATTATATATGTGCAAAACAATGTAAGGTTGTGCAGCTAACACCCACAGGGCTTATTAGCATTTTTTCCAAGAGAGCAGAATCCACTTGGGTGTCAGAAGTGAAACCCCCAAGATGATGAACTGTGCTGGCTTCTAACATGGACGCCGACTGCAAAGGTGGGAGAGCATTTGGGTGGGAGTCTCCGGTGCAAGTTCAGCCCCATGAGCAGTAACTAGTGGGTGGAAGACCACACACGTGATGGGAGGCAAAAGCAAAACTAACATTTAATCTGCTAACTTTGGAACGTGTTCCAGTAAAGGAGAATCCAAGAGGTGGTGCTCTGCTGCTATTTCTGCAGAAACAGTCTGGTGCTACTGGAGCTATTTTACCCCCCCTTCCCCCCATCCCCGTTCCATTTCGTAATATTTTCCCACTGACATTCCTGTTGTAATTATTCAAGATGCACTGACTGTTTATGGGGATTTGATTCATATCTTCATGACTTGAAGGATTTTTATCAATTATTTAAAGACTGTTTGGTTTGGAGCATCACTGTTTAAAATAATACTGGATTTAAGGCTTTGTTTTTTTACAGCAGCCCACCACTAGAGGGTGATCAAGACGCCGTCGACATGCTTTAGTTTCAGTTTTGGGAAACTGTCATCAACATCCAACAACAACTCTACTTGACCCTCAAATATGATAAAAACACAAAGAAAGTTGCTTTACAGAGTTTAATTATTAAAATTGGTCTGTTTAAACACAATAGGTTATGACAACAAAGTGTACAAATGAAATAGAAATTTTCCCTATTCACTGCCACCTTATCTGGAAGATCCTTTTAGAAAAAGTAATGCGGGAAAAACTCTGAATGGGCAACAAACTTCACAATAAACGACCAGAACATTCAATGAGAGGGTTCTTGTGTGGGCATCTTCACATTAGAAACACGCTCCTTCTGGGTGCTTCAGTACAAAACAGCTGAAAAGGTTTCACAGTTTCTTCAAAATCCTTCACATCTCACTCTCGTCCTTCATCAGTTTGTCATTTAATGACAGAGCGTGGGGATTCCAGAGTCATTGTGCGTCCTTTGTGGGCTGCGTCCACACCGACTGGCTGTGTTTGGAGTTCCTGTCAGCGTCGTCACGCTGACTTTTTCCACCCCCGGGGGTCACAGAGACACACAAGCAGTGCCGAAGGAGTCGACGGTTGTAGTTACGCGTGTGCGCCGCCATCGGCCGTCCCGACGCTGTCTTTTACAAAGTGTTCTTCCAGACACTCGCTGAGCTCCCACAGACACTAATCTGAATAAATATGCAAACCTTTAACACCAAAAAGGCAAACTAATAATAAGCATAATATACACACTGTATTTCCTACACTTCTTTTGTGCTCAAAGGTTAAAAAAGAAAAAGAAAAAAGAGCGATTGGTTTGCTAAAGTCATGAGAGCCAATTTATTTTGTGTGTGTGTAATTATTGGAAGAATACCCGCCCCCACCCCCACCCCCCAGTGTCAGATTTGTCCAGCAAATTGTGCGATGCAAAACATTTAGGAAGAAAGGGTCGTTTAGCGTTCTTGCTTGTTGGCGGTCAGTCCTGTTTGGTGCTTGAAACTACTGACATCTCTACTCCGTCTTGTTCCGTTAGCAGCTCCTAACTTAACCCAACACCTGACTAACAATAAAAATACAGAAAAATATCGACGAGAGTCACACACAACAGGAGCCAAACGCTAACGAGTCACCTCACGGTGTCCAACTACCAGGACGGGTTTACTTTGGACTCTCTGAGACTGTTCTAGGATCAGCGAACTAAGCGGGAAAGGTTGTCTTCACCTAAAGCAGATGTGTTTGGGATTGGGTGTGGCCCAGTTAAAATCAATAGAAACTGATATAACAATAAAGAATAAAATGAATGAGAGCTCTTCTTGTTTTTCTTGTGGTGGAGTTAAAGTCGGGTAGCTTTTATTTGTAAACGTCATCTTATAACAACGTTTCTGTCCCATTTAGAGCGGAGCAAGTCTCATATTGGTTCAGCCCAAGTGCAGCTACACGCCGTAGATTACACTGGTTTCACTGGGAAACGTCAAAGGGCTTCTAAGGTTTGCCTCTTGGCTGTCCCTCACCGGCAGCTGGAACTTTACATCCTCGGGTTGAACCAGCCTGTTGGACCGATCGACTGGACTCGCGTTTGAACCCGTCAACGAAGCGAACGAGATAAAACTAATTGTACAAGTTGATGCGATGTTTCTGCTTGCAACAAATATAAATCTTTTCACCATCACGTTTGATTAGGTCCTTGCAAACCGTGACATGATCATCCCGAGTACAAAATGTGCTACTATTCAAATACAGTATTTCAAGAGCTCACGCCATGAAAACACGCAAATGAAACAACAGATATTTTCATGGTGAAACTAGTAATTGTTCTCTATGTTTTTGATGGTCTCTGAAGTGCTCTACAGAAGAGTCTGATGGATTTGTTGAAAACCTAACATGCCCTTAAATGCTCTCGGGGGTCTCTCTGTTCGAGAGGCACCCTGATGGATACAGGAGGCCAGGTCGAGGACGGTCGTGTCTGAAAGTCTGCTCCTCTATTCCAGCTCCTCTCTGAGCTCCATGCTTAGATCTCTCCTTCCCACATTGGACATTTGCCTGCCCCTCCCCCTCCCTTCCTCTCTATCATCCTCCTCGTCCTCCTCTTCCTCCTCGTCCTCCTCTTCCTCCTCCTCCTCCTCCTCCTCAGTGCCGTCCATGGAGTCGTCAGCTCCCAGCATGGCTTGCTGCATAGCCAGTGTGGCCGAGTCTGATGAGAGTGACTGAAGGCTGTCCATGCTGAGGTCTGACAGAGGACAGACAGACAGTGTGGGAGAATTTAAAAGATTTTGGGATTTAACACCTAGCGAGGAAGACATCGTTGTGATCTACGACATTGATAAATACTGGTATATTGATTGACGTGAATATGCAACATCTAAAATGTTTTCAATATTTATTTTACCAGGATTTACATATTCAATTAATACAATAAGTTTATTGTACAGAGGTCATTGACTGCTTACACTACCCAAACAGCCAGGCTACAAGGACTCAAAGCATGATTCACTGCAGAGAGAGTGAGTGTGTAGGTAAATTTAGACATTTAAAAAAGTGGAAAAAGTCTGTTCAGTGTGATGAAAAGTGTAGCAAATAACTAATGTTTAACAGCGACACTCAGTGGTGAAACCTGGAACAATCGTAGAATTCGCCAGAATTAACTTAACAACTTCATCTATGAAGTGACAGTTCACTATGAACTAAGTCCACTTCGAGAAAGTTCAGGAAAACAATCAGTGTGGACATACTTTCCGAGTTTCCAGTTTGGGATCTGTGCGTCTGCAGAACTCCAGCTACAATGGAATCGGGCCAGAAGCGCTGTGTCGGACGGTGCTGAGACTTCATTTTCTTGGCTTTTGGAGCTGGGTCTGGGTTACTGGCATCCAGCATAGGCTGGAGGATTCGACGGCGAGCATTGATGAACCTGCAGCAGGGGCGAGGGGAGGAGATCATTCAATCAATCTCTATTTAAATTCCTATCTATCTATCTATCTATCTATCTATCTATCTATCTGTCTATCTGTCTATCTATCTATCTATCTATCTATCTATCTATCTATCTATCTATCTATCTATCTATCTATCTATCTATCTATCTATCTATCTATGTTTTGTAATTCGTTGATGTGACCAGGAGATGGCGCCACTAATTCAGTAAATTCTGCTGGTGCCTTCAACGACACCAGACAGAAATGATGTGTTTGCCTGTGCAGCTTCGTCTCACCAGTTGTTTACTTGCAAAAGGGTTAGATTCGTTTGTGCTGCAATCTGCCGTTTCTCATCTTCTGTGGGATACGGGTGCTGAAACAACAAATGATCCCTTCAGAAAATCTGCGCTCCCACTCCTTATGACGCACTAAATGCGCTGGACTTCTTTGGCTCACCATGAGATGCTGAAAGAGCCATGAGCGCATTATGTTGGTGGCATGTTTCGGCAAAACCCCCCTCTTATTTTTGGACTTCTTGTCTTCGCTGTCCAACAAGGATGAAAGGTCCAGGTTTACCTAGAGAACAAAAACAAGGTGGGGGGGGGATTAGGTGATTTGGATATTGTTGCCTCGGAAACAAAGCGAAACTACCAATCATCTATATTTTTTCAGTCGTAAGGGCAGAAACAAATGTTACCGTGGTAACTAAATTTGAGTAATGACGCTCACTGATGAAAAAATAGAGCCCTTGACGATACAGTTGTATGAGGGGGGGTCAGCGGTCTGGCGCGCAGATGAGGACTTTGCTAAACGAAGGATGGGACAAAAGTTTGCTGCTGTATTAGAGACGTGCTGCCGTCAAGTGTGACTTAGCTCGTGATTAGCGTTGACCCGAGCCTCTCTGCTGAAATTGTTTTTCAGATAATGTTGCTGAGAATAATCCCATTCCCTCTCAGCAAACACGTTGTTTTGGTGACGGACGGAGGCACCTAACGCGTTAGCTATCACCGGCGCTCCACGTCTATGGGCTTGTTAAAAATGATGGAAGGCAGGAGTAATTCTGGATCAAACACATAAACAAACTTTTGCGGTCACTCTGTCATGACCTTGATGTCGAAATAGCCGTTGTAACTACACAGATTACCTATTTTTTTTCATACATTATGCAAATGAGGATAAATGAGGTGAAGTGGTGTTGGGATGGACTGGAGACCTGCCTCTCTCACGCTAACTGGGATAGATTTCAGCACATACCCACGACCGGGATGAGGAATAAACGGAAGTCGAATAAAAATGGATAAGCTGTTATTCTTCTATAAACTATTACTTTTATGATATTGGGAGCCCAAAAAGGTACGTAAACGTAAAAGTGATTATTTTAAGCAGAGCGATAAATCACTAAGACCAGAAAAACAAAGCTCACAGTAAGAAAATTCACAAATTGTGTGTGTGTGTGTGTGTGTGTGTGTGTGTGTGTGTGTGTGTGTGTGTGTGTGAGTGTGAGTGACATCAGGTGTGGTGTTTTACCTGTGAGTTCTGTATTTGAATGGTTCCTGGCGGCAACGCCTGCGTTAACACTTGGCCTTGTGATGTCACCATGGCAACCGGCTGGTACAGGGTCCCACCTGAGGGGATAATTTGCCGTCATGAGTATCAAGTGGCTTCGGCAGCCACCGGCAGCCACGCGCTTCCCACCACCGCCACCATCAGAGCCTTATTAACTTCTTGTCAGCACCACAAACAAAAGCACCATGAACAAAAGATAAAATGATTAAATTCAAGGTGCATTAATGCCCCTTTAACCCACAGAAGAGAGGAAGAGAAGAGCCTGCCTCGCTGTTGGATTAATTAGCCTTGATGAAGACTCTCATCACAGTGTGTTTGAGCTCGTCGCTGTGTAGCGATCAAAGGAGGAGGCATTGATTTATTTTGGGTTAAAAGGGATTTCCAGAGGGCAGGATTAGCATTTCCCTGTACAGCCTTGACATTAGAAGAAGCACTTTTTGTAGGATACTATCGCTGCTGTGTGATACCCATAACGAGCACTACAGACATTTCCTGAAAGAGAACATTAAAAGAGTAGATTTTAATCGTTAGCTTCCACCATCAAAGGTGTGTGTTGTGAATATCTCACCCAATGTTTATTATTCTTTAGCTTCCCTGATGCTGTAAAGAAAATTTATGCCAATACTGACTGAGTTTATGTTTCAATACTCATTTTTCTGTGTTAAGGGTTCATTTTACTATGAATTACGCTTGTGCAGCGATACGCATTTGCACTTCTCGCCTCTTGGTTCGTAGGAAAACCTTGAACTTATAAGCACAATTGGTCCTCTCAGTTGTGACCAGTGTGGCTGGTGGGAATCAACATAAATCCCTCAGATTTGTTTCCTCTTATAATGCGGTTTATTCTATTTTCTAGACAGATGAAATTAAGATTAAGATTAAGATGTACTTTATTCATCCCTGTAGGGAAATTGAATTGTAGTAGCAACCTATACAAAGTATAGAAACAGAATAAATAAATAGAAATAAGATTAGAACGTTATAAGCATATATACAGCATATATTATAAGTATATATATATATACACATACATAACATAATATATACATATTATAAGCATTATAAGCATATATACATAAATATAGAATAAAATAGAAATAAAATTGTAGCAAAATGTAGCAAAGATGGAAAGTTGTGATATTTTAGAGACACGTATTCAACCGATATGATGTCAAAGTTACTCTTACATCCTTTTCAATCTAAATAATATGTGGTAAAAGTAATAAAATCCCAAAATACAAGCCAGCGCTGAAAGCTGTCGGCGGTGCTTCGATATTGGCGTATTTACCTGACACCACTTGAGAGTTGATTGTAGTCATGGCGACATTGCCCTGTTGCAGACCCCCGGAAGGCACCACAATCCCTGACGGGTTAACAGAGCTGGAGACAGAGGTCATGGATGGAGAGGAGGTCTGAATTAGTTCCTGGGGGAGTCACAGAAAGATGCTGGTGAGCGAGCGTCAAAGAAGTTAGCTGTCCTGCTTCTGAGTGAAGGAGCGTCAGATAAACGACACGTCTCATCTTCATGGACTGAGGTGGGGAGTCCAGAGAGGCTCCCGACCGACCTGCTGCATGTTGAGGCTGGTGTGGGACGGAGAGTAGGGTCCTCCCAGGTCGTTCCGCAGGAGGTTGTCGCTGTGCATCTTCGTCTTGAGGCAGGTGATGTAACGGTGGCAGAAATCTTTACAGAGCTCATTGACCTTCTCCAACTCCAGCAGGTGGATCCGCAACACCTGAATGGCCTTCACCATCTAAACAATTAGCGGACCCAAAAATAGCTCAGGAAATATGCACTGGAGGGCTTTGGAGGAAAAAAAAAAAAAAACAAGACACACTTTTGACTTCCGGTGACACAAATGATAATAATTAAAGCTGGGACGCTTGAAGATAGATCAGCGTGTGATAAGAACCCTCTCCTGAGCCTCCACTCACAGCAGCCAACGTCGCAGCTCAAGGTCAACACGGGGGACCCAAAAGTGCTGGGCCAAGGAGGAGATAAATCAGCTAATTAAACTGCTCTCACTTAATCAAGGGCCCAGTAACTGTGTGTCCATCACGGCCAGAGTAACATTAGCGTCTCCTGGAAGAGTTAGTGCCCTCTGGGAGGGACGCCTGCACCCAGTGCCTCATAAAGCACACAGATGCAGGGTTAATTGACTGTTCAGCACTTCTATTTCCAATCTCATGTACTGAAATGGCAGAAGTGCAACCCCCCCCCCCCCCCGAACTCCTTTGTCTCAGTTGAGCTTCATCTCCTCCCTCACATTTCCAGCAGAACATGATCCGCATCATCCCTCTCTCCGTTTAAAATCCCTGCAAGATCAGGTGCAAGGTGAAGTGCAGCAGCAGCAGCAGCAGGAGGAGGAGGAGGAGGAGGAGGAGGAGGAGGAGGAGGAGGAGGAGGAGGAGAGGAAGAGTTTTTAAAGGGTGTTTAGGAGAAGCAGAGGGCTGGGTGACGCCGCAGCCTTGGAGGGAACGTTTATTATGTGGAGCAAGGTTAGGGTGAAGGGGCCGCGCTCACCAAGTTGTCCAACTCTGGATCTTCGCTGAAGAAGGGTTTGTTTTCCCGCTCCTGCTGGTGCACGAAGTTTTCGATGTCCACGTCGAAGCTGGCCGACGTGATGCATTCGGAGCCCTGCGTGGCCTGCTCACATTTTTCGAACAACAACGCCAGGAGGGGGAACAGCGGGTGTCTGAGGAGAGACAGGGACACGAGCGCGCGTCACTTATAGATGCGTGTTTGGTGTTGGCAGGAGTTCCTTTCTAATGACTGTTCGGGCCAAATAAATAAATAAATAACGAAATGCCGGTGCGTCACGTAGGTGCATGAGAGATTGCTCAACATGAAGTTTTTAGAGAAACTATTTTATATGTGGAGGAACAAACAGCAAAAATGCCACACTGCAGTTTTTACCCTTCTGGAGGTGATCTAGCGTATATCATATTTAATACCTCATACTGTATAAACACAGCACCAACCTCGACTCCTCCAGAACGTCTGTCTGAGCCTGGACAGACGGACGGTCTTTTTCTCCTCAGCTTGAAGTATCTGACTGGTGTAACAGCCATGCAGCTAGTGGGCAACGCCTGCTTGCTGTCAGAAGAGCATCTACTTCAAAGACTTTTCATTAATTCTTTGAAGACATGTCTCCACGTAGTGCTCAAAAGTATCTACTATAATGCAGATGACTCCTCCATGTAGTCTGGAAAGTATCATTAATATACATTTATGTACCTGACTCTTCCCAGCAATTTTCAAAGCCTCTTTAATGGAGCCACTCTTACTTCTTGCCAAGCGCCCTTTGATGGTGCGTCTTGAATGTAGACATTCAGCCTGACACCTGATTTATCTCTTTTGAAAAACCAAAGCGGAGCATCTAAGACACCAATAACACCAAGGCTAGGAAGGAAGGGGCGTATACGGGGAGGTGGAATAGCTTTATAACACCGATAGAAAAGGATTTCGATGTGATTGTGCCAGATTGATCCACCGATAGAACAAAAAGAGGCTGAGGAAGAGACCCTCACGTCCGTGTTTTGAGGTATGGAAGATGCTTTAGCTTCAGTGGGGATGCTCCTCTGCTGTACCGTCGCTGTTTTGGGGGAATAAACGTTTCGGACTGGATTCTTCGGAACTCCTGCACTCATTTGGACCCTTATCACTTCTATTTATTTCCATTCATTTCAGAAACCATTTAAAGGGGTTTGACTGGTTCCTCTGTACACAACTGTGTAGCCTACAAGCAGGGGTCAATATACATATATTATATATCCCACCATACGATTTAATGTCCATTCTTTAATATCAAGGCTTCGCTTGACTGCTATTAGAATGGCCAAAATGGAGAAATGCCCAAGAGAAGAAGTGAAAACATAATAGAACCATCTCTCCTAATGGTTCCTCCTCTCTTTTATAGTGTGGCAGTTTCGTGACGTTTCCCTAAAGGAAGCGGAGCAGCGAGGTTCGACCGGAGACGAAAGAAGACGTCGGCGAGGATCAGACACGGTCCAGTGGCAGCCCAGGTCGTCATAGCGACACCTAAATTGTTCCCATCTGCCTTTTCTAGAGGATGTTACTCACATCGGATCCTGCTGAGATGCTGTGGTCCAGACTGCACTGCAGAGTTTACTGCAGAGGATTGAACATGAATTCAATCGAACTACCGAAACACAAAATATATTGAGGAATTACAGAAACGACTGTTATTCCTTTATTTCGGGTCTGAGATTATATGGTTATATGGATATATTCCAACATCTAAAGGCTGTATATGATATAAAAGGGGGGGAAATGGCCTAAATCTCTAAATCACTGGTAGAATTAAAGACCTAAAATGATGAAAACATATGTTATTTGAGTAAATTAGGCAACCGAGATATACAAAAACCTCCACTCTGTTGATCATTTAGACCAGAGATTAATAGACAAATCGATTGTTCGGCAGGAAAGGAAGATGACAGTCTTGGAAGGTGACTTCAGGAACGTCTGCACTCCTTTATTTGATGACGAGGCTTTAGGTGAGAGGCTGAGGGCAGCTATTAGCGTACTGGAGGTTGTTTCCTTTCCCTGCGTGTGCTCCCAGGCCAGTAGGAAGTCAGAGCCACCAAGGTATGGCTGCTAGAGGGTCCCGCTAATATTTGCTTGATATTAATTTAAAAAAAACAACAAAAAAATGAAAGCCAGTTCCAGCCCTGATATTGATGTTATGTATCTTGTCTAGTTACTGGTAATTGTTTATGGATGGTGGACTGGAGGTGATGGTGTATGTGGGGAGCTGGGCTGTGGCCCTGCCCATGCTCTAACCCCTGCCTCTCATTTGCAGCCTTTAATAGTCGTCTATATTATACTCTAATCTGCCTGATCCCAATTTAATGGCGCTCCCTCAGCCAGACGTGGTCGGAATACTAAACAGGAGGGGATGTCTGCCTGTGGTGGGCTGGAGAAGGCTCTGGGTGGGGGTGAAGGCGGGGCAGACACTTTCACCACTGCAGCTGCAGCAACGCGTCACAACTTCTGCGCTCACACATCCTGGTGTTTCTGCCCTCTGGATTTCCCGTTATTCCTCGCTCTGCAGCGCAGTCCGTGCGATATCCGTGCAGCTTTGGAAGCGACGTTCCCAGACTAAACCCAACCTAAATGAAGAATTGCTCCACAATAATAAGGAAGGTTCCCACTCGTGTTCTTGGTGTCTGGTTGAGGGACCTCAGAGAATCTATTTCCTGTTTCCCAAATTCTGTGTCTGGTACTATACCTGGGTAAATTGGAAAAACCTGCTCGCTATGGTGACGGGATTCAAAACAAACATAGTCATTATCTCCTCTTGTTCCACATTTTAAAGGCCACATATTAAGTTATGAGTCATTTTTAAAGATAACCTAAGACTAAACGACACTCTCGGACTTGTTTTGACAACATTGGGGTTCAAAAACTTTCAGCAAGAGTTAAAAATAATCACCGTTGTCCTGCTTTATTATTTTCTATGACGGATCTTTATGGGTGCATTTTTAAAAATAAGGCTTAAATTCTGCTTTATTTATTTGCGATAATTAGAAATGGGCATAAAACAGGGTGCTTGAAACCTTGTGTGCCATCTCTTCTAATTGCCGTCTTAATGTAAATGCTGTCCGAACTCCTCCCAGCTAGCAAGTGAGCTGCTTCATAACTCGGCTCGTTCCACTGCCACTCTTAAAGAGCGCCTTGTTTATTAATTAAACACTAATATAATAAGCTGCAATAACTAGGTGCTAAATAACTGTTGCATGAAAATAATAAAATAATTCTCAATGTATTTGCTGAGAACTTTATCTCCATCAGAACAGACTCGTGACACCCAACCTGCTCGTTACTCTCTGTTCCTTTCTAATTAACCGCAAGCACTTCTTCTCCTCAAGTTCCGTGTAAGCACAGAAAATAGACGACGACTTGAGAATCTGTAGGAGCTGTGATGGAGCCCGGGCAGATCCGGGGTCTCCGGCATGAAACCATGGTGACCATGTGCCATTGGGCACAGTTTGACTTCGGTCACTTGCGGTGAAGTAGAAACAACCTCCGTTTGCTTTCCACGACCTTTACACAGGACGTCAGCATTACCGTAGATGAGCTGTGAAAATGCATCTTTATGTGTCTGTTTGTGTGTGTGTGTGGTCATAATGTGTGTTTTCCAGTCCTCCAGCACCTCCTGATGCCAAACGGAGCACCCCTCCCCAAGCATCCGCGCTGGCTGCCGGCTTCTATCTGCAGTGCGACGGACTGGAGATTGCTGCCTGGGGGATCATTATAGGGGCCATAAAAGAGCGATTTACAGGACGACCAGTGAGTGGAGTCAGCACAGTTGCCTCCCCCCCCGCAGGACTGCACCGTGCTGGGTCACCAATGAGGAGCCCAAAACAGAGAGTCCAGCAGGGGACAAGATGACTTAAACATGAGGGTGAACCGGAGGAAGGAATAATTGATGTCAGATCAAAGCGAAATCGGTTTTATCCACAATAATAATACAATACGGAATATATATTTACGTAGTTGTGTGCGTGTACATACATGAATACGTGCCTAGATGTATGCACATGCCTATATATTCTGCAGTCACTGATGGAACGAGCCTTTCACAGCGTTGTGTCAGACCCCCATTGACATACAGATAAATATATGGAGCAAGTGAAAGAAAGATGGCGGTTTCTCTGTGTCTCTGATAAGAGTCCCCACTGCTCCGCAGCCTAATCAGGCCCCATGCCCCCCCCCCCCCCCCCCCCACATTAGGAGCTGGTCTATGGTGGGGTCCTGCTGTTTGTGCTCCCAACATGGCCCCAGTTTCCCCAGGCCTGCACGGGCAGCTAGGTTGGTGTGTGTTTGTTCCTACACAGGCTACACAGTGAGGTCCAAAACACACATTTAACCTGAAAATCCTCAAAGGTGAAAGCACAAGGAGGATGTCTGCATAATGAGTGAACCTGTTAAAATAATCAAGGTTATTTTTTAAACCATTAAACACTTCAGTCAGTACCAATACAGATGCTGCATATGGAGATGTTAAGAGTCAATTTCCAGAAAGCATCTTATTTCTTTCTAGTTTGCTGCTGGTCATTCCAGGGAAGATAACAAGAAGACTTACTCCGCTGCTCAAGTAAAAAAAATAAATAAATAAATCCTTCTTTTTCATCCAACTCAAGCAGCGAGGAAACTCATAAAAGCAGCTATCTGAGAGAAACAGCCAATAAAAGTACTTGAGCTTTGACACAGTTTCCTGCATGTGGCAGTAGCTGAGCACCAACACATGCTGACCCGCTAAATGGAGGAGCCGCGGCCTGTTTTTTAGCTCAGCGGTGCTGGAGAAGCAGCACGGTGGTCTACAGAGCGCCACGGCGTCACAGAGGCTATCAGACCTTATGGGGCCATACATAAGCAGACCCCCACGGAAGCCAGCACGGGCTCATTGGACTTATCCAATCAAAGATCCTCCTCCTGAGGCATTTGACACGAGAAATCTTCTTATTTTTGTCCCTTATGCGGCGTCTAACTGGCGGCCAAGCAGAGGTGCACTGCGGGGGGGGGGGGGTGGGGAGGAGCAATGTGCACCACACAGATCAACAAAGCTAAAAACTGCTCTGTTGTTGTTATTAATTTGCCCTGGAATTTCAGAAAAACCCCTAACCTAGAGCGAACTCATCTTATCAGTTTCCTTTTTCTCCTCTAACATAAAAAGAAGTCAGTATTTTGAAACTTAAGCATCTTGTAACCATGTTTGTGACGCAAATATGCCAGAACCAGTCATTTAACCCCGGTCAGATGATACTTGTCCGCTATAAAAAGATCATGAAACATGTCGGTGTGTTTATGTCGCTGTACACTAGAAAGCTCATTAAAACCGGTATGAAAGGGCAAACATCCCAAAATGACAAGAAGCAGTAATTGGCTTTGTTTGCTGAGAATGCAGCCACTTTTGTTTTGTTCCCAATTTACTCGGATACAAGGTTTTTGACACTGAAAATAGATTCTCTGAAGGCCCCAGATGTCCCTAGACACCAAAAATAGGCTTTTTTAAAAAATGTACTCCATCTAAACAAGCTCCTGTATGAGGAACTGAAGAAGGAAAGAGCAGGAACTGCTCACACAGACTTAAAACAGAACTTAAACTGACCTTGAAACAGAGTTTTGGCCTCATTGAAGATATGACACCTACAGTACTGCAAAGAGAAACGTCTTTCAATTATAGACACGTTTCCATCAGCAGCAGCCAGCACCTGAAAACAAAAGCCTACCAGCCTTTTAATAAGATGCAGAGTATCCAGAAGGATCTTTATGGTAAATGCCACAACTCATTAAGCTAATTACTCTATCACACATTTACTCCGCTGCTAACAGCGGAGCGAGAGAGGAAGCCACATCTCCTCATAAAGTCCTGCCAATTAGTGAAAAGAAACATTAAAGCTCACAGAGACTTCCTCTGCAAAATAATTAAAGAGAAACAGCAGAGATGTTGATTATCTGCACTTTTTTTGTGTTTCAAAGTCTGGCAGAGGAGACCTCTATTCACACAGAGGCACCATTTGTGTCTTTTTGTATAAATTGACTCGGTGTCGGAGACGTAACTCATGAAGGCAAAGTAAATTGCATTTATAACTAGGCAACAAGGCGTGTTTAGTCATTAGCTGCTTGCACAGACAAAAAAGACAAATCTAAAAATATGAATGCGCCGCGAACGCGCTCGCAAACCGGGCTGAACCCTCAGTTGTGCTGCTGCCTCTGACACAGAGCATCACAACAGTTTAACTGGCTTTCATGCAGTTACGGGCTAAATTCTCCTCTTCCGGGCCTCCAATTCATCCGATTCTATCCATGTTCTCTACACGCTCGTGTTGAGCCGTGTGGAGACGCTGATAATGTTCATCCGAGCCGACTGACGATGCATCAGTGAGGAAAACCAGGCTGTGGTGGATGTTCTATTCAGCAATTTGTAACCTTTTTGAATTCAAGCCATGTCAAATCTTATTACTCGCTGCTGTAGCTCAATGTGATGTAATACAATAAACAGTGTAATTTGGTATAGTGTTGTAGATTTTAAACATGTCAGATGTGTTTATCTAAGAGCCAGTTTTTAATCCCCCAGTGTGAGTTGGTCTTTAAGAGGGTTGGAAATTTCAATCAAAATTGCACGAGGACATTGTTGAGTTTTTAGATTCCTTGTTTCGGAAATGTTTTAACGTTTCCCTTTCACGCAATTTTCTTATTTTTAACAATCAAAAAAACGCTTTCTGCGCTGGCAACGCTGCAACTGCCTCTTTGTGTTTGTGACTCTATCAAACTTCACGCCGGCAACTCGAGCTGAAGGACAGAAATAGTCTGGATCGAGATGACGAACAGCTCCCATTGCTCTCTTCACACAAGAACGCTAATATTACCAGATGACCCAAGGTCACATTTATTGGGATTTTCATGGGGCTTCGTTCCTACTGCCCTGGCTCCATTTGTGAAATTCAAAATGTGCAGAATATCACGCAGACATAGTGAAGACTCACCACAATTGCTCACATTCTCACTATTTCCCCAATAATAACGGTGGCTCAAGTCCTTTAGGTACAAACACCTATAAATTTACAGTATTTTACACCTATTTAGAAATGAAATCCTCAATACTGTGTTAGCATTTGGCAGATCTCACCTCCCAAAAGAGGCTTTGTTAAAATACTGGGTACCAGCTTTCTGTTTGTGGAAGAGTTGCATTTTAAACTTTGACCATCACACACAACACTGCTCCGACCAGATGTTGCCCCCCCGTCTTACGCACCAACACAACTCTGGCCCCAAGAATGGAACCCACATCAAATGTACATCATATGGCAGCAGATCAAGCCTATCAAGCTTCTTTTCTGTGGTTTAGGCAAGAAATTGCGGGGAGGGGGGAGAAACACGCGTTTAAAAACAAGAAGATTTTGAGTGGGAATATTCCCCCTGCACCGGCAGCAACGGCGGCGGCACCCGGAGCTGCTGCAAACATGGCTGAGCACATCAAAGGCAGCACGCTATCTCCGAGGAGCTGCTCGGGACTTTACAGCGGCGCGCCTCCGGCCCGAGCGCGGGGGCAGATGGCTGCGGCGGATACCCGGGGGCAGGATCGGAGGAGCCGTGACAGAAGGCCCGGCTCGGGCTGCGGAGTCATCACTACAAGGTGGTGGAGGGGGGGTTCTGCACTTAGCAGCGGAGGGCAGATCATGTCTCACTCCGCCCGACAAATCTGGCTACACCGGGAGATCATCCCGCTCGATTAAAAATGTCTGTATCCTGAATAATTTACTTCATAAATAGATAATACAGGCTCATTATCAAGGTGCATCAATATTCTAGTGATTGACTGAGGGAGGAGAGAACCTATTTTATATATATATATATTTATACACATGTACACGGTTTGGAAAGCAGGATTTTGGGTTCCCTCCATCAGTATTCCCCCTTCTTCTCCGCACTAATAAGGTTCTGCCTTGCGGCGTTGCTACTCTGTCGTTAAAAAATCCAGAACAAACGTCTCAAGTCGAGCTGCAAACATCCTAAAATATGTGCTGCCAAAAAGAAGACAAACATCAGCTACATTTCACAGTGACTCAGGATTTTACTGTAAAGAACAACAGTTTCAAAATAGATCATGAAATGGAATGTCTCACCCTGAAGATCTTACCTTTGAAAATTACTGTCGGCATGAAAGAGAAATAAATTACATTTTACACAGTAAGTCGGGAACCGTTAACCAATTTTTGACACACTTTTTTAAACCTTTTTAAAAATGTGTTACTTTTGTCCCTGTAACTCCCTCAAAACATTATATAAAACTATAGAAAAAAAGATTTTAAGTGCATTTGAAAGGGAGGGGGGGGTCTGTGGGGAATCAAAACACCCAAATTGTAAAAACAAAACCGTGTAGTGGGTCTTTCATTGAGCCAAAACACTCGACAAAGTGGTTTAGATGCAGCAGAATTAACTGTGGTCGATGCTGTTTAACGCCTGCAAGTGTGAAAAACTGGGTGACGGTTGCGGATTGTGTCGCGCAAAACGAATGCACACAGCCAACAAAGGACCGACCTGTAAACGGCCCTCTTGTCCGACTCAAGCTGGGCCTGGGGGTCAAGCGTCACACTGACAGAGGTATTTCCTGATGCAGAGGCTGCTGGGATGTGAACCTGTGGGGTCTTGGTGTTCTGCTGCGTGGTGCCTGTCATCTGTCAACACAGAAAGTGATCAGAAAACAAGATTTAACCTCCTTTATCGCTGTCTCTTTTCCTTTCGACTGTCCGCGCAATGGTTAGCGTGTTAGACCTGAGCAGCGCAGGCTGAAAAGTAGAAGAATGAAGCTGGATCCATGGTTTCTGCTGAGGTGAGCCTCATTTTAACCCACTTTTTGAACGTCATTGACATCCATCCGTCAGAGCTCCTGATGGGTCACGAGCTTCGTGGCGAAGCTGTTGGGCGCCAACAAAGGAGACGCGATACGTTTGCTAACTGATCCAGACAGTTTCATTTCATATCGTTATATCCTCGTATTATATCTCTGTCTGATAAATATTCAGGCGCTAATTAGCAGCTAAACGTTTGTTGGAGCCATCAAAGAATTGTCTGTTGAAAGGATTTCTGGAGGAGAGTTCTCCCCTCACACTCCGCTGTGTACTTCATCCTGCAGCCCGCTCTACTTCCTCTATTTTCCTCTGAGGAAATGAGCCTAACAACCCCCCACTGCCCCCCACTTTTATTTATTTATTTATTTATTTTCGTCGGGCTAGGATGGAGGAAGCTTCAAGTCTTAATCCCAGCACCAAATGGGAAATAAATTAGCTTCTTCACACTTAACTAGCTCTCATTTGCATTTGCCGAGCGTGCAGGCTGCAGCTCTCCCCTGGCACTAATCCTCTGGGCGTAGGCAGACCGAGGCGTTGTGGTCAAAGAGGACCGTGTGGGGTCGGAGAAACCTGCTCAAACCCCTCTGCTAGAGTTTGTCTGCGGAGCTGGACTAAACCTAAGAGCTGCTGCAATCATGTGCTGTTAATTACTCAACCAGCACCTTATTCCACCTCTCGGTCTCTATACTCTGAAACGTACAGACTGCGTCTGTCATGTCTTCCTTACGTCACACTCACTACAGTCGGTGTTAACGTGCTTTTATATGGTCGAGAGGTTAAATCGTGATTAACCTTTTTAATAATGGCGTCTCACACAAGAAGAGGATAAACAGAACTACAGCAATGGAGAGACAAGATTGCAGTATTTGTGTATTATTTAAGGTTTATACACTGATCCTGCAGCATTGTAGCAGGGAAATAAAAACCAAAAAATATTTTTTTAGACAACACATTTATCCGGAGGTTCGTTGATATCATTATCACCAACACAAGGGGGCGCTTTGTGAAAATGAAACGTCTCCTATTGTGTTGTGTTAGATTTTCTTTTTTTCCCCGCGTAATTTTCTGAAATAATCGATTAGTATTCATGGAAATGTGCACTGTTTGATGCCCTTATTCGTGGGACCTTAAAATCCCTGCAGCACTGTTAACATTAATGTTAATTAATTCAATAAATCACTGCGGCATTCAAATGGAGTAATACAGAATTATGTTTGGCTCACATTTCTGATTTAACACTGTATTTTTTACAGTGAATATTTTACGTTGCTTTATATTGTATTTAAAGCGTGATCTGATTGATGAGTGACTGACAAAGACACACAAATAATTGTTTTAAATTGTGAAATGAGGAAAAGTCTACAGTGCACAGAGAATTCTTTTATTTCTTTTTATTTTATTTTTTTATTATTTGGCTTTGAATGTATATTTGCATAAATGAAAGTGGGAAATCTGAGCTTGTTGATTTTGGACTGGTGCATGTTTAAATATACACAAGACACTTTCCCCCTTGAGCCCAAACAAACATGTAGGAAGAGCGCAGGCACATCTGTAAATGTGTGCAGGAGCCGGTGTTAACATGTACTGACCCCTCTGACCTGTTGGCTCTCCTGGTACGATGGAGGAGGAACGCTCTGGGTGGCCATCATCGTCACTGCAGGTGCTGGGGACACATGTTGCATCATGGGGCAGCGTCACATTCAGACTATAAATAGAGAGAAAACGGATCCTGAGTTGAAAACCAGGGATGCAGCTACACACCGATGCTGCGAATGAATCATTCTCTCCCAAAGTCCAGCTGATTATAAAGCAGCGCACTTTACACACCTCTCGCTGTTAACTTCTGCAGCGCTGTTACTGAGCCAATCAAAAGGGCTAATTAGGGCTCTTGTTGGTAGGCTAATTGCTATTGGCCGAGACCCCACAGGGCTGGGGGCCGTACCCAGTGGAACACCGCTGTATCCATCAACCCCCACCACCAATGATGGGGCTAATTGGTGCAACGCACACAGACACACACCGACCCCCCACCATCCACCAATATAGGCAGGCACAACAGGAGTTCCATCCTGAAGCGACACATAACCTACAGGACGTGCACGCGCTGCAGCAAAACGTCTTCCAATGAACAATTTCACATAAAGCAGGAGAGGGGAAGTTTTCTATTTGTTCCGCTGCTCTGAAATGAACATTTAATAGAGACTAAAATCAGCCCACCTCATTGTAAATCACGAAAAACAAAACCCAACAACACAGCGTACAAAAAGGGCTGCGCACAGAAAACAGCAAAAGCATAAAAACTTAAAATACTGAATAATAAAAGACAACAAAGACAATAAAAGGCAACATCTCAAACAGGGTTAAATGCCATCGACGCACTAGTTAGACCAGTTTATACAGTGGAATTTGGATACACTATGAATGTGTGTGTGTGTGTGTTGTTTGTGCCCCATCTCCATCAGTGTCTTTGTGTACTGATTGCATTTTCTGGTTTCTGTTCCAGCCGGTATCAGCTGAAAGGCATCTTCTCCGTTATCAGTCTTCATTTTAATTGCAAATGCAGCGAGCGTGTTAGTGATTAAATGGAAAATTGCACATTAATTGATGAGAATGAAGATAAAGCAATTCCAATTACTGCACAGGATTCCAGGCAGCCTCTCAAGTTTCGTCATCCCTCGAAGGAGCGAGCCACCAAACACCAAATCTGAGCAGTCGGCTCAGAAACACACACACACACACACACACACACACACACACACACACACACACACACACACACACACACAGAGCCGCTGAAGCATGAATGTACATACAAGAACAAACACCAACCAACAACCATCTAATTTCAGCATTAAAATAAAGAAGTTGCAGATTATAAGTGGCCACAAGCTGCATGGTTAAACAACACTGTCAGTTTGTTGTAGGGATAAATGGCGTGTTTGTTCCTCCACAAATGTTTCAGAATAATTACAGAGTTCCACAAGCACATCAATGGAAAAGTGCCTGTAATGGCAATTCAGAAGGTGGCAAAACGTGGGGAGTAAACAAAGTAGGCCTTAAATTTAACGACAAACATTGAAGTCTTTATTTTATTTGAATGGCAGGCAGACGATGGCCTCCACCATCAAGCTCCCAGCTATTCCAAGCACAAACAGCCATAAATGGACGTTTAGCTGCAGCCTCCTGAAATGACAGTCCATATCTGGTCACCTGTGATGAGCTGCCTCTGGCCTCCACTCCATCTGTGTCCAAGGATTTTTCCCTTCGCCGCTGTCGGAAGGTGAATTCACTGCAGCAAACGTGTGGACCAAATAAAAGGGAGGCAGAATTCACGACCCATCGTGATATCTGAGTCTCTTTTAAAAAAATAAATTAAAAAAAAGCTCGTCCACCAGTCCACCACAATACTGAGGTTGGGGCTTATATACCAACACCGCCTCTAGATTTCTCATTCTCAATGTTTAAATTCTGGATCAAAGCAGATGGAGGTGAACCATCTAGTGTGTATGGCTGATTTTTGAGCGAGCCATTCAGCAGAAGTTATCAGAACGCTCGAGATCCTCATTCCCTTTCAACCAAAGTGCAGATAAACTGCGTTGATATTTGCAGATTTGTTTTATTCATTTGGAATTGATCAGCCAACAGGAGCTTCTTCTTCTTCAGGCTAATTCAATCCCCAACTAACTAGTCAAAGCCTCCAGACGGCCGGGGTTCTGCCTTCATTATGAACAAAACAAATGGATGAAATCATTTGACGAGGAGGGTGTGAGGTTCTGGAAAATAACCCCATCCCCATGACACCAATTTCTCAAAAACAACAATGCTGATGTTTCTCCAGCTTAACGAGTGATCGTCTGGATCTGCATTTAGCACCCTGAAGCTTCTCTATAAATATCCTGCGCATATTCATGAAAAGGGCCGACGTGGCCCAGTTTTGCAGTGCAGTCAGGTCCACTCTCGGAAACCATGGCGGATTGTTTTAACTGCTCCTACACCTGATCTGTTCATTTGGGGAGGGGCGTCTCCTCTCTGAGGATGGAAGGAGCCACCATTTGCACAACATGGCCTCAAAATCTCATTTAATCTTGCCGGTCTGGGCCTGTTGCTTAACAGGCTGACCTGCAAATGCAATGAATAACAATTGGAAGTGGTCGTGTCACCTTGGTCAGACCGCGCGCATCTTGATGCCATGCAAAAGAGCAAGATGAATAAATAAATCAAGTGTTTTTGAATATGAGCAGGATCTAATCACGGCCTTATTGTCAAGCCTGATTTACAATGCAAACACCAGGAGGCGAGGCCTTGATGCTGTTCGGTAAAACGCTGGAGGGAAGGACTGAATGGTAATAAGTATGGAGGAGCGAGGGGCTGGCTGTGTACACATTTGTGGTTGGACCAAACACAGACAGTGGAAAACACACAGATCAGAGTCAAACACCCCCCCCCACACACACACACACACACACACATAAGGGAATCAGTCTGTATGCAAACACAGGCATGGATGCAGCAACATTAAACACAGATAGCAAACTTATACCGGCCTCATCAGATCACACCACACAGCCGCAGGCAAGGAGAGTCTTAGCAGAGGTCTTGAGGGTATGACCCCCCCCTTCAGGCTAAAGCCAGGACCTGGTCCAACTCCCAGACCAGCTCATTAACCTGGGCAGCAGCCCAGCCTTTCCATTCAGACCAGCATCATTTATTCATCCACACATGTTGATTCAACGGAAACGAAGCGACACAAACGAGGCTGGAAGCTCGCCGAGGTGGACGGGACTCGACTCCAGCTGGACATTGTTAGCTGACGGTACCACCTAGGTGGAAAGAGGCTCAGCAATGTCGGCACCAGCTCAGCATAGTACTAAAAGCAGCAGTCGCACCAATCACTATGAGTAGCCCAATATTATTACCGTATTTTATAAGGCGCACCTAAAACACTGAGATTTTCTCAAAAATCGACGGTGCGCCTTGTGTGTGGAGTTCCAAAATCTGCTGTGCGCCTTTGGTGGGTGCACGGTAAATGCTCAGCCAATCGATTAGCGGCACACCTACGCGTAAGGATCCCCTAAAATAGTGCCGGTCAAGCGAGACGCGTATGAGGCTTACTTTAAACTGCAGGCCATCGAATATGCGGCTGAAAATGACAATCGAGCAATCCTGGTGTTTTCGCTTTATGAGGAGGCGGCATCTCTCCATACGCGCAAGGACAACTGTTGCTCAGCGGCTGCCGGATTACCAGGAGAGGGTGGCCATCTTCCCTAACCCTAACCAGGAGAGGGTGGCCATCTTCCCTAACCCTAACCAGGAGAGGGCGGCCATCTTCCCTAACCCTAACCAGGAGAGGGCGGCCATCTTCCCTAACCCTAACCAGGAGAGGGTGGCCATCTTCCCTAACCCTAACCAGGAGAGGGCGGCCATCTTCCCTAACCCTAACCAGGAGAGGGTGGCCATCTTCCGCACCTACTGCCGCGACAAGATAACCGCGCCCAGCCACATCACCTCTGACTTTTAACATCCCTTTGACCCACAAAGTGGAGAAAAAGGGACCAGCACGGTGGCGATACGCACAACGAGGCACGAGAAGTCGTCGTTCACCGTGGTTCTCGGCTGCCACGGAAACGGACAGAGCGCTGGATGACGGAAGGCGAACACTCCTTCACAAAGACTATGAGGCAGCGGCGGGCAAGTTATGCCACCATATGCGGGTGGATTGTAGACGCATGGGCTATGATACCGTCTTCATGTATTGTAAGAGCTTTCACAAAACGCTGAACCGGAACCGGTCGGTGAGTCCGATTCAGATGATTAAGAAAAGGAATTCGGGATGTTGGACATTGAAATAGCGCAGCTGTTTAATTCAGATACTGAAGATGAAAACTTTGATGGTTTTTTGGCGGAAGAATGAATATTTTGTTCAATAAATGTGTCAAAACTCACTGTTTTACTTCCGTTGTAATTTTTATTGTATGTTTCAGCATGCGCCTAATAATACGGTGCGCCTTATGGTCGTGAAAATATGGTAAATGAGCACTAGTGGTGGCTGCTGGCAGCAGGAAGGAAGTCACTTTAGACGTTTGTTGTGTTTTGCACGTTTACGCCAATTTTAGCAAAATTCCCCAAGCAAAGACAATTCACAACACAGTTTGAGTTTACAACGCTACTCGTACCTTTACGAATGTATTACAGTAGCTAAATATGAAAGAAAACATCCAGGTATCAAAATAAAAGCATCCAGAATAAGTTGTGACATGACTGATTTGTCTGTCCGAGAGGGAGAACAGAGGAGCATCACTTCGATGACCCGAACCCGGTCCTGCCTGACATGCTTCTACTTTCTCGAGAGAAACTTTGGTGTGTTCTTCCTCCTTCACTTTTTTTTTTTCCCAAAGACATTCATGCCTGGATTCGGATCTCTAACCTTTCCGGTTTATTCCCTCCCTTTCACACACTGAACTTCTTAATGAACGTCCTTCACATATTCAAATATGCCCCCAGCCGTAATGAAGACGTGAGGATTTCCCTCGGGTACCGAGATTCATGCCTTGCTGCGCTGACAATGGCGACAGTGCCTCCATCTGACTGCCATTCTTCTCTTTGTATTTATGCAAATGTTTGTTTGGATATTACAGATTCCAGTGTGATTGTGTCGCTTCCTGCTTTTAAAAAAAAAATCTGATTAAAGTCAAGTAAAACAGAGAGTGATAGAACTACAGAACATTTTTGTAACTCCCGGCGGACCGGCGGTTTGCATGCAAATAACCATATTAGCATAGCTAAAAGCTTTTATTGTCATTAGGTGAGGTGTGTTTTCTGAAGAAGGAAAACATACAAGATAAAAATGAAATACGTTCAGGCAGCAGTAAATGATTGTCCTGTCTTTAATTATCTGCAAAAAGATTCACTACCTGTGTTTTAAAGCGGACTAAATAAAACGAAGTGAAGCAATTAAGGTCCTATTCCCATTAGCATGCAGGCTTCTTTAATTAAAATGCAAAAGTTCCAATTTTTATTATTTTAATGGGATTAACTTCAAGCACTCTGCTAAACTTAGTGTACTGCGACTAAACAACAGGAAAACACTGCGATATTAATCGTGCGTGCGAAACCGTGGAACGATTATTATTCCAACATTTCTTCCCTCATTGATTAAATGTTTTACAGACAATACAAAGTATGGCGATGACAATTAAACTGATGTCGACTTGATTTATTTACATTAATATAATGGCACATTATATGAACATCACAAGCTGTGTTTAGCTATTTATTTTTTTTAATATGCAGTGTTTTATAGAGATTTTTTTTTTTTTTACCGAAATGAGAATAAAATTACAGAGTAAGAAGAAAAATTATCATTTTAGAGGCAGTTCATGTATCATCAAGCACCTCCTGCAGTCGATGTGATGTAATACATCCTGAAAAGTGATTTAAACTACCAAAATGAAATCAGTTATAGGAGAATAACTAAAAAACAATAACTAGCAAGACCTTTAATTCACTATAAAGTGTTAAAAGCTTTGAGGGGGGTTGGAACCCCGTATAGCCACATCAGTGACTGCAACCCGACAAGCCTACATACATAAAAATACACATGGAAAACATGGCGCGTGCCGACTAAATGGTTGCCGGGGACGCTTCGGTGAACTTATTTTTGTTTCAGCTCTGTTGCAGAGAAATTTACACAAACTGGTGCTGCATCATTTCCTAAAGCAAACACACAAACACACACACACACACACACACACGCACACACACACTCTTGGGGAGGACGATAGGTGGCTTTGGAGGAGGATGCCAACGTTGAGCTCTCCTCCGCCAACGAAAATAGCACCGCAACGGCGCCTGCATGGTGTAAATGGCTCAGAAAACCACAGACGACATTAAAATATCCTGTATTTTTCACGTTGACCTGGAATTCAATGAACAGACTAAAACTGCTTATGACCATGACCTCATTACCAGCAGCAAATTCTTATATGTATTCTGTCTAATCTGATATATATTCTGTTTTAAGAAAACATCAGTGATGTTTCTGATGAGCACATCGTCAAATCAGCAAAAATATGCTTTTGAGTAAACAGGAATTCTAATTCTAATTCTTATTTAAATAGCACTTAACTGATGTCCCTGTTTTAATGAACGTTTTGAAATATCTCTTCAGAAGGCTGATGAAAACACCAAGCAATAAATAAACAAAACCGATTTATGCTCACTTGAGGTCACTCTGCAATTAGGAGTAAACAAGAAACTGCGAGATGGAAACAGTTACTGAAGAGGTTCTGGTGTTGCCAGCGCCGGAGCCCTTATGGTGGCTGCATGGGGCCAATGCTGGTCTGGACTGGAGTGGAGAAGCACCGGCTCGGCTCTAATTAACCTCTTCCTGATTCCTCTACGCTCCAGTTCTGAAAGGACTAGTTTAGAATCCTGTATTTGCTCTTTAACGAGTATTTAGGATTGGATGGATGTTGGCAGCAACCTTTAGTTTCACGCTCTCATCAGCTCAGTAAAGAAGATTTCATCTGCACCTTCAGCCTGTACAGCTTCTTTGATTTTACACCAGATTAGATTCATTGGCTTCCTGAAGTAAAATCATAAATCAGCTGATTACAATAGAACAGCATCGCCATTCTGCCAAGCTGATAACATTAAATGGAGTTAAGATACTGATATATAAGTTCAGATTGTTTTACTCGTTTTAGTCATATTTGATCTTCTGATTTGACCTCTTTCAAGAAATAAATAAGGATATTGTACCACTGAAGATGATGTTTTCTAGCATTTTATAACATATTGTCATTGTTATTTCCTCATTCGTGTAATTTGTTCTTCAGTGTTTATAGTGCGAATAAACACAGCGATTTATTTGCAAAGAATAACGTGATATTGAATCAGATTTCCACCATTGTTCTAGTGTGGTTCCAGGTTCAAAAGAAAGGTTCGTGCCTCAGATAACCCATCTCATTTTTCACAACTGTCAGATTGAAAATGGTCGTTAGTCTAAATGAAGCTACCGATACAAAATGAAACCCTAACCAGCACATTTAAACTGCAGTTTTTTGCTGATGCTTCTTCCATGATCGGACAGGATTCACTGTAAGTGTCAAACATGTACCTGCTAAAATGTTCAGAGAGAGAGACACAGACAGAGAGAGAGAGAGAGAGAGACATAGACAGAGAGAGAGAGAGAGACAGAGAGAGAGAGAGCAGAAATGTAGGTCCAGTCTGCAGGGAGTCTTGTTCAGACTTTACATACTGTGCATGAGAGGCTTTACATAGCTGCTGATTTCCTAAAGGTCCATGCTGATATTTCTCCCTTCATTGATTTTGATTATGTTTAGCCTGTTAGCACGAGGTTCCCACATCCCTGCATAGCCTAGCTTACAGTCAAACAATCTACTGCCTTTCAGAAGAAAAATATTTTCTTGATTAGTGGGAGATTATGAATTCTACGTATAGGAAAAGAGTGCAAAGACAATAAAAGAGGGTTTCCAGGTTTTGGAATCCTTGCCTGGAGTTTGTGAAGTCCAAATGCATCATTTTAGACAAGTACTTCTTCATTAAATGGATCCAGAAAATCTAAAATGAGGAACTTTATCGGAAAGTGTAGACCACATAATGACGGCCAGCGGCTCTGTGTGCTGCTCTTGGCAGGTCAGTCGCTGTTTGTCTTATAGCACGAGACGTAAAGTGAGATATCTAATGGAACCGTCAGAGGATCCAAACAAACCTATATTAGATTTTCCCCTGAAATACCATGGGAGGAAGCATGGAGGAGGAGGAGGAGGAAGATGGGGATGTGGAATGCAGAGGTATGGAGACACAATGAGAGTGAAACGGAGGGTGGGTGGGGGCACAGCTGCAAATAAAACCAAAAGAAAGGCCTGCGAGGAGAGAGGAAAGAGGCACCGAGAGAGAAGAAGTTAGCGCAGAAGAACACGTCAACTTCACATAAGCAGGAGAAGAAAAGCGTCAGATTATTATGTCTGAGATTCTGGAAATCTGATTTTCCTGCATATAATCTTTTCTTTGGGGATGTTTTATCCAAAATACAGTGTCCAGTCAATGGAAGTTCACCTTATTTCCTTGTACACGGATGAAACTCAGGAGGGGAACCTGAAAACAGATCTGCTGTGAAGACTAATTATCAGTGCAGGTGCATCAACAACAGCCCCGAGGAGTGCTGGACAGACCAGAACTGGAGTCTGGGAGCCAGATCAAGGTCTGCTTAGAGCTACTTAAAGCCTTACATTTCCCCTCTCTGTCTCCCCTCTTTCACTGTCGGTGGAGGGGACATCTGGAGCGCATTAAGGCACTAAGGACATTGGATCTCCCCAGAGCGCCTGGCTGGATGGGTGGCCCACTGTGGACCCCTTTCAGCAGCAGAGCACAGCCCCACCTGATTAATGGCGGGAACCTCACACGAACACTTCGCACACATTCGCACACATTCACTCAAATCCCAAAGGCTTCGCGGAGTACAGTGTGAGAACCGAGACGCTGCTGCTAGCGGAAATCCGCATGGACACCGGTTCTATTGACTGACCGATCAATTATTAAGAGTCGACAAGATTGACTTTAGGCTCCGCACATTCAGAAAGCACTTCATTAGAAATTAGGGATACCCTCAGAAACACCTTATTAGAGTTAACATCTGAGGTTTGAAGCAGCACAACCACATGTAAACAACTATAAATACCAAATATCTGTTATTAACCTGACTGATGCTTTCACTGTGAAGTATCTGCAATGATCAATATTAATAATTCAATAGTATGTTAATTATCTATATTAATAATTGGCTTGAGAAAATTCAACTGGACTTCCTTCTCTTCATTTGCTCTAATTTAAATGTGAATCTCAGACTTATGCAGTAAGAATGATGCTGGTTCAGTTTAAAGGAGGAAGAATAGAGGATTTAGCTTACAAATCAATGACGCTACTTTCTTATAACTCAAATCAAAGACCATTTCCCCCGTCAAACTTGTTCTGTTGCATTAAAACACATTAGACTTTCTAGAGAGGCGCCAAAACAAAAACTTTTTCAAAGCAAGATGCTTCACAGAAACCTTTCGCTGTGCCTGATTTGTCATTTCGAGAAAATTGCAGCGTCGGCCAAAATTTGCAATTCACAAGGCGCACGTTAATCCATATTTCACATTTGGATGTACGCTGGACGGAGAGAAAATAGGAAAGAAAAGGAAGATAGGTAACGGCATGGCGGGAGATGAGGGGCGGGAGGGGAGGGGTGATGGCAGAAGCTGTGGGAGTGGAGGAAAAGCAAGAGAATGGGAAGAAACGGGCGCTATTTAGAGTAAATGGCATCCAAAAACCTTCTCCAATTATCTTTGCCTGCCATGCCAGTGAGACTGACTTAATTAAAATGACTTGAGAGGGAGGGGAGAGGGGAAGGAAGTGCGAGTGATTGAGGGGGCAGGCGGGCGACGTATCTGCAGCGAAACACAAAGCTGAAGCAGCGCGCAGGCTGTCCACCACTCTGCCTTTTCAATTCCAGACTTCAAAGGAGAATAAAGAAGTCATAATAAAAAAAGCGAGGGGGCTCTCACCATCCACAGCCGTGTAATTGTGCTATTTAAATCCGACATTTTCATCATTGTTGGAATATTCTTGGAGGGAGGTTTCTAAAATGGATAATAAAATACTTTTTGTTGTTGTTCTATCGCGTCTGGCTCCCCCCTCCTTCAATAATCCTCCTGCCTTTTTTTCTGAGAAAAACCTTTGACAGTGACCTTTTTCACATGAGGTCTGTTTCTATGGAGACGACGCCCGGCGCCGCCGTGTTTGTTGTTTTCCTGTCATCGGCTTTCCAAATCTGGTCCACTTGTGATCCACATCGTACCTTGAGTTTTTTTCTTTTATTCCACATTTCTGCACTTGCAAGATTGTGGGAAACATCTTTATTATTTTAATAGTGACACTTTTTACTATTGTCGTAAATTTCATAAATTCCCTTTAATATCAAAGTTGCTGTAACAGTTCATAGAACATTTTAAATCCCAGAAGGACGAAGACACAAGAAGCATTACTTTAAATATCAATATTTCTGCTAAACCTTCTCTCAATAAAGTCTTAAAGTGAGTTTTAAAGTCTTAAAGTTTACCATAAAAACGTCCATCTCGGATTTCTAGTTATTGGCAAACACGTTATAGCATTAGAGGTTATTGACAACAATGAATCCTGGTTATAATCCCAAGATTTTCACTACATTTTTGACTCTTTTTGTTACTCGTGATGTCGATGAGACAAGTTTTGACAGCTCAAACAAGTCGCTAAAGCTCTGAGAAGGTGCCGCGGTGCTAATCTATTTTTTGCTAACTGTAAAAACACAGAGGGAAAAAGGCCAAAAGGCAGAAAATAAGGAGAATATTTCAGTTCGGTGGAGTAGAAAAAGTGATGAGGATGTTAAATATACCTACGCTAAAACAAAAGCACATTTAAAAGAACAAAAAAAAAAGCTGACAAATGCAGAATGCAGTTGGAATCCTCTCAGATCCCCTTTTTTGCATTTTGGACGAGAAGTTGGTGAAAACTAACCTGGGTGTTTTTGTCTGCATTGACCCCTTTCATGATTCCGCAGGGCTGCTTTTCCATTTATTTGCATATTCTTATTTTACATGTGTGACTTTGTTCGACCATTAGTAGGCTGAGCTTGTGTTAATGAATTGCACACATTTACAGCTGCAGAGCCAGAACTCCATTAAAATTAAATCCACACACACACACACACACACACACACACACACACACACACACTCTCACAGTTTCGCCAGCCAATGAAACATAAAAACTCATGTCACTGCCAGCACTTGTTCCTGTGCTTTTGTCGTGCAGCTCATTGTTTCATTGTAACACAAACCCCAGAGTTTCTCACTACACACTCAACTCAAACCGAGGTTAGTTCATCAAATGCGCTTCCGCAGATGGTCGGTGGGCGCTAAACTTTGAAGTTTAGGAGTGAGAAAGTACTGTAAAGAATCATCTTTGTTCATTTATATTAGGTAAGGACAAGGACATAAAAACAAAGTTTCAAATGCAATTGATTAAAACGCGTTGCGCAGCCGCGATTTCTGCAACAGAAGGAGACGTTTTGAACGTATAAACTCAGTGTTCCCTTTTGATACAATGATATAACGGAATCATAATCAAAGCTTCAGAAAAGATCTCGGTTTTAATGAGAGGCCACAGACTGAAATACAAGGATTAATGGTGTTTCCACATCACAATCTGGGGTATTTGACATCACTCATCGTCACACGCCATAAATCTTTCAACTCAGGACTCCAATTCTCTTATTATTATGAAAGACAAGGACAGATATTCTATTTCTACTGTATCTTGAGCAACAGTGGTCCTACATCTGACTTGCATTCATGATGGTCTCCTTCAAGTGGTAAGTTAAAAATTTCCAACATCAAAAAGTAATTTCAGAACTCCCAGTTTGGACCTGGCGATTGGGTATTGTCTCATCTTTGGAGTTCGTGCACAACGGCTGGATCTTCCCTCGCTCCCACATAGAATTGCAAAGATCTCACAGTGTAGAGTTTTAAACAATGGCCATCTGAGGTGGAGGATGAACATTTATCAGGAACTAAATGGCAACAATGAGTGCAGCGCGGAGGTCTGCGCTCCGCTGGCAGAGAGAACACATGCTGTGAAACTTCCTCCTAAACTTCGGAGACTTTAACTGAGATGACGCACAGGTGAAGCTCAACTTGAGTCCAGACAGTTGGGCTTCGAGTGTGATGCTAACTATTTTGTAAACTGTGTTGCTCGGACCCAACGGTGCTGTTTTAGCTGCCTCTGCTGTCACCGCAGCACTTTAAAGACACACAACTGTGGAGTTTTGCAGCAAGAATTGATAGTAACTTGTGCTCATACTGAGCAACCTTTTTAGGGGTCATGTGATCATGATCATTTCCTCATTTCCTTCATGCAAAAGCACTTATAGTTGAGCACAGGTCAGCAAGTGTTTTTGCTGCCAATGAGAGATAGAAAGAGAGAGTGCTTCTGTGCATGTGAGTGAGGGAGAGCAAGTGTGTGTGCACACACACGCATGCGTGTTGATGTTTGCATGACGACCACTATTGTTTTGATGGGTCCAAAGCCAAGTATCTTGACACATGTACTTTCCTTCTCCCATTCCCCCATTCCTCCCCTGTTCTCCCAACTTTTCCACCCCCCCATCCACACACACACACACACCACCCCCACCCCTTCAGCTCTCTTCTTCTTTCTCTTTTGTGCCATTGCTATTCTTAAGCTAGTGTCTCGCTAATCTCTCCTATCTCCATTTTGTTCTTCAAACGAGGGGAACAAAAGGGGGGACGCTCTTTTGTGTAACACCTCCTCGTGGAGGAAAAGTGTTAATTGGTTAGTTTTGTTGTGAATGTGGTAGTTTTGCCATTATGGGTGTGTTCTGCTGTAACTGGAACATAAATTATCTGAGAGGAGTCAAAGCCAAGTCAGACGCAAACGTGAGGATCGACTCCGTAGTCTTAACCTTCAGCGCACTCACACACACACACACTCACACACTCACAACACCGCTGTCTCCGTTCCAGTTGCCAGGGAGACCGCCATACCAGGGCTCTGACCCAGGAGGTTTGGGACTGTTTTTCAACCCCCCACCCTCGCACTGGAAAGCAGGAGCGATGGCAGCTGTAGGACAGCTGTTCTTACCAGGCTTGAGCCTTAAACCACAGCCATCATCCCACCATCAGAGCAGCCCGGACGACATTCTAGGGACAAAAACAGCCTGCAGCCCAAATGATTAGACACATCTGCCCGAGCGAGTGGATTCCTCACAGCTGTCTGTGGGAAACTGCAGGACAAAGATTCCACACAGGCCTGCGCAAAACCAGAGTTTACAGCTTGTTTTTTTTCCCCAGCCTGTCTCATTTCTGCTGCCTAACTTTAGCTTTTGGTTTGATCAGCAGCTACACAGCAGCACACTTACCCCACTGTAGACAGAGACCCAATAGGAACCGCGGAGAAAGTGAAATATGAAATTAAGAAAGCAAATAAGGTAGTTGTTGGCGTGTGGGCTCACTTTGCTGACAGTCACACATTGTGCTGTGTTACATCGTCTGGAGATGCATAATTGCATTACATGCTGATTCACTGCACACCAGTGACCACATGCTAGAAGAACAGCCGCAGGCAATTTTCATGTCTGGTGACTTAACACCTTTAAGTTGCTCTGTGGTCTCACTAGCTCCATCGCGCATGTTTCCATCTACGGGTGAAGATAGGTTCCCACAGACCTCCCGTGGAGAGGCGAGAATGCCGTTGCTTCTTTCGGATCAGCTATTGTCTGAGCTGTCGGGTTCCCCGTGTTGTTTTGTTTAAACATGCGCTATTGCCGGTCTGGATTTCTACCTTCACCTTCAATAACGTGGGAACACTTCTACATTACGTCTGTCTTGATTTTTTACGTTTGCTAATAGATTATTCGGAGATGTGCGGCAAATGTTGCCGTCCAACATGCGTGGCGCTAGCATGGGTTTATGAGTTTTGCACTTGCCTCATGTACTAGTTGTCAGTACTATAGCTTATTCTTGGCTTACTGGAACACCATCACTGCCCGGCTAGTACATGTGATTCAATAAACATGAGTTCAGTCCATTATCACAGTTCACAAGAGTGAGCCATTCTTTATTTGCACACCATGAAGGGACCCTGAACACAACCCTGTGGAGTGCCCAAACAACAGTTCAGTTGTTTAACGGTCCGGGGAAGTATTTCCAGTCATCTGCTTCAGATGTGTCACCGGAACATTCTCAAATACATAACGAATGTAGAGTTTGGTTGGAAATGAAACTGAAACAGATTCTACACATTTTATCTAAAGCTGTTGAACTATCAGCTTCATACTGGCTAATAAATCCATCCGGACACGGATGAAGCTCTGGCTGTTTGCCTCCTATAGAGGAAGTCGTGAGTAATGGTTGTGGTAACAATCATATAACCACTTAAGCCTACTGATTCTATAATGCTGGCCTCTCATAGATGAACACGTTGGTTTATAAGGCGTGTAATAGAATTTGGCCGTTCCTTCATCAGCAAGAGCCAAAAGGGCCACAGAGCTGGAACCAATGTCAGACAAACCATGTCGGCTTTAAGATGGCGCGGCAAATGAAAAGTTGGAAGCAACTGATCCTGGAAGAGCAGAGCACACAACAGAATTCCACAGAGCAATGTCACTCCAGAAGTGCAGGAGGATCAGGGCTTAATTATGTCTGCAAAGGTTTCTCTGAAGGTTTAAGCTGATTTTGGAAGAGGAAAAGTGACACATAGATGACAAAACAACAGATTTATGCTTTGGCTTTGGATGATCTTGTGCAGATTTACCTGATGCTGTACTGTGGTTGCACTAAGGCAGTTACCGGTACATTAAAAACAAAGAAATCAAACCTATTCGTGTTTCTGCAGTCATGTGACAAAAGACATAATTTTGTGGTCAGTAATTCAATTACACTGTAAAAAAAAAAAGCTGGTAATAATATATATTTAAAATTACAGTAACTAAAAATTAAAATTATTACATTATGAAAGATGTTTTTCCTGGACCCTTGCTTGAAAAATAATAGTGAATATTGAGAGAAATGGGAGACGCACGCTTGTTTGTACCCTTCACTTTGTAAAATGTGGAAGGAACAAAACTGTATTGAATATGCAGTTGAAATATACCTTCTGCCATGACTACAAAAGTCCCATCTTTTACCATTCAAGAGAGTAAGAACCATAAACAGCCCGTTTTCATATACAGCCGGGCAGCCAGAGCGTGCATTTTATTAGCAAGTCTATTTCTCCACTGTGAACATTTCACTTTGTCTTGCTGCATAATTAGCTTTTGGTGTTTTAGAGGGAGACTAACCTTTCTTTTTGTCATCAGAGTGCAGGAGAAGGAGCAGGCTAAGTTAGAATAGTTGTGATTTGGCTCTCCCCCTCCATCTGTTTTGTTTTCCTTCCATCTCCCGCTTTTTGATGAGCTGGGTCTTCAGTCCTCCTTATAAAATCCCATTAGCTCTTAATGAAGTCGGGCTCCGAGCCTCTCGGCCTCACCTCATTTAGCACGATTGTCTGGCGGCCATTAGCATGGAGGCAATTACAGCCACACGACAAGAGTAATTGGAAATGCCGACAGGGACCCTGAGAAATGGTAATAAATAAATCTAAAAAAAATATATTCGAGCTAATAAGCTTCCATTCAGATGGCGTGGAGGGAGCCGCATGTGTCTAAGTTAAATCAACATAATTACAATTAGGGTTGGTAGGGTAAAAGCCAGGGCAAAAAGAAAAATGGATATTGATGGATTGGAGAATGTGTGGGTATCGAGGTAAAGTTGTGGAAGGAAATATAGGATTACACTGCTGCTAAAATGGGAAGCTAATTGTGATCCCAAACTCACGGAACACTCAGCCGAGCCAATCTATCAGATAGTTTACCTTCTAGTTTTCTTTGTCTCTCAAATATCCAAGCCGGACTCCGGAACACAGCCTGGAAGTGTTTTAGCTTCAGCTTTTCAAGTGGCAATTTAAAGTTGATTACCTTTCCAAATTTCTAAAACCCAGATGATTAATATTCAATTCCAGATGTCACAAGTGACTGAATGAGGTCTGTCAGATTGGCTGGGCTAAACTCAGCCCTGTGGAAATCCTTTGAGTCTGAAACAGGAGGGATTCTGGATGAATTTCCCTCCGTGAGCAGAGCTGCCCAAAACGGAGCCCAAAATATGTCCGGCATTCCACCGACGCTCTGTCGGGTTTCTGAATTCTGGTCTAGGTTAGTGCAAGTTCGAGCAGTTTTCTCTCTGTGTTGTTGTAAAGTGCTGCATAAACAGAGAAGCAGACAGTTTAGGCATTTTAGACGTTAATGTATGTGGACAACAGTGATGGATTTAAAGTCAACTGTACAATTTTTAACATTCTGTAAATGCTGGTCAACCAAAACGTCTGATATGTGATATCAAAGCAGGAAAACTCACAACGATCAATAAGGATCCTGCAACGACAGCAGGTTTCGGGCCTGGTGCCAGATCGCCACTGGCATCTTTCCTGTTACCCTATGCCAACGCCTCCCTCCCACCACTCACAACCACTGCTGCCCCCCCCCCCCCCTTTCCTGCCTCCTAAGCTGAATGACAGGTGGTAGAAACCTGATCAGCAACAGCCTTCTTCATCTAAACGCTCCATCTGACACATTGCCCACTCACCCACTCAAGAGTGGGGACACGATCAACCAAGTGTGTGTGTTTGTGTGTGTGTGCATATGTACATGTGTCGGGGGGGGGGGTTAAAAAAAAGTTTTTTTGACCATAAGACGTCCACAGCAGGAAAAATACCACATTTTTATTCTTTTTTTCTTAGAAATTCTAAAGGAAATACTTTTAAACTTGGGAAATTTAGGAAAAGACATTGGTTTCCTTGCTGCAACATGTCCTCACAAAGACAGGAATGTCTTCACAAAGAGAACCACAGCAACAATTGGGTGGATGTGTGAAAGGGTAGCGGGACTGAGGTCTATCTGAGACAGCACCATGACACCGGCTCAATGTGCGTGGATTTTTTGGGAGGTTTTTTGGCCGAAGCAGCAACCGCTGAAGCTGGCATTGAGTGTCCAGGGCTCAAACAGGAAACAGGAGGTGGGCTCCCACAATAGTCGCTCCCAGTGGGTAGTTCACAATAGCAGGCGAGCGGCTGCTCTCAACAATGACCTCCAAGCCCTCATCGCTTGAAGTGGGGTGACCCCACCCCCAGCATTTCCCTTCCAGCGGCTCATACGGGGTTTATTATTAGGGACACGTCGCTGGAACACGCGTGACTTGTCACTTGAACTCTGAAGCTTTGACTACTGTTTGATTCACCGGGGCTGAAACTGCTGAAGATGAGGAGGAAGTTTCAACTCACCTCTTTCATCGAGATAAAAACAGTGTCAGAAGACAGAAGCTACTTAATCATATAATATTAGAATTAAAAAATAAACATTACAAGTAACTAGTTGTCCAGTGGAGAGACAAGTGTGTATAAAAAGTATATATTTTTAGTTTTGACAGCACTTGTAGGTTCCCTTCAATACACACATATTGAATACACAGTGCAAAATATTTTATGGATTTGTTTTCTAACCCAGATTTATTTAGCTGAAATTGACAAACAGCGTCCACTAGAAACCATCAAAAAGACTTTTTCCCTGTTGCCTCAAACACAAAAATCAGATCTGAAATCCTACTGGCTGTCTCAGGAGCAGCAGAGCGTCTTGGTGCAAAATTGGAAATCCACAGAGTACGACAGCGCTGTCCTCATGAAATTCAGTCTCCCCGTTCCCCATGAAAAAGTTCATTTGTCTAAAACAGCTCCAGAAGCAATCAGACCACAGGATGGTGGTTCAGAGCGGGGTGGGGTGGGGATAATGGGAGGGGGAATAGTGGGGCTCTCCTACCAGGAGGAGATTTAATTAGTGAAATCTCATTAAGACTAACAAAATTAAGTGTAAAACAATCCTTGGTGGGGAGTCGCGCTGAAGGAGGGGAGCGGAGAAGACTGAGGGGCTGAGAGGACATGAGCCGGCTGTGCCAGGGAACACACACACGCACACACACACGCACACACACATTCTCCAAAGTAATTGTCTGCTGCCTGTATGATCATTTACAGTATATAACTGTGTGTAGAGACTAAACAGGATATCAAAGAGCTTTGTCAAGTTGATGTAAAATGTTGATTGAGAGTTTCCTTTTTTAATACAAAGAACTCAATAATGAGAAAAGCTCAGTTGGTGCATTTACTGAACTGGCAGCTTAATTCTTTCAGCCAACTCACGTTGCTTTTTTAAAAGCATGGCTATCCTGCTCCGTGTAGGTTGAAAGAACACACTATTGAGCTTTTGCACTTTCAAAAATCCCATTTCTTCTCTCTGGCGATGATGTGGCCGTGAAACAACAGGGTGGGAAACTTCCGGTGTCTGTCTAGGTGTGTCTGCGTCAGTAAAGAGGGCACAGCCTAACATTTTTCACACCGAAATGTCAGAGGTGTGACACACCTTGAGCATTGTCAAGATTTACACAGAGGAAATGGGAACCATTGAGAGCTGATCCTGTGAAGCTGAAAGCTAAAACGACTGGAAGATTTTCCGTCGTTATCAGCCACGGGCGTGATTTTCATCAGTAGCGATTAATGGCTGCACGATTCTAAATAAATACAAATGTTGGAAATGCAGCTACCGTTTAAACATATGACTTCAAATTACAGAAGGTAAAGGAGAAGCAGAGCTGAAAAACTCCTCTGACATATAAATGGTCACCATGGATACCAGGCGTGCCAAATATAAAGCAGAAAAAAGAATGCTGAAACTAAAGAAGGCAGTTACAGCCCATCTGTTTCTATTATGTTTATAGAAATGTCGTGAGCTACACCTTTGTCTATTAATTTTACAATTTTATGATGCTACTATAGACCAGTGTATAATGTGTTCTAATAGCTAATGCTCATCAGCACAGCAGCTAAACACATGTTCATATTTTCTGAGATTGATTGGGCATTTTAATTAATTTAAAGTGTAAATGAAACCTACAGAGACAAAATCTGCGTTTCTAGTGTGAAGGTAAAGAAAAAAAACGCACCTCGCTTCCAAGAAAGGTGACTGATTCATGTTCTTACAACGCTGTAAAAGAGGCTTCCTCAAAGTGTCAAAACCAATATTCGGGCCTCCTCTTCCATAACCACGGCAACCAGACCAGTGGAGGTTAAAAACCTGGCACCCCTCATCAGTTTTTAGAGGTTGAATCATTAAATCAAAAGCCCCCCTAATGCCCCTGTGAGTACTCACTACAGGACAAGGAAGACAAGAGCGAAAATAAATTGCCATCAAAGTGTCACCACACTTTTCTAATATATGTTTAAACTCGTCTAAAAATGGCAACATTTCTCTTAAATTGAATGAGTTAAGATGAGGGTGAAAGGTCATGGACCCCAACAGTGGACCTGGGTGTTGATAGCACAGCTTGGTTCCACTGTATCATATCTGGGTCGTAATCAGACCGCAGTTGAGCAAAGCTGGTGAGTTTTACGGGTAGACTCACCGTCGGGTTGTCCACCACGCCACAGCAGCTGTTCAGTGTTATTCTCTGCTCCCAGAATGCAACTCTCCACGCAGAGCCTGGAAACAGAGGCCGGCGTTACATCGTCTCCGTTAGATGACAAATACGTAGATCATTGAAAGGAGGGACGAAGTGTCGTTTTCATTGATTTATAGAGAAGAAAGACGGCCGCCACTTCCTGTGGCTTCAACACCTTCGCAGTCCGTCCACCCTGACAGGACGTTCGGATCAGTATCAGTGCTGATACAGTAGCTCTGGAGGATGAATCAGTCTGCTTCAAGAACCGCAAAAAGCAGATAAACCTGTCTTCGTTATCTGAGTCTTCCCTTGAAGGCGCGCGACTCCGTTCTCAACCTGCTGGTTCTGCCTGAATAAAAGTTGGCCGTGATGACGCTTTGCGGCTTTTCACTGGTAGCAGCGAAATGTTCTCTAGCAGCTCAAAGGTGAAAACGGGGAGGTCAAAGGAATTGTGGGACTTGGATTCCTCTGTGCAGTGAGAGGTTGAGTTATGGCCACATGTAAAAGATTTAAGCTCAATCAAGCATTGATGGTGGGACACCTGATCTTTCACTTAAAGCCGCAGAACAGTGGGAGAGTAGCCGGGCCTCCCGCCACGTCGCCTCGCTCCAGCCCTCTACGAACACAGAGCCTCTGAAGGGCTGGTATTTACCCAGACCTGCACGGCTCAGCGGGGACGCCGGCGTGTGTGGTAGGTGGGTACGACCAGAGGCTCACAGCGGGAAGAAGTGGGGGGGGGCTGGAATGAAGCTGTAGGGATTAGCAAGAGGAGGCCAGACTTTCTCCTCTTCAGAGTTTCTGCTGACAGCAGGACGCTGCTAAAACGCTCCTGTGAAAATTTACGGCCACGCTGGAAATAAGAAAACGCCGCCGACAAAATGAATATCAGTGCTTTCAAATTCTTTTGTATTTTGTTCTTAAGGATGTTTGACTTCAACGCCTTCTTCTGAGAAAGTGACGAAATATTCGTATTCAAACTGGACGGTACAGAAATGAGGTTTAGCTGGTTTACACACCTGTTGTAACTGTTTTATGCACGTCAGAAGGTTGGGTGACTATGATACTGCTGACATTCTGACCCACTCCACGTCAACACAACAATAACAGCAGATATTCCAGATCACGACACTTTTGTCTATTCTGATTTAATTCAAGGGTTACAGTTTATGGTTATAGCTATTTTAACTTCCTAACTTTCTTTAGGAACTTTGCTTTTGTTCTAAAAGATTTCCAGCTCCAAAATTAATGTTAACAGATGCTATAAGTTTGGTTTTTTTTGTATTCACAGAAAAACAACTAACCAACTCAGACCAAAGGAGAAGGATTCTGTGAGCCTCAAAGAAAACATTTTAGTCTCTGTCTAATCCTTCACACACACCCCCCAGTACCAAGGAGCCGTCTCCCAGAGGTCATTCCCCCCTGACCCCAGGTAGGATCACACGCACACAAAAACACACACACGGACTCGATCCATGACCCCCAGGGGACCTAGATGACCTTCCTGTTGACGTCAAATCAAATAAGAGCAGGAGCTGCTGCGGCGAGGGGCTCCACCCAGGGGGCTGGAGGTCTAATCACCTAACCGCCTCAAAGGAAACATTAGCATTCCTCAACATGCACAACAGCGCTCACTCTGCAGCCTTTACACAAGCACACTACCTATATCTAAAACAGTGTTTCAGCTCTCTACGGTTACTGTTAGATTAGGAGTACGTTCTCTTATTTAAAAGCACATCTGAACGCAACAGCTTGTGGATATGTTAGCGCGTATGACCCATATTTCCCCCAGTAATGGAAAGAGCTGCTATGAAAGACATCGTGTGTGCCAATAACATCACAAAACTGATGATGTCAGACTCTGACTTGGACTTTGAGCCGTCGTTCAGACTTTTGGCCTCTTTCCTTAAAATTACCGGAGACATTCTTTGGCTTTCAAAGACTCAAGCTGACGGAATTTACAGCTGGCGAGACTTAAATGTTTGTCCTTGTTTCCTGAATAATTCATCAGCAATAGCTGTTCCTTCTCTGTTACGTCTTTGTCTCCGGCTTCACGCTGACACACAGATACACAGATCGTTGGATCAGTCAGTACGCAGAGAACGTTAGCAACCGCAATACTGATACCCACCACAGGCAGTCTCGGGGAAAATCTCAGGGACACTCGCCGAGCGAGGACGGCGCATTTCTAATGAAACAATTGTTGCACATCGCGCAACACTTGCAATAATATCAATAATGAGACACGCTCGGATGCACCTGGAAAACCCTGTGAGAGAATCTGCCTGAGATGGATTTAGGTGCTTCCACTGCTCGCTTCCTTTGTGGAAAAAAAAAGGGGTTTGAAGCCCCCTTCGTGATTAAATATTCACAACTTTCTGCCTAAACTTTGTCTCTAATCACCTGTACTGCAGGATGAAAACTCCAGATGGATGTCTTCACAATTCCCAAATCCTCCACCCCCCCCCCCCCCTTTTTTATGATCGGGAGATTTGGGGTCAAGGTGTGAAGGGAGGACCAAAAGAGCTGCTTCCCACAACCCCTCTCCTGATACAGCCGCCAGCTGTTCCAAGGGCTTCCATAACAACAGCTGCGCAGAGGTTTAGTGGTTCATGTTGCTATGACAACAGCAGGATCAATTGGCATGCACAGACTCTCTGCGCTAATAGGAAAAGTGACATTATAGCATAATTTCATTCCAGGGAAGCAGAGGCAGTTTTTTTTATTGCAAGAACATTAATAAAAGAGGCCAATAATTAATTTTGCACGATAACGCTCCGAGGCTCGTCTGGCCAAAACTCACAAGAATCGCCCACACGTGTTTGACAACTCAGCCAGAAACCTCTCACTTCACTAAATCCTTCCCAGGCGATAAAGATAAAGTCTGTGTTTCCAGCTTAGACAATAGGAGCTGAATCTGCATGGATGCCTGGCAGCTGCGTGTGCCACCAATCACAGGATGTCCAACAATCACAAACACTTCACAAACAGGATGTCAGGTCACCCGGCCACCTTAACTCTGGGCATTGTATGGGACCACATGTGAAGTTGATGTGTAGACTAGCACATCAGCAATCTCTATTAAAACAAAAGGTCAGAAGTCATTTTTAAAAACAGAACATGACATTAAACTGCTTAAAAGCTTCAAAGTCACTCTCTGTCTGCGTTGTTTTTCTGCTACACAAAGTGAAAAACAACCAAACTGTTGCTCCTCTTGCATCGACGGGTTATTTAGAGTCAAACTTCAACTGTTTCAGGCTAATTCCTGGGAATTACAAGAGGCTAACGATGACAATGGCAGCTATTCCCGCAGGAGTAACCAGAGCCGGTGTGGCGTCAGTGTCGGGTTAAACTCAACGTTTAACGAGCATTCGGCTGATACAGACAGCTGTGGCAGACAAAACATGGCAGACACACACACACACACACTCCGAACACACAGCCAGCTGCTGGAACGATGCTGAAACAAGCTTTCCTACCTTTGTGTCTGTGCACTGATCGCCTGTTGTTGATATTTGACATTGATTTTCCCTCCCTGTCTCACAGAATACGATGGCTCCCTCGGAACAGAGGGGGGAAACACAGAAGAGGAATCCATTGCTAAAAATACCAGCGTCATGATGAGTCAGAATGGATGAACAAACTGAACAAACAAGATGAGGCGACTCTAAATTCCTCCAGTCTCAATTTTCTCAATAGTTTTTTTTTTGAAGGGGGGGAGATCCAGTCTGAAATGGCATCAGTGGATCCTTTACTTCAGTGACTCAAGAGCAGCACGAATACAGAAACCAAAAGTAGGATAAGAAACGGATGATCTTATTAGTGACAGCTAATGTGGAAAAGGAGAAAAGGGTATTCACATTGAGATTATATGCAAACTGATAATATCTCAGATATACAAATATAAGTTCAGCTTGAAAGAATTGAAGAATTGAAATATCCACATTAATATGTACAGCTAAATACACTTATTCTCCTTTCTAACTTAGGTGGTTAGCACCTATCAGGAAGGTCTCAGGTTGGGTCAGGCTCCAGACACGCACCCACAGGCTCACTCCTACATTGCTGTCTATAAATATTAACCTTGTAGCATTGCATATATGATGTTTAGCATAGCATATTCCTCACTGAGCAGCAAATATATTACATTTTATCCCAGCTTCCCAAATGCAATAATGGTGAGGTGAGTGGTGAACATCTATCATCTCAACAGCCCTTTTCAAAGCCCTTTAGACACACACTCATATGCTCTTTCGCTCTCTCAAAGGATGTTTTTTTTCCTGCTGGCTGTGAATGCCTCTGCATTCTGGCCATTTTTTTTTTTAAATTAACCATTTTGCCAAGGTTTTTTTTTTTGGGGGGGGGGGGAACTAAGTAGCAATGATGAGTGTTCTTAACAGGACATGTCAGAACACTACTGTTGCACCCTTAAGGAAGGTAGCAAACGGCCAAAATGCGCAGATAGGGCCCTGCAATGAGCTGGCAACTCATTCAGGGGACGTACCCAGCCTCTGCCCGTATGTGGCTGGGATTGGCTCCAGCGCCCTCCCCGTGACCCTGCGAGGGGACGGTAGTTTGAGGATGGATGATTTTTTACAGGGCAAGAGATCTGACAAAAGCTCCAGACAGAGTGGAAATGCGATAAGGAAATAAAGTTACAGAAAATATCCCAAAAAATAGATAATTTTATATATACTTTGACATAATTAAACCGAAGGCTTTGCAGGGGAGTGCTGAAATGCTACCTCTCCGATTTAAAGCTGCTGTATCCAAATACCCAAGATCAATTGGAAAAAGTGGTGAGGTGCTGCAGGGGTTAGTACTGTCCCCTTCTGCATTGTATACGAGTGTGTATGCTCGTCTCTTTCTATATGTCAGCCCTTTGGGTGAGCTGGCGACTTGTCCAGGGTGATATCCCGCCGCCTCTCGCCTGAAGGCAGCTGTGATAGGCTCCAGCACCCCCCGAGACCCCGTTAAGGTCTAAAACAGTGGATGATAAATGGATGGCTGATATTATTATGTTATTAAACCGAATATAGAAAACATAAATTAACCCCCCCTTCCTTTTTTTTGATGGAACAGGGAACAGGCTTGTGTTTAAAGTGATGTAAGGGGATGATTTTCCTCATGTTTAACTTAGGTATTACATTAGAAGTGTGAGAACGGTAAAGAAAAAGTCTTTAAAATATCTTATAATGGGAGAAAAAGGATATGACGTCAAGGTGACGTTCAGGGTGAAAAGTGAAGCAACCTCCTGCCTCTTCCCTCCAGTAAGCATCCCAGCACTCCCACAGCAACAACACTGCAGTCTATCAGTGTACAGAGGGAGGAGTTTAAAGAAAAAAACACCATCTTTGCAGTTTTTACAGATTGCAACACCTAAATCGCCACAACAAAATAAAATAGTTCCCCTAAAATGCAACAGAACATTATACGAGGCGACAGAAATGTTTTGCTAGTTCATTACTTGAGTAATAGATTCCATCTGTCTGCAACAATGACGCTTCCTTCATTAATTTGCGTTATTTGTGATTCAACTAATGTGGTTACAGAGCAGAAATTCCAGCCTCTTTTCCTTCAAGAATAGGTTCTCTGTTTTTCCACCATCCCTAAATCCGCTCGCAGCACATGATGGCAGAACCAGAGGAGCAGAAACTAATCTGCGGTTATTCTATCCAATGTTTGTATTTCCACAGGCGGTACCACAGCACATGTTGGGTACGTCCCAGGCGGCCCGGGCTGGCCGCAGCACCGCGAGGGGGAGTTTCTGATGGAAGCCACGTCAGGCTACACTCGAAGAGCGTGAAAAAAGTCAACGCAAAGCCTTTGTGGAAGGACAAGTGAAGTGAACACGCGCTCCACTCCTCCCCGCTCAATCGACACAATCACGGCAGACCAAAAACTTGGCATTTACGCCTCCCAAGCTGATGCAGCAGAAATTGACAGGGATATAGTAACTATTTACCCTTAGCTACGGGGGCTGCACCACTGCCTGTGCAGGCAGGGGTGTTTGACACTTGTCTTCTGACTCAGCATCGATGGGTTTGCTGTTTTGCAGATGTGGAAAGATGATATTCAGGAGTGGTTTAATCTAATTGCCCTACCTGCAGTGCTTTGGGTCCGTGTGGGGGGGGGGGGGGGAGATGTGGCCAGTTAAAATGAACTTAAATGAATCAACAAGTCCGATGCTGAACATTTTTGGTATAAAATGTTTGACAATAACGCCACAAGAAACTACTTGCATTTCTGATGCTTTAGCATAGAGGCTCATACCCCCCCCCCCCCCCCCCCCCCCCCCCCACACACACACACACACACACACACACACACCCTAGCACATCCCCAATAATCTTTTCTTTAACACCAAACCAACAAATGTGATCTGCCGCCAACGCGATCACATTTCAAACTGCCATTTACACCAGACTGACACTGCAGCAATGCCAGACCTGTGCCAGAGGTATGAGACCTTGACCAGGGGGCTGAGGCAAAGGGGGGGGTGCTCAGACAGCTTTTCCCTGTCATCGCAGCAGACGTGACACCGTGTAACACCTTCGGGCTAACTTATATACCTCTGCAGCTGCTTATCAGTCCAGCTAAGCGCAGGAGCAGCGCTCCTCTTTCACATGAACCTTTTATATGTGAACTTCTTTTGTCATTGGAAAGTGCTCTATAAATAAGTTTAATATTATCGGGGGGAGAGAGAGCTACTGCTTCCTCACTTTTGCTCTGACTTTCACGACTGGAGTCACCTCAGAATCTGTTTTTTTTAATGAAATAAAACTGGCTTGAAATGACCTAAGACAAGAAACTAAAGTGCATCTGACTGTTAATTACATGACAGTCAGCTTATGATAATCACAGCAAACATAGTTTAGCTATTGCATGTGTGTGTGTGTGTGTGTGTGTGTGCGTGTGTGTGTGTGTGTGTTCTACAAACTTTTGGCACAGATTATACTGGATTGCGTGGTTGCCAAAAATGTTGCCAAAGGCAGGAAAAATCACAATTGAAACATTTGGTGTCAGAGGTTGTTCTTGCAGTTCTCACTAAGGTCTCCAAAGGTTGCAAAAAGGTGGACAGACTGTTCCTCACATTTCACTAGTGCTTCATAAACACTTTTAACGAAACGCTTTAAAAGGTTTACAGAACTTGCATTATCTTTACAGGCTGAATGCAAAACCCAGGTCAAATAAGGGGGTAGAAAGGTTCTAACGTATTAAATAGAGGGAGCTTATTCATTTGATGAGTATTATTTGTAGGGATATTTGTCACTAATCAAAAATAAAATAAATGAAGGCTCACCGAAGGCTTTCTGAATAAGTGCAATTAGGGACAGGTTAGGGTCATGTGATCTGATGAGGTAGCGGCTAAAGAGATTAGCATCAGACAGGGTTTACTTGACGTTACCGATGTTGCGAACAGCTGTAGCCAGTTACAGTCACGTGACTGAAATGGGAATCTGTCGTTAACTGATACATCTCTGTCGTGTCACCATTGCTAAAGTCTTTCACATTGCTTCACCTTATGTGACGCTGTTGTTGCGCTGCTCTGGTCTTTTCCTGCCTCTTCTCACTGGACGGCTACATGGCAAAGCTAGCAATTTTAAATGACAAATCATGGACAGCAGCATCTAAATCAGTAAAAAAAAAAAAAAAAAAGCTATGAAACGAAGCAGCAAACCCAAAAAAAAACCCCACCTCTGATTATATTTCCAGTAACTTTTTAGGAAACAATACGATCTTTCATCACAGCACATATCCTCACATGCTAATTACCCCTAACACAGTTTGACTTCATTTATTATGCATGAAATAATCTAATATGATGACTGTGATAATTATGTGCACATAGATAAGATTAAAGAGTGGTAACCAATTATGGTTCAGGAGCCGGGAAAAGTAATTATTCTTTGTAGTGGGGGGAAAAGTCTGTAAAGTCATTCAAGTTTTGAATTAAGAGAAGAAAAGGAGATTTTCCTTATTCAGCACACATACAGTAAATGAGCATTTAATTCAAACCAGGAGACAACAATGTAAAAATAAACCAGGATGAAAGCTGCTCCATTTCTGCCTCCTGCATGCATTAATGTAAAGCAGCGTGTGTTATGATAATTGAGGGAGGCTTCACACGCTATGAGTCTGACATGTTTACATGATGTCTTGAAAGGGAACACGTCTCGATGCGTCGGGTTTCAGCAAATCACACGGAAATCAAAAACTGTAAGGAGTGGTGCTTGAAATCAGACGTGTGTTCCAAAGCCATTAAATATTACCACTTCTAAAATCAGAGCTGGCATGCAGTTAGCCTGTGCTACCATGTAAACACACTCTTTGCGGCTTTGACAAATTATGGCTCCGGCACTGCAAATCACAGGAAAAACAGCATGCAATCATTTAAGCTGTCGGACTCTGACACTTTTTGGCTTGAACTGCGTAATAAATCAAAGTTTCACTGAATGCAGCAGCTCAATGAGGATCATAACGAGTGGAAGAAATATCTGAGCGCTGCACTAAATAAAGAGATCAATAGATCAGATCACCAGAATGCAGATAAAATTAAATTAAGAATGAAATGAGGGTTATATAAGGAAAAATATACAATTTTGAGCTCAGTTAATTAGTCAAAATTGACTGGCTCATTCAGGTGACAACGTAAAGTTGATTTTTACACAATAGAACTTTGCTGTGGTGTATTTATCAATGTAATAATGTTCCATGAGACCTTTTCTTTCTTTTTCTTTCTTCAAATTAAGCACAAAAAAACCTCAATATTCTCTGCATCCAGTAAGTTGTGGTGCGCCGCCTGCATGCTTCATTTAAATTATCATAAAAAATAGATTCTGTCACAATTTTTAGACTTGATGCCTTGTTTGCCTTGTTTGCATATTTAATCTAAAATACATTTTGTTAAAGAAAAAATGATGTTTTTGGAAGATTCTGACATTTTCTTGACATTATGAGCATTCTACACAGTCTATTTTTCTTGTCTTCTTTACACCAACGTTGGTGACATTGGTTAATATACAGTTTTATAGTCTGTGCGTGTGGTTTAAGAAAGGTCATTTTAATACTTTAAGGCTTTGAAGCTCTGTTAATTTTCTCAATTTGTTGATCTATGGACTCATCATATTGTATTTTTCACATAGACTTTTATCTTTTTTGCGAAGCATTAGCTGCACTTCATGTTTAAGATGTTGGCTAAACAACTGAAGTGCAGAATCACAGAGAAATGGAAAGTCCGGAAAGCCTGAAATCTTACTGAAATAGAAATAAAACAGCGTGCCCTTCTTTAATATTTCAGGAGTGTCTTATGGAACACTTTAAAAGATGTAACCTTCCATGGAGAATAGAGTGCACTTCAACTGAAGCTGTGCTGTCATAAAACCATGGCACTTTCACAAGAGATCTAAAGGAAAGAGAAGTCATTTGCCTCTTTTAGGAGCGTTCGTTAAACACAAGAGAACAAATGAGTGTGTCCTTGCCGCTGTGCAGAGCTTTTAGTAAACCAAGCAAGAGTATGCAAACAATGAAAGTGGCAAAGGCCGAACCGTGAAGATGAGCTGTGAGTGGACGAAAGAATAACACTCTTGACACGTGTGGAGAGGGTTTTGGGAGGATGGAGCCAGGTTGCAGTAAATAACCTTGTGGAGGGCAGAGAACTCTTCAGACTGCAGCACAGTCAGGGTCAATGGGCTGATTTTAACATCTCTCCACATCAGCAAACCTGCCCTTGCTGAACCTCCATCATTCTGAAAGCGGCTCGTGGCTCTGGATTTGTGTTTCCTTGCCCTTCCCTGACGGGGAAGTACGTACTAAAGATCCATCGAGGTCCAATAACCCCTAATATGCTGCACATCTGTCCCGCAGACTGCAGCCTCACACTTCAGCATCTTTTTTACAAGCCCAGTCACATCCTGACAGGCCTCAGCCACATTGGCAGCTTTCTTCCCATCCGGCGCTTTGGTATTCCCACACTCGGCATGTGCACGCCTCATCTTGCTGCGATCTGTTTCTCCCCCCACTTAGTTTTCAATTAAGTAATCACTTGAGAAAAATGGGCAGAAAATGGAGAGCTTTGCTTGCGACGCCTTTGAGGTGCAATCTTCAAGGGAAGGGACCTGATTTTTACCAGAACACTTAATAATCTTAGTAAAATAAGTCTGGAATTTTAGCTGATTGGAATATTTTGGCATAATATTTCCAGCTATTTCAATTAGTCTCATGTATAGATATCACCTATGGCTGCTTTTTACTGATATTTATAGTTTTTAACTTTTTAATCAAAGATGTTTGAGATTCAAACTAAAATCATGTGTGTTTCAGAATAAATCCACTGACATTTTTAGCACCGCTGACATTTCTCCTCTAAGCTTTAAAGAGGGCACCAGGGGTAGTTTTAAGCGACGCTGACACCATTTTGGTCCGTGCAATTAGTCACTTCCAGAGGATGTGGGCACGCAGTCACCCAGCCATGGCTGTTTTTCCTGCCTCACTATGATCTGCCGTTGAATTCAAATCAAATATTTTGAACCTCGCCCAGCTCAGCTGTTATGAGGACTCTCAAATATAATAAATTCAGGATTTGCTGGTGGCCTTCATATTTTCTCTGTGTGAAACCCCGCTCATTTATCAGGATTATGTGCATTCCGCCAGAGACAGGAACCACAAGCACCGTGCGGTTCAGAGCCTTCTAAAAGGACTTTAAAGGCAGAACGTGTAATACGCTGTTGCTAATTAGATTTTTCAATTGATCCTTGAATAATCCCATCAATTTTGGAAAATATGACGCTTGTTTTGCTTTAAAAAAAAGGAATCACGAGCCACTCGTGGTGACGCTGCGAATGTGTGTGTGTGTGTGTGTGTGTAGGTATGGGGGAAGGGGGTACTACATCCACATAGGTCTATTTCAGTAAACACTCCGTGCACCCTGCTGCTGAAAACCCTCACGTCTATGAATTTTATGGAATGTTCCCTGCTGGCTATTCATTTCCTCTCTCTGACAAAAAGAATGCAATCAGAGCGTCCATGTTAAAATCATTACCTAATGATTCGGCCCTTTGAATGGTTTCTTTCTCTTTCAGGCAACGCCGCGGCGCGGAGACGTGCGCGTGAAGTTTTCTTTTAAGTTTGATGAGCTGCACGGCCGAGTCAATGTAACATCTCGGCCTGATCAATCGGCCAATCACACACTCTGAGGGAGTATGGATTTCCCCTACATGTAAGGCTGTCTTCTTTTAAAAAGCAAAAAATAAATAAAGAAGACTTTTTGTGAGTCTTTTTATTATTACAAAAACATCAAACCTCTGGACCTGGAAAGGAAATCGATGAACACAGAACAGGATGTGCAGCAGAGGTGGGTTAGTGTGTCACTGTATAATCAAGTGTATTATTCTCACCGCATATTCTATATAAAGGCATACTATCTTAGATTGAGTTTTATCTGCTGTCAACCCGTGCACTGGAATAAAGACATTACACAATAAATTGAATGAAAAGTACCACCTATAGTCAATGCCGATAATGTCATCAGAGGTGGATTTGTGTTTTACTCCTTTAAATATTCATGCGTGAGGTGCGAATGTAATGCACATATTGCATCGGTTACGGTTAGGTCGGCGAGCTGAGGTCAGGCAAACGGTTGTGATTGTTTATTCGGTTTATGGAATTCTTTCAACACGCGGTGGAGCTGATTCCACACAGACATCGATGTCTTTTGGAATAACGTCTACATATCTGCCCAGAGCTGTGAAGTCCAATTAAAACAGGAGGTACACAAAGCAAAAGGCCTTCGAATGTCTGCTTTTGTAATACGCAGGTAGAATTGTTTTTGCAGCAGAGCTCTGATCAGCTCAGTCAGGGTGAAAGGGTTCCCTCCAATGTTCCATTCATGCGTTGGGAATGGTGCGCGGCAGGTTCTCTGGGTTCTCCTGAGCCTTACTGACCATGCCATTATTCTGGGAGTGTTTTCATGACATTTGTATGACCTCACTGAAAGAAAGCTCTGTGATATCGACGGTATGGAGGATCATTAAATCTGCCCGCCGCTTCTCTGTGAACATAAATCAAGCCGATCCGTCTCTCTCCGACCCCAGTTCCCTGTGGCTTACTTAAAACCGTGCCAACGCCGTGCCGGCTGTGGAATGAGCACAAGTACGCATGCAAGGGCCGTCGCTTCGGCTGAGCCATCTGACGGCATAAACAGCCCTCTGCCTTCCCTCCAGAGCAACAGGGATCAAGGAGGCTTATTGGGTATGACCTGTGAGGGCCCAAACGGGCCAAAAACATGCAACGCAACACAACACGATTGTCTTAAGCTTCGCTCTATTGAACATGAGGGACGTAGCCCACATCGCATTGCTCACAGGCCTGGAACAGGACCGAGATCCACTCCACCGAGGATACTCTGCAGACTAAAGCCTTATGAATAATTCTGAACATCCGCTCTCTTTTTTTTCCTGCCTGATTGAAGAAAGTAAAGCCCTCAAAAACAAATTAGACATCTCACAGTCTGACTGCTGGGAAGAGAAATCTTGCAATGCAAGGCATATTAGACTAACAAAGAGCTCCTGAAAAATGATGTATTGGTTTTATTCGGCACCACGCAGGGTGGAATCACAGACAACAGCGGCGGAAATGACATTTGCTTCTGGTTTCATTTCCTTGATTGCTTTATGGCCATACATAAATGCCTAAATTAGTTTGTAACATATGCTCTTCTCGCTCGGCTTACTTCCTTCATTTAGTGTGACTGAATCACTTTATTAGTGATTAGCTCCCAAAAGCTGCAGGAACGCACAGCACCACACCTCATCTTCTAATTTACCCATATAGTAGGATTGGAAATATGCAAATAGTGTCTGCAGCACCAAACATGCCCCTGGGCTGCTTGTCCAATGACACAAATCATCAATTAAGATCTCAGCAGGGTTTGGGGAGGAAGCTAAATTGGCATTATGTGCATCTAGTGATATGTAGAGCCTGTGCAACACAACAAAGAACAAACAGCGCTGAGGGAGACTGCTTATAATTTAATTTAACTCCTGCACTTGAGAGTGCATGCACTTTTAAACACATTCCTGACTAAATCATCACCTTTGAGATTACACGGTAGTAAATAGCAGAGTTGTACATCGAAGGCTTTACACCGGCAGCACAGGGGGAGGTAGTGTACCGCACTGTAACGCATAAGGAGATGTGCACAATGATGTGACCTGAGAGAATTTGGCACATGGAAAATCCGTACGTGATGAAAAGATAGACACCAGGATGACAAATGAAGAGCTGGCACGCAAGGAGATGGGTGATGGCAGCGTCGCGCGAGATAAAATTACACAGGAGGTGGTGGTAAACAACAAAGTGAAAATAACACACTGATTATTCCATGCGCAGAATAGGGGTGTACGCAGCAATGTGTCAGAAAGCTCTACACGAGGCGGGACGCAGAGACGTGGTGCAAGGTGAGATGACAGAATGGAGAATGGCACACAACCACCAACATGTGGATGGACCCGGTAAGAGGGCGCTCAGCAAGCTGCTCTACCACGAGGTGGACGGTCATTTAAATAGCACATAAGGCTCAGTTTTAAAAGAGAGCCTTTAATTCAATTCCCTCTGGGGATTTCCCTGCACCTGCACACCGTGTTCTAACAAGGGCAGCAAAAGTGGTCCGACCCACCATTATGGTTGGCCAGGGAGGCAGATAATGAGTAAACAAACAGCCCATGCATATTTAATGAAGCTAATGTCCTTTCATTCCTCTGTCAATGAAATGGACAAACAGTGGTGTTATATTTATGCTGACACCCAACCTGCTTGAAGATGAAAACTATATGAAACTAGATTCTGTATTGGATGAATTTACAGCAGTTTTACCTTAAAAAAATAAGTGTAGTTAACTGATAAGCGAGTCTTCTAAACTTGAATCTGTCACTGAAAGGTCGATGGATAATCCAGCCGTGTCAATTTAAGACCCTTATTGAGTACTTTCAAGGGTTTCAATGATTTTAAAATGGCACTTAATCTACAGCTGCAAACGATTTAAAGTTGCAAGAGAATTTTGTTGCGCTCTCAAAATTATTGACTACTGGAACAAATAAATAAACAAAAAAAAACGCAATTAAAATGAGAATACCTTAAGGGGAAATAGGTGTATATTAAATTACTCAACACAAAGTCTGCACTTAATGTTGTTTTTAAAACACAAAATCACCAGTACTCTCAAACACGGTGCACGGGCACGGATACTGCACTCTAGAATACGTGTATGGAAAGAAAATGTTGAAAAGACTAACATAAAAAAAAATCCTAAAACGCGACAGAGAAGTTTATCAGTCAACAAATGATAAACCGAACAAAACTTTACATTTGGATAACTGCGGTGTACAGAGGAGAAAGTCTCAACCATACATATTTAATGGGCTAAAAAGAAGCGCTTATATAACAAGGTGATGTACTAAATAAAGAGAGAGAAATAAAACGGCATCTTCCTGCAGCTGAGCGCTCGCTCTCACCAGCCCTCTCACTATCCCGACATTCATTTCAAACTACAATCTTCTGCACAAAAACATGCACCCCCAGAACCTTTCTGTAGACTACGTCACATGCATGACCGAAATTATGAGGATCCTTTTTTTAAAATTCCAAACGCAAGAGAAACAGAACAAATTAAAAGGAAATCGTCTAATCTTGCTGTCCAGCACGGAAATGCCTATCGTCTATTTTCCGTCTCTCGGCGTTCTCCCCCATCCCGACTCCCCCCACCCTCTCCTACATCCTCCCTCCCTCCATCTCCCTCTCTCTCTCCCCCCTCTCTATCTCTACTCTCTCTCTCTCTTCCTCTCTCTCTCCCTCTCTCTCTGTCTGTATGAATAATGTCCTGCCTTTTGTAATGAGGGGGGGTAAAGGGGAGAAAGGACGCTGGAGTGTTGCAGCCCTGCGCTCATACACTGACATTGAAATGAATGACAGCTTACCTGCATGCCAATCTTCATCAGACTGACACTGGGCTGACAGCACAGCCTATACTCCTCCACACAGCCGCTGACGTCAGACGCACCAGGCCCCTCCCACCCCTGGCTCCATGGCACAGCCACGTTTTCCCAATGCCGGGCTGATGATGCCTTCCAGTGTCCGTGGGAAATACGACAACCGCAAAATGTGGACACAAATGTGTTTGCGGTCCAGGTACCATGTGGACATGCTGCAGGTTCCTTTTAAAGCGTGTAAAATATCGAATTTCTGCTTTAGTATTCAACCAGTCCTTGCCAGTTGAAACGATGTCATTATCTTTACTTGTTTTCCAGTAAAAATAAGAGAATAAGGCATAATATCTATCTATCTATCTATCTATCTATCTATCTATCTATCTATCTATCTATCTATCTATCTATCTATCTATCTATCTATCTATCTATCTATCTATCTATCTATCTATCTATCTATCTATACTTCCGTACATCCATTTTTTTCGAGAAAAAAAAGTTTTGATCGGGTTTTTTTCAAAAACTTTGATGACTACTTTGATCCCTAAAGGAATATTGTATGCACAAATGGCCCCGATCCACTTTCATTCAAATTATAGACAATAGCAGTGTGGCTAATTGACACAATGACTATTAAAAATAATATATTTGTGGCCTCAATCATTGATAAATGGTGAATACTATTTGCCTTTGGGAGTCAGCTGACATTGTGTTGAAAATGATTGTATTTTCTCCTAGTAAATGTAAACTGAGTTAGATTGATCTTTTAAAAAGACAAATGCTTGAAATGTTAAGCTTTTTAATGATGGGATAGGCGTGTGAAGATTATTAATGCAAAGATGGTGAGAAACAGTACAAATTCCAAATTCGACGTCCTCAAATAACACGTGTCTAAATCACGGACGGGGCTATAGCCACCTGTCGGCCTTCCTTTACAATTACATTATTCAGGCGCTGCAAAACAGTTGGAAAGATGCTGCGGAGCAATCGCCACCTGTTGGGATCACAATTCCCATTTGATGCAAAATGTACAACTTAAGTCACATGAGTGTTTAATTCTGCAAAATATTCTCGGGCTTTGTGGACAACTTGTGAAATTGTATGGCAAAATGTAAAGTAAATGTTACAGAAAATGTTTATGCCTTTTCCAGTCTCTTGATAATAGAATGTATTCAGTTTACATCCCCTATTGATGTGTTTTGTCTTTAAATCACATCTCAATGAATGAACTTTTTATTTTTCTAATTTATTTTTTTTATTGTTATTAAAGTTAATAACGACTTGTTAACACCAACAAGATGTTCAAACCAATAGGCTACAAAAATGCTGTGCTTTGATTTACGTAACTGGTAATAGCGTCCTTTTCATCAGCGCCGAATTAAGCGTTTCGGTGCACATGAAAGTAAAATCTTATGTGATTGGCTTATCGTCGATTCCTCTATCCAATCAGAGTTCACCTCTCTGTTACCAGGAAGAAGCAGGTAATTGTCTAGTGGTTGTTTCGCTGTTAAACTATCGGCGCTATCGAGTGGTTCTAACTGGGCAATAATTTTGAATTTTTCGAACAGAACATTGTTTTGTGAGGCGAGCTAGATGTTGTTTTTTTTAAATTTAATATAGAGAAATTAAGAAACAATCTATCTGCCGACGCCGATCATTGCATTTAGCTAACCTTGCTAACCGTATCGATTGTTTTTTTTCACTTATTTGAGTAAAAGGGGAAAGAAAATCATTTTTACTGAATATTTTTGCTGGTTCGGCAGGAAAAAATTGTAAATGTCGGCGTTACAAGTCGGCACAGGCGTGATTGTGATCGCGGTGATCTGGATCGCTACTCTTGTGTTGGGGATCCTGTTTCTGAGAGCGTCGGGATCAACAAAGTGAGTAAATCCCCCTTAGATTTCTGGGTTTCTCAAAAAGATTCATATATGTTTGGTTGGCTAATTTAAAACACAAAATCGAACTTGCTTAATGTATTCGAGAATGTGTATGGAGGCATGTGCATGCAAAAATATTTGTGTTGCGTTGCTCAACGATATGCTTTGAAGAATTCATTAGCATTAAACTGTGTCCATTCTTGCTTCAGGGTGATGCTTTGTTCTGTCCAGCAGGTTCGGAGTGATCCCCGTCTTCTTTCTGGCCCTGACTGTCACTTTGGTGTTGGTCTTTTTCCCTCGCAGCTCAGAGACGAGTCCCCCTTTCAAAGAGGTGGAGGTGAGCTCCAGACCCTTACAAAAATATCCACTATTCACTGTAATGTAGAAATGGTTGAATGATTGCTGCAACTGTTTGACATTTAGACATTAATAAGCCTGCTCCTGGAGAGAAGAATGTGTGTGTGTGTGTGTGTGTGTGTGTGTGTGTGTGTGTGTGTGTGTGTGTGTGTGTGTGTGTGTGTGTGTGTGTGTGTGTGTTCGTTCATGGTCTGTAGCTTTATCTTAGTCCAACAGCAACAGAAAACACAGAACACCCTCCATATTGCCAGCAGGTCGTGCCAGTAATCCAGTCTGGTCTGCCAGGGAACTGCCATCCCATAGCTAGGAGAGAGCAAAGCAAAGGGTCTCACTGATATTTACTTTTTAAGATGCCTAACCCCCACAACAGGTCTTGCGTGATAAACTTAGATGGCTACATGGTTTGATGTAGACTAAAGGATGTAATCAGTATAATCTCAGCTGACAGAAGCTTGTTCCTCAGTCAACCTGCAGGTTCTGGAAGGAGAAAACTTTCTCCAGCAATTGGAGTCAGTAACAAGGAGAACAATGCAGATTCTTGCACCCAAGAAACACCAACGTTCACTATTAAGTTGATTAGTAATTTAAATCATGAGAAGGCTGCAGTCTTTACTGGCTGGTTTAGTGGAGGGAACTCATTTGCTTCAAATATTGTACCAATAATGCACATATTTAGTAAAACCTTTCTACTACATAAGTGACAACATCTTACAGAAGCATGACTTACTTTTTAAATGGTATTATTTATTAATTAACAGTTTTCATATTTTCTCTTAGGGCTTTAATTTAATGGGGAATTAATAGTTACAAAACTCAAGTGACTGTTTTCTTTAATATCATGTGTGTGTGTCGACTTTACCTCTAACAGCAGGAATGTTGAATTTATTATTTACTTTATGCTTTCATGTTAATAACGTGTCCTTTCTGGGAAAATTAATAGTTTGTTAGAAACATTTCTGTACATCATTTTCTGAGCTTCACAACTGACAACTCTTGATGATCTGATGTGTAAATACATATTAATTGTTTCTCACGTCAATGTATTATTTAAATATAGCATTGTCACATTATTGATACAGGTTAAGCACCAGGTCACCGCTTTATTTCTCATTCATGCATTTCTCAAATCAAACAGGGCTTTTTTTGTCTGAAACCTTCTTTGTCAAAGTCCTCTACTGACGCCTGGTGGCCACGACGTGAAATAAAACTAAAGAAATGCTTTGAAAAATAGATGTTAGCTCATCAGAATCATCTTTTTCCTGCAGATAGTGGACACCTTGTTCATTGGCCGCTACGTGCTGCTGGCCTTGGTGAGCGTCGTCTTTCTTGTGGCCTTCTTTATGCTGCTTCCCTTTCACTTCCTGGAGCCAGTCTATGCCAAAACCTTAAGAAGTCAATGAAGGTGCTGAGGTCAGAGGTCACAGTGATCAACCTGACAAGAGTCCTCACAAGTGTTGTGGGCCATCAGAAGGGAGAACGGCGTTCCAAAGACGGCACATTCTGTCACGTTATGTACATTTTTTGTAAAGTTTTGATGGTTTAGATTTAAATTATGTGTGAATATCACGTGTTTTTAAATGTTACGCAAATAAAAGACAGTGTTAAAAATTTGACGCCATGTTTATTGATTCTTTGAGACTGCAATGAACTTGAGAATGTCAGCTGAGAAAGTGAATTTGTGGTGTTCAGCGTAACTGCAAGTGAGCTATGCTTTTGGCCGAATAGTTAAATTGAAACCACAAAACATGAGCTGAAAGTCTAATGCACTCGTATATGGTCCAATAAAAGCCTTTCACTGCCAGAATAGATTTGAAACCAGTGGCAGGGATAGATCGGGTCATAAAGCAGGAATTATTAAATGGCGGCGCCCTCTACTTCATGTATATTTGACTGTAAAACACGGTCTTCTACGGACCGTGGAAAACTGCTTAAATCTAGCGACCTCATAAGCAAAGTAGTCGATTTGCTGTGATGAAAACAAAGTTATTAGTTGTCTGTATGAGTAAATTGCTATTGAGTCTCAGAGGTCAGAGGTAAAAGTCCTCATTGAGAGATCAGATTTTTGACAAAATGCCTCATTTCTTCTACTTGAATCTGGTTTTCTCACCGCTGTTAATCTTTCCCAGTTGCTCAGTCACTTCACCCACCAGTGATGGAGTAGAGAGCTGGTCCAAGGATCGGACTTGTTATGGAAGCCTGATGGTAGATCTGCTTCTCCTTCTCTTCTACTTTCATTTCAGGTTTCTCATTATTACCCTGTCTTGGGTTTTCACGGGTTTGACACTAAAGTTCAACCTTCACAGGATGTTGATTTCAGGATTCCAAAGTGATGAGCTTTTGTCAGCTAAAGGCTCGATCATTGACACAGGCCCCCTTCCCTCCCCCAGCGCTACTTTAAAAGTGTGAAGCCCGAGGAGACGTGGAGTGGAATTCCAACCAGGACGATGAAAGAGAATCTAATGAATCAAAACCAATCCTGTTAGTTCCGGCCCACATTTCTATACCAGGGCCTTTTCTCCACAGAACAATCTACCACATGATTTCACACCAGCCGCGGAGCCGCGATCTTCCAGCAGAGCAGGTGACGGCATCCACGACCTTTCACCCTGGTGTCACTTCTTGCCTGTAACTGACTGATTGCTCCCCCCAAAAACTCGATCTTACCTCCCTGACAGGATACTGAGGAAGCTGTCAAAGATGCTGGTTCTGACACCCATTAACCCATTATGGAGGATCCAGCGTTAGATGTACAATAGATGTTGGATGTAATGGAAATATACAATATGGAGTAATATATAATATGAAGTTGAGCCAGAAATATGTTTTTTTACACATGTTAAGATTCTTTTCTCGTCTAGTCGGTAATAAAAAGTCATAAACGTTGACTTCAAATGCAGCGTAGTCGAGGTTAATGGGACCGAGAACTGCTCTCTCGCCACCTTATTGTGTTTTCAATCTTTTCCTCCCTGCATCTTTTCTTCGTCTTCATGTTTGTGACTATCCTCCGTCTGCGCGCAGTGGGAAAATGAGCAGAACAAAGCATTGTGGGGGTTTGAGGATGTTTGGAGTCTTTGTTGCGCAGCCAGCTGGACGTATAAAGAGCCGGAGGAGGGGAGGTGTGAGCAGAAAGCTCGGGGTCTCCAAACTCCTCTCTGCTAGATCCTCCATTCAGATTCACTCAAGCAGAACTCCTGGCTCGCTGTTCACATCCTCAGCACCTCGCCCTCTGTTTGTGATACTGTCGCCGCCCTGCCCGGCTCTCACAACATCCCAAATCCGTGATGGATTCCAGAGAGAGCCGCTGCACTCACCCTCAAGAATGCGATTCAGTCGTGTTAAATCAAGCGGGCGCTCGTGTTTGCCGTCTTTTCATTCACAGCCTTTGGTAAATAAAACTTGATGAGGAAAAACTGAAGATACCTAAGCAGGAAAGCGTACAGCACTGGATTAAGCCAGCCTTTTATCAGCTAACGGCTGAAATGTTTGGCAGACGTGACGGCCGGGCAGTTTTTCACTGAGCTGTGAAAGAGCTGCTGATAGAATGTCACCTTGTCGCCGTGGCAACAAACTATGCATTTTAGAGCCAAAACAGTCTCTTTTTTTTTTGCTTTTCTAAATTATTCTCGTTCTATAGAAGGGTGGAGGCGCAGGCGTTCCATCACACTGGGGGGGCTAGGGGGGCAAAGTGGGCCCGCTGATATCGTAATGTGGCCTTGGCCTCTTACCGCTCCCTCAGAGAGGATTTAGCCAGAGGGAAAGGATCATGGGGGGGGGGGCGCGATGACGACCCACATGAGAGGTCAGCTACCTCACCAATAGCCCTCCACTGCTCGAACATGACCCCCCATCGTGGGCTCATGCTCAACCCTACGGGAGGGGGCTCGGCTTGAAGACACGACTGAACTTTGTCCAGGCTTAGAAAAGGCAGCGGCTGCACTGATCAAAGAAAAGCTGCGCAACAGACGTGCGCGGGTGGTCAGCAGGGCCGAGAGCTCACACTGACGTTTGAGGGAGAAGGAGCACTTCTGCTCCGTGTGAGGGTCCGACTAAAGTCCGGCTGGGGGAGATAAAGCCCGAGGATTTCGGACAATGTGAAGGAAATAAAGGAATGAAAAAAACCCTGTGCTTTTTAATGCAGCCGAGTTTTAATCTTTAAATGTTTGAATGGTTGGATCTCAGTGATAGCGTTTTATTAATGTAACCCCTTTAGTCACATGATCTGGTGTAGATGTTTTCATCATGTCAGTAGGGTGGTTTCACCCCCCCCCCACGAGCTGCCGCGCCACCTGCATTATTTCTCTGCCGCTAACCATCATTTGCTCCTCGTCAGGGTTCCAAGAGGCAGAAAAACATTCTTGGGGAGATCTCTAGGGCACCACAGGGGACACAGCAGTCCCTCATCCACCCACCACGAGGGCAGAACAGACTCTCCAGACACGTTTCAGAGTGCCGGAGGAAAGCAGATTACCTACTGCTATGAGCCTGAAAATGAATCTCATTCAACTGAGCCCTGGTCACCTCTCTGCTGGCCGATCATTGGTGACGATCTGGGTCTTCACCTGGAAGCAAATCTGACTGTTTCATTCATGGATCCTCCAGAAAAGTTGTCAGGATCAATCAGCCGTCCGCCGAATGTTCCGACAGCACTTTTGTTTGCTTTTTGCTGCCAAGGCAACGTGATGTATGAGACTCATACTGTGCCGACAAGCAGCTACAAATTTGTTTGGCTAGTCAACTGGTGGGAGGGTGGGTAGTGAGGATAAGAAGGAGGTGGGGGACAGACATAGTGAAGCAGTTCAGAGGGTTGGGGGGGAGCCCTCTGTAGCCATTTTGGCCCTATGGATGCTGACAATAGTCAAAAGAAATCATTTACATCCGACCATGAGAAATTTATGTGACAATTGTGCTTTTTAAAATGGTTGAGTGCAGAGAGAATCAAAAGAGGGAGAGGGCCCAAAAATCAAGATCTCGAATGGAGATAAGCTTTGAAGCAGAACGCAGATGAAAAGTCATTATGGGCCTCATCAGTCCTAAATAAATCCTTAACATCAACAGCAAAACCCTTTGAGACCCGTGTAAAATGTTAGATCTGAGTGATGTCATCACGTCACATGGTTAAAAGTCTAATAAGTGACTCTTAAAATGGCCAGAAAAGAAAGGACTCATCAAACAATCCTGGATTTTTTTATATAGGAAAATTGTAGGGATTAGTTGTTCTTGGTTCCTCCCTCACTGCCAATCTTTGTAAATGTCGTATCACGTTCCCTTCAACGGAACATCTTCAAATAAATCCCCTGTGGCTGAATAAGAACCGATCAAACGTTGGAGAGCTACGGTCAAAGGTTACGATCTCATCCACGTTCGTCTTTTCTTTCATGAACATCTAAAAAGTAACTGTCTTGATGCAGGAAACCACTAAAATCACAGCGCTTCCCCTCTACTTGAACTGTCGGGTGGTTGTTCTTTTCATTTTCACATTAAAATAAGTGAAATCACTGATCCTTTATGAATTCCAGGGAAAAATATCTGCTCATTGACCAACGATCCGCTCTGCCTCTTTGAGTAATGAAACCTATCTGACAGTAGTGAACAACCATCTCCGTGATTCCACCCCCCCGTTTTCTCCATCCTCCCTCGGTCGGAGCCTGGTCCCTCCCTCCCCTCCCATCCCATGCAGAATGAATGGCACAGATGTTATTGGATAGGACAGTACCCCCAGTCCCCTTCCCCTCACTAATCGCCCAGCATGAGGTCTCAAACTTGTTTTCTGATGATTGTTTCTACCCAGAAGAGAACTTCTCCCTTGTTGGGGGGCTCAAGCACACCCAAAGAGGAGGGTGATGGGGAGAAAAAGAGGAGGGTAGACTTGCAGATAGCCTTGTTGCAACAAGATAAACACCACATATGGTTAACTCTTTGCTCCCTAGTACAGGTTCCATGGTGAAGCGTGACAGCAGGAGAGGGTGAGTCCGCTGAGGCGATGAAGGTTGACGTGCTGCAGTAGAGCTTCGGGTCGTGGTGGCTGAAGATGAGGGTTGGAGTGTGGCTCCTCTGGGTGTCCTGGCTCTTCATTTGGCCTGAGAGATCTAGCTGCAAAGAGATCCACCCTGCTGGGAAGGAACTTCATCAGAGGTCAAAAAGCCAGGCTAGAGAGCGCGCCCGGCACAAACACCAGCAGCTGTATCACAGGAACGCATCGCACCGGCGAAAAGGTGAGCCAACGGTGTGTAGTCATAAAACCCACCAAGCCACAAGATTCACAGGAACTGGTGGAATAATCTGATAGTATCAGCACCTTTATGCTTTGGGTCTGATGGATCTTGGGGTTATAGGCAGACAGGGATGACCACAACACTGTTGATACGTCTGTCAAATACACTAATCTTTATTGGTAATATTATCAAAATGATTGGATCATATATTTATTATTATGCTGTAGAATTTCCCTTTATTTAACCCGTGGCCCCCATTTATAATTTTCAAAAATATCCTGCATTTGAGCGCTCATGTATAAAGTTTATCTGAATACATGGAAATGTGCTTTTTCTTTCAATACCTGTGGCCCAAATCATAGTTTTAATGATGAGTAGTTCTCTAAATGATATGAAAGGAATTCATTTTGTCAAGTCAACATATATATTCAATTTCTTCAGCAAAAGTGAATAAAGATAGAATAAAGAAACAAACTTGGCGATTTTAGATCCATATGATCAACAGCTGTAAAGCACTTTTTACATCAGAAAATTGTTACTATTTATGAATTATGAGGCATTATTTTCTCATCCTGTCTTGATGTTTGGATCAATATTATCATCAGTGTTGTGTTTATATATTATGTATTCAACTCAGAATCTGATTATTAGAAGGCAAATGTGGTTAACCTGAAAGAACATTATGCTTTAAAGGGACTGTTTGGTTTAAACCAGCTTAAATGTCTTCTGTTGACTCTGTTTATAGCTTCTTTTACCAAACACACTTTTTACTCTGAAGTCACTTTTTTTATCACATTCTTTGGTGGCCACTTTTCCTTTTTTTTTCCTAACCGTGCCCCTCCCTCAATTCCCGTTGCAATGCCTCGGCTGACCTCTGGTCTGTAGTGTGAAAGAAGCTCCTTCCCTCTGAATGTCTCGGCCCGGCAGCATTCCCATGGGCTCCGTTTAGCTGGGAATCATTCTTCATCCTCTCTAAAGCTTTTGTTTGAGGCTGAAAGCTGACCGATGCCCGGGCCATCAGGCCCGGCGTGTAGGATCAATAAAAACATCCATCAGTGTAGACTTCTCTTTTCTGAACCTCACAATGAAGAGCTCAGCAGACAATACTCCATTTATGTCAGCCTTTAACCAACTGCGAGTTCACTTAATTCTGCCTCATGTTTGCTGTGATGGAGTTTGGAAACTTGTCTCCCGTCGCTGAAAGCCCCCCCCCACACACACACACACTTGTGGCAGTCAATGAAAACATTTGAGTAACTTTGCTCCATGCCACTATAGATGTATTGTGTTCTAACCATTCAAATGTGTTCTTTAATATAGAGTGAATAGTTACTGCCATTACTATTATCTTGTTTAGCTGCAGTTGTTTTGCCTATTGTACAAATATTCAAATATAATATACAGAACTGCGTGTTGGCCTTCAGACAGTACCTTTGGAATCTGTAGACGCATAGCTTCCTCCCATTCTTTTGTAAGGCTCCTTCCTGTCTCCAGCTGCAAAATAGGACAGCAGCATTTATCACATTCCTTTCATTGTTTGTTTTTACCGAATGGAAAAATATGAATAGATCAATTTAGATCAGTTTAATCAATTTATTTGTTGTCAAGAGCATTACTGCGATAAGGGAAGAGCATAATTTGGTATAGGCATTGGGGTAGAAAAATAACATATAAGTATTTCTGAACTTTTACGTTAAATTTTGTCCGTGTAATTTAAATGCATTAAACGACAATAACTGACAAAATGCGTCGTTTTTAATGCCTATTTCACATGTCGGTCTTTTATTTTGAAAAACCCGCCCACCGGAAGCTGGCTGTGTTTCGATCACATCGTGAAGTATCACTCTGACACAAATCTTGGCACGAAAATTAAAAATGGACCGTCTGTAAATTCTGTAAAGTCTCTTTGGGTAGTTCTGTTAAGCGTCGTTGTTAACATAATTAGTAATTGTTAATTAGCCACGCTGACCTCGCCGTTAATGATGAAGAGTGCTTTTCTATTCATATTCTCTGGGATTGGAACTCTCCTGTCAGGTAAAGAACTGAGTTTCCGTATTAATTTGTAAAGTTATGCTTCTATAACTCCGCAGTTCCGGACATCCTGGAAGATCTAACGTTACCATCGTTTATATTTAAGTTTAACTACACTAATTATTTGTTAAGTGTATTATTTCAATATAAGCATTCTTTACATTTGGATTTCAAATCATATGATATTTCAGCGATGACCCTATAATGGGGCTGAGTCTTGGCTTCCCACAGTTTTCAGCAATTCTGGGAAATATAGTTAAAGTTCTGCTGCTCCTCCTAATACTCAGGTAGAAAACAATGATCATTTCACCAAGAGGTTTTATCCATGTATCTATGTAATGATATCATACAAATTGTTACAATAATATCCAAGATATTGCAACGTGTGTTGAGGTATTGTTTCCAATACTTATTTAAAGTATCTCAGATATTTGGGAACTCGTTTCATTTTGTCAGTGTTGCTCTGATGCTTCCACTCGTTTCCAACCATTATTGTTTGCTGGGATTTGACGATATTTCCTGGAAAAGTGACTGAATCAACTGTTCACGTCACCTTTGAGGTGGCATCAAACATTTGAACGGCTTATCACAGGATGTCATGTGAAAATCTTCTTTTTTCTCCCCAGATTTGTCTTTCTGTGTCATGTTTTTGTCTCTTTTTAAAGCAGGCAACATGTGGATCTATGCGCTTCCTTTGCGTACGAGTGGCAGAATTAATTAATTACCACCCCGATTTTTCTGCCTTTTTCCAAATCAATCCAAATCGACGAGAACGTCGGCACGAGAAGCGTCATTGTTGTGTAGCGGATGTGATGTGTTCGGGTCAGCCTTTGTTGGGGCGGAGAGCCTTGAGCTTCAGGAAGCCGATCGGTCTGCCGTTTCCTTCAGCATGGCCATCCAACTGCAGCGGAAGTCCAAACAATGGCATTCCACTCTTGCTGGATGCAAACACACAGTATTTGTTGGATGCAGGACTTCAAGATGTTTGTTGTGACCATTTCGATAGATGCGAAAACACCTACACAACACATAGAGCCGAAGATGGGCTCCGGGTTTTTCCTTCCTTCCTTTTTTGAGATTCTCTCTCTGTGTTTCCAGTTCCCAGACTCGGTGCGGAGGAGATCGCGCCCAGCATCGTCCATCACCCCTCGGATGTGGTCGTAAAACCAGGGAACCCTGCGCAGCTGTCCTGCAGGGCAGAAGGCAGCCCTCAGGTCAGCCTCGAGTGGCTCCAGAATGGCCAGCCTCTGCAGATGTCAAAGGCTGATGGACAGATGCAGCCCATAATGTTGCCAGAGGGCAGTCTCTTTTTCCTTAGTGTGGGAGAAGGTCCGAGAGGTCCGTCACACGAGGGCGTTTACGCCTGCGTCGCACGCAACGCCGTTGGAATGGCAATCAGCCGTAATGCATCGCTGCGCATCGCAGGTACGCTGAGGTCAATGCAGATCGCGGTGACGTGTCACAGCTCCCGACCACCTGGCGTGTGTGGTGACTTTGCACCAATGTCAGGGGTTTTCTGGGAAGAGTATATTTCTCCAGTTACCTTCTGACTCGTATGGGAAACCAGGGGTGGGCAAACATTTTGATTCGTGGGCCACAATGGGTTCTAACATTTGACAAAGGGGCCGGACCAGGAGCAGATGGATGGATGGAGTGCTTTGGTAACCTCACCTCATTGGAGAAAAAATACACATCTTGGGATATGGAGAAAACATGTGCTTTAATTTCAAATGAAAATGAAGAGAAGCATTACAACAAAATATCTGACTTTGGAATGAGTTTTAAAACACTTAAAATCAAATGAATAAAATGTGCCTTTTTAAAAAAAATTAATAACCATTTCTATTTTAAAGCACTGAAAGTTCTGTTATCCTTCAGGATATCACCATCACTCTCCTCCTGACTGTGTTTTTTCTAGTGGGAAAACACCAGAATTGCAGTGAAAATATAACGTAACACAATATAACAAGGTTTATTCATTTAATTTTTCAAGTTTGGCGGGCCGAATTAAAACGTTTAACGGGCCGCGTGTGGCCCCCAGGCCGTAGTTTGCCCATGCCTGGCTTAAACTCTTCCTCTAGTTTGGTGTAATTGAGTGTAATACAGCCGGCGTGCGTTTAAAGCTTCATCCTCATCAGATGGGGCGTTTAGGGTCCGTTTTAAGTGTTGTTTTTCATAACTAACTGGATAATTCTGTTTATTAATCGTGCTTGAGCTAAGGCCAGATGTTCTCATAGTGCTACAGGAGGAGTTCCATGTGCAACCCAGCGACGTGGAAGTGGCAGAGGGAGAGGTGGCCGTCTTGAACTGCGGCCCACCCACAGGACGTCCTGAACCTAACGTCCTCTGGAAGAAAGACGGCGTGCCCGTCAACATTACCGATCCCCATTTCACTGTAAGTACACGTGGATCTAAATCAAACAGGGTACTGATTCTACTCATTATTTTAGTGTGAACGTAAAGTAGCTATAAAAGGTTTGTGGGTTTGTAAAGTGGAGAAAACAAATGACAATGAGTGTTTTCGCTCCAGCCAGTCATGATTACACTCCATCTTTCTGACTGCTGCAGGTGCTGAGTGGGAAGCTGATTGTGGCTCCAGCAGAGAAACAGAACTCTGGTTCTTATGTCTGTGTGGCCACGAACACTGTGGGTGTGCGAGAGAGCAGGGCGGCGCGCCTCTCTGTGCTGGGTGAGACTGTCGCTGTGATAATATCCCCATAAGTAAAGTGGATTTCTGCTGGAATGGCCAGCAACATGAAAGGAGCGTTTACAATCACTGGCCACTTTATTAGGTCCACCTGACTTAACAAGTGACTGCTAATAAACAAATAAAAACCTTATTGAAAAGTATGACACAAAGAATTAAGGCAGTTCTGAAGGCAAAAGTGGGTCCAACCTTTTCTGTCCCGTACTTGACAGTTACTGATTATTTCCCAAGTGTATTGATTATTCAATTATACTTTTAATTTGATTGAATTTTAATCACCTGTATGTGTATCAATGGTCGTGACCTAAGAGGCCCAGGAACCTCTCCTCTATAGCTGCTCTTCTCTTCTACTGTAGCCAAACCTACACTGCTGCTGAAGCCTGAAAATGTGTCTGTGAAACTGGGGGAATCTGCTCAGTTCTACTGTCAAGCTAAAGGTGACCCCCCTCCTACTGTGGTCTGGAGCCGAGAACAGGGGCCTTTGCCCAATGGCAGGTAGGTTCATAATACCAACTCACTCTCTTCCTTTTAAACTGTCCAGTAAAAGAGTTTGATGTGTACTTTGAAAGTTAACTTCATTTATGACTGTGTGTGTGTGTGTGTGTGTGTGTGTGTAGGTATCTTGTAAACCCAAACCAGACTCTGCAGATCCATTATGTGACAGCGCAGGATGCTGGACTGTACACGTGTACAGCTGCTAATGATGTGGGCATGGTCACCGCCAGTGCACAGCTGTTGGTCGAAGGTGAGAAAAATACTATTTTAAAAAGTATTTAACTGGAATATCATTGGATTGCACCTGTTGTGTTATGTTACACACAAGGTTATTCAGTGTTCTAGCTTGTAAAATATCTCTGTAAGATTGTAAATGATGTAAATTACAAATGCTAGAAGAGAACGTGTTGTGCCTCCAGAAGCTCCCAGCACTAAACAGAAAGATCTTCACAAAGAGCTTTCAGCCCTCCGGGTGGATTTAGAGAACATCACCATCGCTGCTCCCGGTTCGAACTTTTCCCAGGTCCAGTGGAAGGTATGAGCAAACCAATTTACGATGTACAGAGCAATCGGAGTCCTTTCTGACTGTTGTGGGTTTCCCATGTTCCCAGCTCCAGGCTCTCCCCACCCAGCCTCACTACCTGGATGGCTTTGAGGTTCTCTATCGCTCTCTGCTGCCTGCCAGCTCAGACTGGGCAGCAAAGAAGGTGACGATGCCCAGTTTTCAGTGTCAGCTGGGGCCCCTAAAGAGAGGTTTCAAGTACGAGTTCAAAGTTCGTCCTTATGGGAGCAACTTGTACGGGAGAGAGAGCAACACTCAGCACCTCAGGGTACCAGAAACAGGTGATCAAAGTCTGTCTGTGTCCTTTAGTTTGCATTTTCTATGGATGAATCCATATTTAAAAGTTAGAAATAACACCAAACTAACCCTTCATGCAGTGCCCAGTGCCTCTCCACAGACTGTGTCCATCAGTGTGAGCCGTCAACAGAATAACACCATCCATCTCAGCTGGGAGCCCCCTCCCCTTGACACCCACAATGGCATTTTACAGGGCTACCAGGTAATCCATATTTCATCATGTCTTGTTGTCAAAATCTGGTGTTTTAAAGCAACATGCTAAGAAAAACAATCATAGATGTACTGAATTGCTATTATCTATGCAATTATTATTATTATCTATCTATTAAAAATTACAAATGAGCTTTTAAACAAATAACTCCACTATTTTTATAATGCAATCAGTGCAACTTGTTATGCTAACATTGTAGCTAATGGAATGGAGGGAGAGCTGAGCTCAGAGGTATGAAAATGAGCAGAACCTAAGAAATATGAGCTTTAAATACCATCTCAACACTAAGCATGTGCTGTTTCAGTTGTGGTCCGACACCTGGCTAAATGTATACATCTATCGTTGGACTTAAAACAAGTCGATCATTTAAAAATCATCCTATACTTTACTTTGAAAAGATTTGCTATATTTTAAACATTTTAAACAAATCCACCTCACTGATTCGTATTTCCTGCTTCAGGTGTGGTGTGTGGAGTCTGAAGAGGAGCGGTACCAGAACTGGACAGTCAACAGCAGCCAACAAAAACTGGACATCTCTGCTTTAAAACCCGGGAAGCAGTACTGGATAACCGTCGCAGCAGTGAACGGAGCTGGGGTGGGAACGCCGAGCGATCCACACGGATTTCTAATCAGTGAGCTATTAAACCTTTCCTCTATGAGTCCTGTGATGTCACCATATGTCACTGAAGTGTGTGTTTTGTCTTCAGACCCACAGAAGACCGGTTCATCTCACTCAGACCTCTCCTGGGGTCTGACTCTGCTTCAGGACCCGCTATTGATTGGCGGTATTGGCGCCCTCTTGTGGTGCACTTTAATGATAGCAGCTGTCTGTCTGTTCAGGCGCCATGGCAAGACAGGGCGCCTCCTCCCAAGACATGGAAGGTCAAAAGGTGGGCCTTAATACAACTCTTAATACAACCCTTATTTACTGATCGTCGATCTTATATCTTTGATTTTCTTCCCCCTTGACCATAGGATTAAGCAAGCTCGTAGGTGAGGACCTCATCATAAAACACAGGTAATGTGAAGTTTACATTTTAGGATTTAGCAGATTTTTTGTCCAACGTGACCTGCAGTGAAGTGACTCTCCAGGGAACGTACGAGTTGTCGTGTGCTGTGATGTTTTTGCTGTTGTTAGCAGACAGAATATCTTTCAAAGTCTAATATTCGATTCAGATAACCACAGTTAGAATTATAAGTTCTTATTTCCGGAAAGTCTGAAGACATTCTGGCATCCCACCTGCACAACAGTGTAGACTTAGTGCTGCCGTCATGTGTACAGCATAAAATCAGGGTTTGAGCTGTGCAAAACACCCTTCAATAGGAAATTACATACTTCAGATGATACATTTAGAGGGGAGACGTGTAGTGGGACATTTAGATTAGAAGGCCTGGATATGACCCACCTGCACGCCTACATGGGGCTGCTCATTTTGGCAGGAGTGTACAGGTCAAAGGGTAAAGCCCCCACAAGCATTACACTGCACTTGTTTCTGACCTCATTCTTTGGGCACATCATGTTGCTGAACCTAGAGGTGACCAACTGCAGCCACCACAGGCTGGTACAGCAGACACCAGGCGGGATGGGTGCCGCTCTGATGTGTCCGTCCCTCCAGAACAGGGTAAATCTGGACTCATGAGAACACATTCTCCAGAGTCTAGGCTTTGTTCTGCCCAGCAAATTGAAGCTCTTTTACCCTCACTGATCAGTGGTTTTCTTTTCAGTCCCGCTTCCTCGCGTTCCCTTTGACTTGTTTGTGTGGAAATGCTCTTCCTTTCACTATTAAACACAGCTCTGAGTTTTACTGTTGACTTTCTACAAGTTTATTTCATAAAATATTTATGAAGACGTTTCGAGATGATGGTTTCCCGCATCCTTTTAGGTTGTTATAACTGGACAGGTGGACAGTTTTTAACCCATTTTTCGTAGTTTCTGCAGTCTCCTTAGACCTTATTCTGATCTTATGCATTTCTTTTTGGCCAGGAAATGTGTGTATACTTATGTTATAAAAAGATGAGTACTTAGAAATATAATAAAAGTCCAAAATATATATTTTTTTCTAGGTCAGTGATCTGCATATCACTTGATAGCATGGGCGGGTGGGGGTGCATTAGATCATGTAGATTCAAGTACAAATACCTCACTAAAACAACAAATGCTCTAAATAGAGATACTCCTTTCACAGGATGGCAGCTCCCGACTCACCTTGGATGTCTGGAGGCTGGAGACCTGCCCTCAATCCAAAATATCAGGATTTATGGGCTCATGGTTACAGTCACCCAGGACTCCGGAGCACTAGTGAGTAATATTCACAGTTGTTTGTTACATTTACAGAGGATATTTGTCTCTAAAAGCTCTCCTTGATAGACATAATGACTCAATTATTAATATAATTGACCACGGAAGACTTAACAGATCCCATTAGACTCGGGTTTATTAGTCACCACGACTTTTATTTGTTCTTTTTCATAAATCGCTTTTAGTGTATTATTCCTCTTCCTTTAGGTCTCCCTGTTTCAACCTGTAAGGATCCCAGCTGCCGAGACTCCGCGGTTCCCGTGGTGACGGACAGCTGTGGGGTTTACGGGACCTTTTATATGGACCTGATGGGCAACCGCCTCAAGACCTTCAACAGTCCCGGTCGCTGTGCTAAAATGCCACACAGGCTACCCCAACAGCTAGGAAGCGAGACCATCCAGATATTCGCCAAACCCATTGCCAAGAGTTTCGGCAGCCAGGAGGCATTGCCATGGAAACAGGCCATACGCCCTCAGCCCAGGATGGGTGTGCTAAGAGAGTCGTGGGAGAAGGGCCACAACAAACAGGGTGAAAACCTCATGATTGCCTCCACTTTCAAAACATTTTTAAACTAAAAGTTTTGCTTTAGTCTTAAATTCGTAAAATATTTGGAATAATAACTTCACCATTATGGTTAATAGTGCCACGTTCAATATCCATGTGATGGTTTATCTGCAGAGCTGCATGCGGTCAACAGCGTCCCCATCTTGCCAACCCGGACCCCCCCTTGTTCTGGTATCTGTAACCAGAGACTAAGTCATATACCACCAGGTACGCTCAGTGCTATTAAAAATACCTTTTTTGCTTTTAAAGTTAAATACATTGGTTTTTAAAGGTGCTGCTATTTCACTGTATAGACAACACCATCATAACTGCGAGTTATTGCTGATTCCGACATGCGTCTTTGTGCAGGAGGACACTCGGACTGCGCTAAAGTGTCCCCTCGACTGCTGCACTACTCTGCATCGTTACACCTGTTGGACATGTTGCCCCCGCCGCCACCACCTCCAGCACCCATAGACTCGCCCAGCCTCTCCACTGATGAAGGGTGAGGCTCACTCACCATTTCAGGTCCAGTTGACAAGTGGAGATTCATGTCACTAAATGAGCGTACGAGAGGCGATAAAGTAGAGTCACTTCGCTCCATAAATAGCTCCATAAATGTGAAATGCTTAAATACTTATAATGCTGCCACCTGAAATATACTCCTTGTGGTTCTAATGACACACACACGCTTGGTCGAGCTGAGGTTTGCGGTTAAATGATGACGGCTTCCTTCAGCTTTAATGGTAAACAGTAACATGAAAGCCTAGTTCCTGTCATGATGTGGTCTCCTCCGAGCTTGATTGATCCAAAATCACGTCCATTTCCTTCCTCTCATTGTGCTATTTTCCTGTTTAAAAGGCTGACATATGAAGACCAAAGCGGTTGCCTTTGCAGACATACGTGTCTGGATTTAAGAGCACAGGAAGCAGGGCTGCATTCTGTTTCCTAACTCAGGAACATCGTGCCAAATTCCATATATAGACCGAAGACAGATGAGCTCCCACATCCAACTCAGGAAATGAGAAACCACCGAACCAATCCCCAAGTGTCCCGAGCACAACGATTTGATTTGATTCTGCTTAGACGTCATGTTCTTCACCTCCTCTTCTTCTTGAAAACATAAACATGAACAACATAATCATACAATTGGCCCTTTGCGTGTATTTTTTTTCCCTATTCCGAAATATTAGAACGCAATCATCCAGCAAACCTGTCTGTTGGGAACTGGGCTGAGAAGCGGAGGGTTCTGGGTTCGAGTCTCAAAACATGGAAGGTGTTCAGGTAGTACGGGAAGATGCCAGAACACCTTCAGAGCAGTGCTGAGGTACCCTTGAGCAAGGTACCGAACCCACAAATACTCACATCGGGCCCTGGGACTCCTCCGGGGAGGGACCTGCCTTCGCCCATCGTGTCCCCCCTCTCCGTGACCCCGAAGAAGACAAATACAATCAGCCAGCGAACCTGTTCTGCTCATAATGACAAAAACAGAAGGTCTTCGAGGATCAGCGGAGACTCAGCTTGGCTCGGTTCACAGATCCATGCGGTTTCAGCTAAAGTGCCCCTTTCCTCCTCAGCTCCAGTCGATCTACAAAGCTAACAGTGGACATGGGTTCTGTGCAGTCGGGCAACGCGGCATCGCCCCGCCGTGGACAAGCGTCAGGCAGCAGCTACAGCCAGATGTTGGCTCCATCAGCTCATCCAGCTGTGGATGACGCGCATGACGACAGGCTGACAGCAGCGGACGTCGGGCAGTATCTGGAGCTCAGTCCAAAACCGGAGAGGTGCAGGTAAAACCGAGTCACCCCTTAAATTTACAGTTGACGAGCTCATGAACGCCACCAGATGTTCTTCGTATGACCCTGTGACCTCCGTGTGTGTCAGCAGCGTCCTCCCTGAGGAACGTTCTTCTCTGTCCCAACACCTGGCCCCCTCTCTGGGCTACGTCGCCGCTCATCTGAGGAAGCTCCCTGCCTCTGATGAGCCTGAAGCCACCCCCGTTGATCTGAGACGCGCCCGCCTCCAGAGCACGCCGTCATCCTGCTACAGCGACTGGGACAGCTCGCTGTGGAGCACCTGGAGCTCCGTGATGGACGGCAACATGAACAGCGCGAGAACCAGCCTCATCAGCTCAGTGGACAGCTGCTACACCAGCGACAGCACCAACTTCAGCCGCTGGCTGGCTGCAGCAGCAGCAGGGAGCGTGAGTGGAGCCTCCCTGTCAGGTGAGCGGCTGCAGGCCCCCCCCCCCCCGCCCACTGTAGCCACCATTGAAAACGCTAACACTGATCCTAACCCCACATTTATTCTTGCACTTTTCACTATATTCACTCTGCACTTACTACTTAATGTTCTTCTCAAATTCGCAGGTAAGAAATTAAGTTGAATTTATTATTCAAGATGACTAATTAAAGAAAAGCATAAGAAAAAAAAGGACAACACTGATGAACTATACTGGGTTTATTAGCATCGCTTTAATAAATGCAAGGTAGAAATAATACCAGGGGGAAAAAAGTAGAAAAAAACTTATTTGTTACACTAAAAATGTCTTATTATTCAAATCTATAATCTTTTTCCTTGCTGATCTTTTGAAAGGACTCTTAATCTTACTAAACCCCAGTAAAACCAGCTAAAACACACTGTAATAGAGGTCGCTTTTGTCATTACTGCGACTTTCCGCTAGATGGCGCCACCGGTTGGTGACTGTAGAAACGGAAGGATTTAAGTGTTGATGCTCGTGCGTTGGGAACACACGCTCTTAACAGAATTTACGGTGAATTACTGGAAATGCATCATCAGTCTGTCGCTGGCTGTTTGGACTGATGGTGCAAAATAACTCCTAATGGATCCTTGTGAATCACTCGTCCTTCAAAACATCAGCAGATTGAACGATGTTAACACTATTTTTTGTTTATTTATTGAAAAGTTTTTATCTTGCAATTATTCTCATTCCATTAATTATTGTAGTTTTGTATATTTATACTTGTAAGTATAATTATTTATCAATGCGTGGGTTATTATTTTAATAAAACGACTATAGAATGTCAGAATTTATCCCATGAAAACACAGACAGCAATATTTTGATTGCTATTTACAGCTATATTGATTTTTTTGGTTTTTACTTGGACTTGAGCTAAAAACTCCTTCTGTGTTCAGACTTCTCGCCTCCAGCTTCCCCCCTCAGCATCCTGTATCCGTCACTCCGGTCAGAGGGCGACCTGTTCGGGGAGCAAGAGCGCGTTCCTGTGTGGGACTGGAACGTGGCCTGGATGGAGGAGATGGAGGCCAAGGTCAGAGCGCACCACCCTGTGCGCCACAGCAGAAGCTTTGACGTTTAAAGACCTCGGAAAGATCTGACGGGATCGGCGGAGCCGCAGGAGGAGAAGAGGAAGACGTGACGCCGCTGCGCTTTGCGCCATCTTTACGTGGAGTTCCTGGAACCTCCATCAAGTCTGCAGCATGTCTGGTTTTGCTTTTCCTCAGACCGCCTCGGGGCGGTCCGACAACCGTTTGCATCCTTCAAATGACTTCCAGTGACTCTCTAATGTTTTCCCTCCCTCTCATTAAGGAAGAGGATAACGAGCCCTGGAGATGTTCTCGAACAGTCGGCTCTCCTCACAGCTCAAGCTGATCCTCTGTTTGCTCCAGGACCTTGTTTACTTCTGTTTAAATATATATCACACGTGTTATTTAAAGACTCTTCCACACATTCCACATGAATTTCTGTTTCTTCTGATTTCTTTTACATGTTGGAGATTCTTTCATATTTTAAGCCTGTTTAAATTGCCTTAGGCAAAATAACCCTTTAGTCTGAAATAACAAATATAGAGAAATGTTTCTGTTGAAATCGATTAATAAGTGCTGCTTTTTGCGGCATTCAAGTGTTGAATGAAAGCTTAGCTTATCGTGCTTAACCGCTAAAGACGTTTTAATGAAATCTTTGTTCTCTTTGTGGAATAAATGTGAGCAGAATCCAGTTTTAAAGGACTTCAGACGTGTCCTCCTCTCCTGGCGGGTATGTTGGAAAGGGAGTTGATCCGTTCAGCCAGGGTGTACGTTTGCTGTCAGACGCCTGTGTGCGTGTGTGTGTGTGTGTGTGTGTGTGTGTGTGTGTGTTTGGATCACAGCGGAGCAGAGGAAGTGAAGGCTCGGCATTCTTCTGTGCAGCCTGTGGGCAGATTGTTATTGACCACAGCTGCTCCTAATAGCTGTGCAGAGCAGGAAGGTGATGTTTGACAACTCATCTGTTCTACTACATTAACGGCCATGCAAACAACGCTGCTTCATCTGATAATGACTAGTAATTACAGCCCATCAGACGCACTAATTAAACCCTAATCTGTGGTTGTGCACCCACACCGGTTGAAGGTACTCTTATTGCTTGGTGTTCCAGTGCAGGCTCTCTGTAGAGATATTGGGCCAAAAAATCTAATATGTTTCCCTCAAAGACTTTATTTTGGCGTGCAGCAGCGCACTTCAGCATTGTTTTTCAAGGTAATCCCTGTCTCACATCAGAACTGTTCAGGTCAACCTTCTTAGCGCTGCTAAAACGCGCTCTTTTGGTTTTTAGCCCCGCCCAGGTGGAGAATTACGCAAGTATTCCGAACCCAAACTCGGCCATTAATGACAGAGGAACCAACTTTAAGGTCGCAAAAGCCACGGCCCATGAGAGAAGTTGAAGGTTTTTCTTTTTTTGGGGGGTTAAGATTAAATTTGGAGATAAATCTGCCTGCTTGGTTTGAAGTTTTTAGATAAAACAGCAGCGGCTTCACATTCAAGCAAAATAAAAGCATCAAGAACCAAGAAAAATATACGAGTTTCAAGCGGTTAAAGCCATATATCATCCTCACAATCTGTGAGCAACTGGATTATTTCTGTGTGTGTGTGTGTGTGTGTGTGTGTGTGTGTGTGTGTGTGTGTGCGCATCCCGAACTGCCAAAGGGATTATCCTTCATCTGTCTGTTCACTAAAGGCCATATGTTTCTACAATGAATAGTTCAGCTCCAGTAAGCAGCACACTTGACCACACACACACACACGACTGTATGTTTACAGTAATAATTTATATGCACACACACGCGCACATTTGCTGCTCCTGGGATTTGTGCAGAACAGAGTTTGGTGCATGCCAGAATACCAGCTTTAAATCTATAGCATGTCAGCAGACCGATGACATATAATAAACATGCCGAATACAGACACACACACACACGTATGATGGATAATTGCTTCTCTGGGGGCTTACATTAATACAGTAGAACCAGAAAAGTTGATATTTAACATGCAGCTTAGCTTCAGTAATTTCCTCTCAGCAGATTTAAAGACGGTGTTTACATCACTGGCGGTTTGTAAACCAAGCAGGCCTCTCAATCCCATAATCAACGCTGTTCTTTATACGAGATGGAGGCATTTGATTGGTCAGAGTAAGGAAATTTGCAGCTGTGAAAGGGTGTCACAGAATCAAAGCAAATAAAATGAAAAATGGTAAAATAGTAATAGTAAAATAACAAAGTGCTGAGATGACAGTCAAAAGAAGAGTTTAGTCTTGTCCTATTTAGCCTTTATCACAACAGCTTTAACCAGCTCATTTCTCTGTCCAAATACTTCTCTGTATCACCAAAACCAGCTGATGTAGCTTCCCTGTCCCAGTAAAACCAGTCAATGTCCCTTCCTCTGGTCCTAAACTGCTGCAGCTCCTCCGTGACCACGTTAGCATGGTGGTGAACTTGCGTGACCTGTTAAACGCGCATCATCACGCTGCGTTTCACAGTCAGGCTCACTGGACGCTGCAGCAAATTAGTGAATGATTGAGGTCCTTGTCCCGATTAACTTTACAAAGGTTCCTGTTTACCATATCCCATCAAGGCTTTGCTGACAAGTGTTGTAGTAAAACCATAAATGCTAATACTACCTAAAATAACCCCAAAATCAGTTTCACAAATGGCTATTTTAAGTGTATATTTAATTAAGCAAGCTGGAGTAAGGACGCGTGCTGAGGGGAGCTGGTCAGTCGTGCTGATCTGATTATGCACAGGTGGCTCACATTGATTGACAGCTCACAGAGATGTGTTGTGGCATACAGACTTGCTAATCACTCTATTGACAGGGAATCAATACTTCCCAAATGGGCCTTCATTTCCAATGCATCTGGTCACGGCGAGAGCCCGACTCCTGCATGTTAACGGGTTCACTGGGGCTGCAGCTCATGAAGAATGCTCACCGCCCCACCGCTCCGGCAAGACTGTTGTGACTCAGCACATCCTTAAGTTTGCGAGAATATGGCTCGGGCTCAGTGTGGGTCACCTGACCTTCCCTGCTGCCGTAGACGCAGCATCGATTCTGTAGATCTTTAAAAGCGACCACTCATTTAGTCCTGGGAGTTTCGCCCTGTCAGATGGCTGTTGGCCCGGCCGAGGGGGAGTAAAAGGCCAGAAGGGGTGGGTGGAGAAGGAAGACAAAGTGTTTTAACCTCACCTTTTCAAGCTCCGGCAGCTGCAAAACACGTCCCCTTATTTGATGCTAGTAATTTATGTGAAGGGTAGCCAAAATAACCCTAAAACAAAGCTTATTTTACTCTAGATGATGGCATTATTAAGTGATGGTAGTTTATTCCTCAGATATCCTGACTCCTGAGAGTTTAACAAATCCCAGATGGAACATTTGTCTCGGGTCACATATAAGAACTGTCCTGGTTTATCGTGACCGACGCCAAACATGTTTAGTTTCACCGGTGGAGATCCTGAAGCAGAGCAGGGATCCTGCTCAGGTGAGGAGGAGTTTGGATTTTGTTGTTTTTAATACTTTTAATTTAATACTCAAACATTCTACACAGCATCTCTGTGTTTCTTCTCTTTGGATCAGAGAGAAACAGAAAGAAACGTTGTCTTGAAATACAAAGAGAGGCTAGCCTGCGGCTAACGTTGGTGGTTTCATAAAGGACAGAGGAGCATTTTAAATTTAGAGGGGTAAAAGCTGCAGTTTGGGGGGGTTGGAAGTTTGTGGATCATCTACATGTTGAACGCTGTATCTCTTTGTCGTGCACCGTCTGCGTGCGGTGACCCTGCTGCTAGCACAATAGCTTCATTTCAGGCCGTCTGTCTGTGGAGCCAAGCCGGACGCATCCATCTCTGCTGTCACGGGAACATTAACATGGAAATTGGTGTGTTGCTGTTCAGAATAAGGAAATAAGGCTTTAAATGATGCCGTCTCTGTTCCTGGTCTCTTCAGACCCAATGGGCGTTTCCCCGTCCGATGCAGGCTAATGAATGGATGAGATGATTTACGAGCGAGGCGGAGGGCTGAGATGGGAAGGCTGGGGGCGGTGGGTCACGCCGTAGAAGGTCAGTAACGTAAATCTTCTGATCGTCTCTGTTGTCCTTTGGTCTGGGTAATGTGGCATCTGCGGGTCACATCAGGAGCGCTTTACCAAAAATCCAAAAGAGGCCCTGGAAGTCACTTGCTTCTCACCTCGAGTTAATACAGCCGCAGATCTGAGGATTTCGTCCGCTTGTAAAATACGATCCAATTTCTTTTCAACTAAAGTGAGATTGAATCCAGTCGTCGTTGGTTATCTATTTATCCGTCAACACAAAGTGGATCCTGATCACAGATCCTTCTCTCTCCCCCTCCACATCACGTCCTTGTTATGCAACGAGAATTGCCACCCCTGCCCGTCGCCTCTCACCATCGGCAACTCCAGAGTGGTAGAGAGTCCAACCCCTCTCGAGAAGACTGGTTCCAGAGCCCTTACGTGCGTCGAGGTGAGGCCGACTATATCAAGTCGGAACTTCTCAACCTCGCGCACCAGCTCAGGCTCCTTTCCCACCAGAGAGGGGACATGGAATATCCCTAGAGCCAGTTTATGCAGCCGGAGATCAGACCGCCAAGGTCCCTGCCTTCGGCCGCTACCCAACACACAATACACCCGACCCCCTTGGCCCCTCCTGCAGGTGGTGAGCCCACGGGAAGGGGGTCCCATGTTGCCTCTTCGGGCTGTGGCTCCATGGGCAGAGGTCCGGCCACCAGGCGCTCGCTAACGTGCCCCACCCCCAGGCCTGGCTCCAGGAGAGGGCCCCGGTGACCCGCATCCGGGCAAGGGAAACGTAGGACCGATGTTGATTTCCATCATTAGGGGGTCCTGGGCTACGCTTTGTCTGATCCCTCACCAAGGACCTGTTTGCCATGGGTGGCCCTACCAGGGGCATAAAGCCCCAGACAACAGAGCTCCTGGGATCATTGGGACACGCAAACCCCTCCACCACGATGAGGTGGTAGCCCAGGAGGAGTATCTATTTATCCATCAACACAAAGTGGATCCTGATCCCAGATCCTTCTCTCTCCCCCTCCACATCACGTCCTTGTTATGCTTTCGCAGCTCCGCTCCACCGTGTCTGTCGGCGCCTCAACGTCTGATCTGCAGTTTCATCACCCAGAGCAGGCAGAAGAAACACACCTCTTCATATGTGTGTGTGTGTGTGTGTGAGATAGAGCTCGCACTCTGCATACATCTGTAGAAACCTGCAGACTGACGGGCCTGTTGCTCTCAGCATGGAGAGAACAATTTCATGCTCCCGGGTGCGTGCAGAGCTCGCCCGGGTGCACGGGACTGTGAAGCTGGGGAAAGAATGGCCGATGGGGGATTAAGGAGCAAACAGAAGCTCAGCGATAAGCCAGGTTTTTATTTATTTCTTTAGAAATCACTGGAAGGTGTCATGAGAAAGTTGGAGGCTTTCAAAGCTTTTTAGAAGTTTGAGCTCCTGCAGATTTCATGACAGACAACTGCTTTTTTTGCTATTCACATGCCAATCTCTGCGCGTAACGACCCTCCTCTGAGCTTCCCTAGACAGGAAACGGCTTCCACGCCACAGAGGGGCCGACCTTTAACCTTTTCAGGAGTCTAAACTTCATGTTTTACTCCATTTTTACTCCAACCCTAACCCCGGCCATCAGCACCTATCTGAAAATACATTTTGCGGTTTTCACAAGACAAATATGAAAAGATTTCCCCCCCTTTCCCATCAGGTCATTCCTTATCTTGATTTGCTGATTGAACATTTTTTAAATTGGCAAACATACCGGAGAGAGGTAATGTTTCTACATTAAATGTCTCAGGAACCTGGTTTCATCTGATTAAAGGAGGCTTAACCTTTGTAAGATAACGATGTCTCTCATTACGAGCACCTTGTCATCAACATCTTGCATCACGAGGAGCTCCGCGGAGCACCAACGCTATCGTGGCGGCGATCAGAAGGCTGAATAATCGCCGAATGTGGCTTCAAATGAAAGAAGCAGAGGCGTGAATCAGCATCAAATGTGTTTTAATGTACATTTACAAAACGACAAGAGTACAAAAGTCAGTCCACAGACAGTTTTTTTTCTTTCTTTTTTGTTTTTAAGGAGTATATGCAAATTTCGATCTCACAACTGCAGCAAACGGTCCCTCAGACGCGAGCGGAGGGGAGCTGGAGGGCGTACAATCACACTTCTAACTTATTCCTCCACAGACGCTTTAAAACAAAAAACAGGGAAACATTCTTGCCGACGCCACGCGCGCACGGATCTCCGCTCCTTTTGGCTTTTTCTGACCCTCCTCCCCCTCAACCAACAAACACACTTTGTGCTTCATATTGTCTGTTGTTTTGCCGTCACGACAGCAGAGTGCAACAGCAGTTTAGGCTTTTTACCCCCCCAGAAAGTGTACATTATGACAAAAGGTTGGCACATTCAAGAAGACATGAGCTTTTTATAATAACAGACTTAATTTACATGTTATTTTTTTGTTCAAGTCCTCATAAATACAATATACGTCTCTTTCCCTGTATCCAGAGCCCACAAAAGAACAGTACAGACAGGTATTTACAGATCCGGATAGATAACTCATAAATAATTAGAGCGATATGGGAAACAGGACGAGGAGTTTGTTTCACAGTAGCATCAGCGGTTCGGAGCTCCTGACTCTAAATCCCCCCCACCCCAGGTCCAGATCTTTGTGTCCATGCTGGAGAGATGAGGTCCAGATCTTTGTGTCCATGCTGGAGAGATGAGGTCCAGATCTTTGTGTCCATGCTGGAGAGATGGAAGGTGATGAAGCAGCGACGGCCGCTCACGCTCTTATCTCATTTCCTGAGGGAAGAGCAACATTTAGCATCATTAATTATGCTTTTTTTGAGTCAGGACTTTCCTCTTCTGCTTTACTTGGTTATATTTTCAAGAAATCTGGGTCCTATTTATGCTTCATCCGCCATAATTTTACCCTGTTCCACACCAGCTTACGATTAACAACGCCTCCACATGATTTTCCAAATAACATATACAGGAATTCTATACTATAAAAGAAAGACAAGTATCCAATCGTGTTTTAATGTGAGTGCACATCTGTCAGATTGATGCGTGTCATCATTCATGTTCCAGGGTGGATTTCCGCTGGAGTGATTTGGCTGCGGAGCAACTTTCATGAATATGCATGTTAGCTTCAGCGAGCGTTCCTCCGAGCACGCAGGCATATGTCAGACAGCGCAAATGCTACGTGAGCTCTACCTGATTTGAAAAAAAAAAGCCCCATTTCAGCGACGTTGCGTATGAAAATAAGGCGTCCGCTGCAACAAGTGTGACCTAAAACACAAGACAATCGCCGATCCGGCTGAAATCCGTCCGTCAAAATGGTGTGGGATGAATATTTTTATAAAAATAAAAGTAGATCTATAAGAAACAGAGGCTGCGATGCTGTGGGTGTTCATGAGAAAATCCAGGAAACATCTAAACTCGCAGATTCGGATCAGGAATGGACGCGTCTTCATTCCCAGCAGCGTTCGCCTTTACCATCCCTGTCTTGTTTACAAATGAGCCTCCAGTATCAAGTTGATCTAACCCCCCCTCTGCCGAGCACCCACAGGTCAAAGGTGATAGATAAGCAGTCAGACACACCACAGGAGGAATGGGTAATCCAACCCCGGCTTCCTGCGGAAACACCTCCGATTTTATTGCAGATCCAGAGGTCGTCTTTTCATGTCGGAAGCAAGGCGTGAAAAGGCCACTGTGGGTCAGTGGGTGGGGGTGAGGCCAAGCCCGACACACAAGGCAGGCTCTGTGAGTCCGTGGTGACAGGAAAAAGGGCATTTCTCTACCACATTCCCATGTCAAAGATCGGAACGGGAGAAAGAGCTGCCGCACCACTTTCCTACACTCTTCCGGCTCAGCCGTGCATTCAGCACCAGAGACTATTGAAACTGAAACTGAAAGTCCAGTTACACTTACACCACATTAGCACAAAGCGTTGCTTTGTCTTTAAATATTAATTAAGTATTCGGGAAGAAATGGCAGCTACTATCCAAACAGGGCAGTCTGCAGTTAAACCAAACTGAGCAAAACAAGTACAGGACTGATATTTTTAGATCGTTATAAGCTGACTGCAGCTTTTTCTGGCCTTTATTTATTCACAGATGAAACCTGTAACTGATACTGTATGAAACACTCAAATCTGAGATTCTATTAACGTCATGCTCAGTGCCGGTGAGACTTTTCCTGATGAGCGCTTCGCATGTTTTCCGAGGTGATGCGGCTGTATGTTAACGGGAGTGTTGAGAGGAAACATCCTTCCAGTTCTTTCACTCAGAGACAGATCCCTGCTGGCTACAGAGGAACCTGCAGGAGCTGCGTTTATATAAGCGCTCCCAGGCTGATGTGCACTCCAGACACTGGTTCTTACTCTAAAACTATTCTGAGGAGATGCTAATGGCAGATCAGTGTGTACGAGCCTGCGGTTGTGTGTGTGTGTGTGTGTGTGTGTGCGGACAACAGGGAAATACCGGAGCACTTTTATGCTTGTGTGTGTTTTATGGAGCAGAAATAATGATATGTAGATACAGCTAAAGCGTATGAAACCCTCTGCTTGGCAGGAATACTCTTTGTTCCAGTGCTCATGAATATCTAAAACCATCAATTATTAAAACCGTTTGAGTTGAAAAAAAACTTCTCGGCAGTGAAATTATGAAATCTTTAGAAGATCCATCCCTGTTCTACCTCACTGTGTTTTCTGAGTCCCCGGGAGCCCGTGGAGCCTCTGGATGAGGAGCTTCCCGTAGTCGAGCAGTTACTGGACATCTGACTCCTGGAGAGGTACGCGGCCTTACTGCCGTACGCCATCACTTCCTCATCTGAGGACGCAAAGATGGAGAAAACAGGGAGGTGTAGTGTGGTCCAGACCGGTCAGGCTAGCTTTACAAATGTCAGAATTCAAGCTGATCGCTAGCTTGAAACGAGTTACGGGTCGTTACCGTCTGCATTGTTCCTGGATGTTCCGCAACGTACGTAATAAGTTGGGATTTATCGCCGGCCATTGTGAGATTACAGCTCTCTGGGGGCGCAAAACTGCTCTAGCGGCTGTTTGGAATTGTCGCCCGCTAAAAATGTTTGATTAACATATAAAAATCTGAAAGCACCCAGACTATTATGGAGCTGAAAAAACAAAATAATGTTTTACTGTGTGTGGGGGGGGATTCAATGATTATTATTACACTATAGGAACACATTTTATTGCTGGCTGCAGTATTTGGCTGAGAGGAGAAAGTACTGCAGTGCAGCAGCAGCAACATGGTGCAGCTGGGAAGTGTTATTACTGATTCTGTATTCCAGTGATGCTGCATCACAGTGACTGATGACTGTAACGCGCTGCGCAGCTCTTACTGTCGACGTGTCTTTGTCCCGAGCCTTTCCGCCGCTGGCTGCTGCTGCTGCTGTACTCACTCCTCTCCAGCGATGACAGCGCTCCATTTGCCACACCGCCGGCCTCCGCGCACTCCAACCGGCTCTCGTCTGGAGGAGGCTCCGGAGGCGGGGGCAGGTCTGAAACAGAAAGAAGAGGGGATTTGAGTTGTGCTGACAAATTCACGCTACCTTTTGTCTCTTAAGCTCATTTGGGTGCTTTTGCAGTTCCATAATAGCTGAATGGAGCTTTAAAGGGAAATCGGGGTGATTTAGCTTGTCTTTTCCTGCACATCACTTTTCTTTTAGAAGACAAACCAAAAACTAAGAACCCAGAAGTGGAAGCTGATTGTTACAGACGTGTTCTCGTCCATGTCGGCGGGGGTGATGGGGGCGTCTGCACACCAACCACAGTTTTTAGGATGGAATAACAATTTAAATCCTCGCCTGCAGGATTGTTACGGACCGCGGGATGACAGAAACTGACAAAATATGTCCTGTTTTTATGTCTGACTGTTTCCTGCGTGTCGCCCGTGATGAAACAGAATCACAGATGGTTGTTCTCACCTCCTTGTAAATCTCTTCTGTACGCTGAACTCTTTGACACCTTTTTCTTCACTCTGGATTTTTGGTTGGGAGGAGTGCCGGTGTCTGCCGGGGAGGAGCGGTTGTGCACTGTTGACAGGGAAAACACAACGATCACGGCGTTATTTTCTCCTCAAATTAGCATATTCATGCATATGGATTATTTAAAGAATGCCAACTCAGTTTTGATTGTTCGCCTGTGTGTGTGTGTGTTGTTTACCGGGTGTGGTGGCGCTGATGCTGTCTTCGCTGAGAGCTGGCCCCTGGCTCTGCAGGCAGCGATGAGCAGGGCTCTGGCACTGCAGCGTGCCAGCCTCCGATGAGCCGTGATGCTGTTGGCCCGAGATGTTGGGGTTGGACTGGGTGAGCGACGCGCTCGGCGCCTGGGGAACTGGCACCGGACCGCAGGGTAACCTTCTGCTGTGGGAAGAAAGGCAACATGTCACCTCAGGAGGGATTTAAATATAAACCAGTCGCTTCGTATTAGACCGAGATGACCTCAGTTGATTTATTATCTGAATAAATATCGTCTAAATGGATCAACGCGCCGCTGTTTTTGTCGCTGGAGTTGAACAAAGGTCGACTTTTTCAATGCTGAGACTTTAAGCGGAGAGACAAGTCCAACGTCTTTATCTCATAAATAGATTTTCAATCTCCCTCAAATACCGTGAAAGCTGCTGACTGTCATGGAGGCTGAGACGGGGGAGGTCATGGTGCGCTTGGTTCTCCTCGTGGGGCGATGGAGTGAGCGTGGCGGTCGACTGGTGGCTGTAGGATGTGGCCGGGGAGGAAGCGTAGTTCCTCTGTGCGGGACAAGGCCCGTCCTCACATCCTTCCATCAGGTAGGTCCTCTCTGGGAGAGGGGGGCACCACTCCTCATCCGACCTACAACCGAGAGAGCAAATGAGGGAATGAGGCAGTCGAGATCTACTCTGACCGACCGCGGCCCAGCTAGCTATCAGGCTATTTACTCCTTCGTGCTCGTCCTCCAGGCTGCGGTAATTACCGTTGGCCAAAGCAGCATGAGGCTAATCTTCCACTTGGGTAGGACTGCTGCAAGTATTCAACGCAGCTAATCATGTTTCGAAGGGAAGGAAACAGCCAAAACAATTACAAGCTGTCGAGGCCACAGGAGGAAGTGGAACCCTGAAATAGCCATTTACAGATCTGCGTACACGGAGGGCGACTCACCCCAAGTCCATGTCCTCGGGAAGGGAATCGTGCTCGTACTGTTCCAGCTCACCAATCGGGGGCGGTGGGGGCAATGCCTCCATCCAGGTAAGAGACGGGGTCTTCACGGCCTTACCCACTTTCTGCTTGGGCTTCCCTACAGAAGAGATGGGATACAATCATCCGGTTACTTGTGACATTTATTTTTTAAACATGAGGGTTGCCGAACTCGGTCGGTTAGAGATCACAGCAACACAGCAAACATGCATCATGATTCTGAGCCATCAATGATTTAGAAGCTCGTCCTCCAAGCCAGAAATCGTCTTCTTAATCCGCAACAACAATAGCAACAACCGGAAAACACAACACAACACATGGAAGAGGACGTACAAAAGGGGGAATGATGATCCCAAACTATTGGGGAAAAAACAGAGAAAACTGTTGGGAAAAATCTTGGAGTCAACAGGAACATTTCGATTTACTCCTGCTTCCTTGTTCAGCTCACGTCTTCATTTCCCGACTCGCCTTTCCTCACGCACGCCGGAGCCGATTATCAGGACAAATTCCCTCTTAACACACCTCAGACCACAGAACAATCATACAGGCCGTAAGATAACCGGGCGTTTGCCCCCCCTCCTGGTTGTGAAGGGGGAAAATCAGGACAAAAACAGCCCGGTGATCCTTACGCACCCTTTTAAAGCAGTTGTGATGTGATTTGGCCATAACAAGGACCTCTCCTCACCGTTACAGCGCTCTGGTTGGGCGTACTGAGCTCCGGGTGGACCCAGCGGGGTGACCCGCTGTCCTTCATCCGGCTGCTCTGCTCCTGGAGCCGCCACCTGCGTCTGGTTGGTGAAAGGCATGATGGAGGTGGAGGCATAGGGAGCGGTGGACATGTTCTGGGCGTAGGTGAAGCTGTGCAGGTCCTCACTGGTGGCGTCGATGGTGCTGTAGATGGGACCCTCGGTGGAGCCGCCCATGCTGTATTTCTCTGTCTGGTTCAGGTAGTTGGAGATACCGGCGTCTGCAGAGGATGCAGATGTTGTTTAGTGGAAGGCGTTCTTCTGAAGAGATAACTCAGGTCACCAGGGCAGACAGACCATTGTAGTATCTCTCTGTGGTGTCATGGCTGGTGGTGCAGCAGTTCCCAGCCTCTTTACCCCCATGGACCAGGTTAGAGGTCGGCCAAGAGTCTGCCAGCCATGGGTAGTTGCCCATGTTGCCTCCCAGCACACCAGGCCTGAGGAAACATTCCGGCATCAAGTAGAAGCAGAAACGGGACATCGTGACAGAATCGGCTGAGATCACGTGAGAATGGACGTCGGCAACTAAAATCCCTAAAATCTGACTTAACCAACAAATATGAGATGAATCACCTTCCATTGAGTCCTGATGTCTCTCCATGAGGGAAACCAACTGCCGAAGAGAAAGACAGTAAACGTTACATGACAAAATGTCTACATTATTCAAGCACTGGCCTTGTGCATTTTCCACTTCCTGCCACTTGAAACATCTTTTCTGCCCCATTCAAGAGGTAACTATGGTCCAGTAACACTGGAAGATAGCATGGATCTGGGAATCGCTGGCTCTCATGGAGGTTAAAGTCAAACTTTGATTATCATTTCATTTGGGTGATTAATCACTTCAAATTTGAAGGAAAAAAAATGCTAATTACGAAAAACAAGAAGCTTCTATCCGATATGGTATTTACAATATATGCAGAGGTTATTTTGACTCAAAAGATCAAAAGTAGATCTAGTATTAATCACATTCAAACATGTGTTTGACTGCAGGTGGTTTTGCCTCAAAAATGGAATTATTTATTTCTCAGGGTAAAATTGCAGCAACCTTGTGTCGTTTTGGTTCAGATCTCAGCTCCCCCAGACAGAAAACACGATTATCCACCTCTGTTTTTCCGTCTGACCTGCGGGCGTGTACGCGAAGGAGGCCGTGTAGTGGCTCAGCTCCTTCCTCTTCTTGCGTCGACAGTAGATCCAGACACTGAAGCCCATGAGGATGACCCAGCAGGCCCCGCCGATGCCCGCGATGAACGCAGGCTGCTTGACCACGTCGGTGATCTGCTCGGCCAGGCTCACGTTGCTTTCCTCGTCGCCGCCGCCGGTTCCATCGCCTGGCACGTTCAGCTGTTCGGCTGGTGGCTCTGTGGCGAAAGGACAGAAATGTTAAAGCACAGGAAGAGAAAAGACAAAAATAAACGTGTTTTACATCAAGACAAGTGTCAACATGATTGGGGCCTGATGTAAAACGTCCCAGTTTGAGCCTTTATGGTGATTTCTGCGACTGTGGACTCACTGATGAGGATGGACACGGGCTGGCTGCGAGTTCCAACACCAGCCCTGGTCACCGCCGCCACCTCCACCTGGTACAGCACGGGCATCAGGCCTTGCAGCACGGTGGACAACGTGTTCCCGTCCACCGTCTTGTTGAGGTAATTCCGTGTCTGGTTGTCTGCGCCGCTCCACGCGCACCAAATCTGGCAGAGATGCAGGAGCGTTAGCCTCGGATGCCTTTTTGGGGGGCCTATATCCTCGGCTGAGGAGATGCAGGCCTTTGCGTTTAGGTGCGCTGATGAAATATTTAACTACAGGCTGCAATATCCAATAAGTCATAGGCAACAGCCAGACATTCATGCGTTTGAAGTCCTTTTTTTGCGACCGGTTGTGTGATTATGGAATGCTGGGTGCACGTTTCATGCGCGCGGGCGTTTACCCTGTACTCCTGGATGACGCCGTTCTGCATGTGGCTAGGTGGAGGCTCCCACGAGATGCTAATGCTGGAGCTGTTGCTTGGCTTCACCACCGTCACAGTAACCGCTCTGGGCGGGGCGCTGGGGACTGAGAGGACACAGGCGGATACAACGCGGTTAAAATCGGAATCGTGCACGCTGCAGGCAACGAGGAAGCACGAGTCAAGAGAAACAAATACATGCGGTAACAGGAAGGAGCATCAAGCTAATGTTGGGCTTTTTCCCTCAGTAATCTACTCAGGAAGGTCTTAGCAGTGACAATACGTGCGGACAAAAAAATCGGCTCCCTTGTTTTTAATCTTTACCTTGAATAAAATTAAACTGCAGTGGACCCCAGGCAGCAGGAGTGGATGCCGGCTTTAATTAAATTAGGGCTCGGCGAGCCAAAATGGTGGAAAATATAACATTAACCCCAAAATGAGATAACATTGCTGCGATTCACATGGTGCCAAACAGGCTAATGAAAAATTTGAGAGCACTAGACTGTCAAAGCAAACCTTGATTAGGTTTAGGAAAAGTGGATTTTCTTTTGAATCTAGTTACGCCTCAGATGTGCTAAATTACGTACCTTCCTCTGGGGTTCGAACCAACAGTGTTCGGCTGTCCTTGCCTTGAAATTCATCAAAGTACGGACGGATCTTTAGTTCGTACTCGGTTCCCTTGAGCAGGTTGATGAGAACGGCGCTGCGTTCGGACGGAGAGTTGATGTCATGGAGGACCCAGCTTCCCCCGCTAGGTCGGTAAAACAGACGGTAGCCCTGGATGAACTGAGACTGGCGATCCACCTTAATGGTGAAGCAGATGGAAGAAGAAGAAGAAGGGAGATGAGAAGCGAGAACAAAAAAAATGGTCTGTTTATATTCAAAAGAGGCCCTCACAGTCCAGGACACTCGTATGGAGGCTGCTGTTAGCATGACAGGATCTTGCAGCTGGACGGCCACTTCTCCCAGTTCCCTCTGAACCTGGCGGTGGTCCACTCCCTGACCCGTGGGGCTCACATCTGAAGGAAGGAAAAACACTCGCGTTGCATCAACGTTGCACGGCTAAAGCGTTAGCGCAGTGCTGTTTAACGCCAGGTAAATCAAGCACGCTGACCCTGCGTCCTGACTGGCTCGGAGATGGGACTCGGGTCGCTCAGGCCGTAGGCGTTAACCGCTCGCACGATAAACAAGTAGACGGTGTTGGGGAGAAGGCCGGTGATTGTGTGTGTCTCGATCTTGACCATGTCGGCCACAGTCTGCCACGTGCTGCCGGCTGATTGGCTGTGAAAAGAGATGAAAAGGCTACTTTGATGACGGTGGCGGTACTGAGGACGGACTTTCTTTCACACGCAGCGGCGACGTCCAGGTTTTCCCCGACACCTCGACATGCTCAACGACATTCCGTGACTCGTTCGGCAGCGAGCCAGGAAGCAGCACTTGCTTCATTAGAAGCTGCACCACTTTTCCGCTCATTCGCTTTCAATCAAATTTAGCAGCTTCCTGACAAAACCTGCATTTGAATGACTCTCCTCAAATACCCTGAACTGGGCCAGCAGCCATAAACTGGACACTATATTCCAGCAGTGAGAAGCTGCCTTCTATTGTGTTCAGAAGTGCTTTGTAATGCTATTAAATGAGAGAGAGCATGAGAAGATCTGCTAGCAATAGAGCTATTTAATTTCTTGCGTGGAAAACAAAAGCAGATGTGAGCAAAGTCGCTTGGTTCCGAGAATTTGAAGGATTTTTCACATTAGATAATTTTCTGTTTTGATGAATAATGTAATGGGGCTTGTAAAGAGACACAGCTGTGGACAGGAAATGAGGCCATGTTGGAAGCATTGTGACGCTACAATGATACATTTTTTAACTTTCCGACCTTGTCTGCCGCTGAACTGACTGCGGTAAGGTTTTCCCCAAACGTGTATCTGTGTTTTTACGGGTTCTCCGTGGTTCCTGCGAGGGTTTGTGGCGGAGGAGCCTTCCGCCACAACAACAACAAACTAATTATGCTGAATACAACTCATTAGCGCTGGTACTCAGCTGGGTTCACACAAAAGACGGCGAAGAATCGGATCATGAATATACAACGGTAGAGGCCCTCAACACTTTTGCATACTCTCTGTACACACTCTGGAAACAAACCTTCACACACCTGAAGACAGGAAGTGCCGCAGCAAACTACACAATCAGTTTGTTTTACTCAGAACTGTTGTTGTTGGGCTACAGGAGCACCAGCACCTCCGGAGGTTAGGCTCCTTTATCTCATTTCCCCTCGATGCTACCTTTTCCCATCATTCCATCCTCAACTTTGCCCCCGTAACGACTCCAACATGGACCTTCTCGCCTGAAGATGCTGCTGTGCTTCAGTCTTTTGTTTAGCTTGTGTGTGCATGTGCCTGTGGACAAAAATTTCTCATCCAGGAAAAACATCTCATTCCATATTATTTTTCAACGTCACCACAAAAGCGATGAGCCAAGACTGGAAAAAGGTTGAGAGTCAAAAGAAGCAAATTCTCTGGTTTTAGATTCCAAAGGTCCATTATCTTGACGCGTCAACCTCACCTGAAGGCCTCGATGATGTAAGAGGTGACAGCAGCTCCCCCCTCATGAGCGTTGGGTTGCCATGTCAGAGAAATGCTGTTTTTGGACACGTCGGTGACGATGGGTTTGTGGGGGGGTCCCGGCAGCTGGAAGGGCTCAGTGGTCTGGACTAGCGATGGGTCGAAGCTCTCTGGATCAGCAGGGAGTGAAAGAAGACGTGTGTTTACGTTTAATTCTGCAGCGGCAGATACCAGACTAGCATTACGCATGCTAACCAGACGTTTTACAGTTCCATCACCAGCAGGGGTTCACTGTTTCAATTAAAATCCAACACACACAACGAACCCTCCGGCGTTAGGGCTTCACACATCAATGACATCAATGACTTCCCCGCGTCTTTTGTACAGTTTTTCCATTTAAAAAGTCAATAGCAGTGTTACTCCAGCTTCCTCATTAGCGACTGAACAGAACAGCAGGCTGGGCACTTTTTATTTCCAGCTGCATAAAAAGTGTCTTTTATTTGGTGGTGAACGTGCGCTGGACATTATTAATGGATGGAGACTTTACCTTTGACTGTGAGCACTCCACTCCAACTGGTCTCCCCACTAGAACTGGAAGCCAGGCAGGTGTAAACTCCAGAGTCCGTTTCCTAGCAACACAAACAAATGCCATCAAGTCTCAAAAGTGAGAGGTAACATCTCTCAGAGCTGGGTGTTTTCCACTCGTTCCTCTGACATTTTGATGTGGATCGGTCTGAAAGAGCATTGTAACGAGATCTCTCAGAGATGCGTTCAGGATCCCTTTAAAGATGATGTGACAGGGCGTCAAAATTGTGATTTCTGAGGTGAGGAGATTTCAGGAAAGAGGGCGCTGGAACATTCTCTCCTTCTTTTATTTGACAGATGTCCACAAACGGAAACGCAACGTTGTCGCCGTGCACCCGCGTTGAATTCTGAGCACGTTTTTCTGATGACAGGAGTCTGATTATTGATGCATGGACAGATACAATAACGCACAGATGACAATCAGACAGGTGAACTTTAGGAGCACGAGGGGCCTCATGCTAATGTACACATTTGCATGACTGAGGCGTGAAGTGGCAGCATGAATCTTAATAAACTGTCATTTCGTTCATCAATGGCTTCACGCTACTGTGATTCAGAAGGAAAATAAAAGTGTTTTGCATCGTTCTTGTGCATATTAATTGTTAAGACTGTATCTCAATGAATCGCTTTCACGCCAGACATTTTGTCAATTGTAATTATTTCTTTTTCTTTTTCATAACCTCCATATTCCCAGAGGACCTATTTGCTGTCAGAGCTACTGTCGGGAGCCAGGAGCTTTTATTCTGGCGGGTCGCAGCAGAGGAGGAGAGCTAAAGGATGAAAGGGCAGAATTTTAACGACCGGCTCAACGTCGAGAAATTTCTGAGGAGCCCGTCTACGTCCCCAACAGCTACTTAGCATTCTGGATGGGCTACGAGCAGATGTAATTAAGAGTTGTGTGATAAATGAGCCTGTGTGTGCACATGAATGCTGGTTATTACATTTTTGGGGGGAGGCAGGCCAAAAGCTAGACAGCCTGTGAAATTACCCACAACAGAAGAGGAGGTGGGGGGGGGGTCTCTCTGTGGGACACCGGCAGAGAAAGAACTCACCTCCAAACATGTTTCTGCTGCTTCTGAGTCTCCCTTCGTGCGGTTTAGGTCCGCAATCGTCAATTCAACTGACTCGAACCCAAATCTAATTTATTTTTTAGGTGATAAAGTGTGAAGACTTTATTTTAAAGTAACACATTTCTGCAGTTTGGCAGCAAACTTGATGTTCATTAAGAGTAAAAATCACTGCTGACTGTAGAACTGAGGGCTCCGTCTGGGAGTGTGTGTGCGTGTGTGTGTGTTCGTTCGGTTTTCTACCGTTTTTCATGCAGGTTATTTGAGTTTCTCTGCCTCATCCGTTTATATCCAGAACCATTCTGGCAGAAACACAAATCAGATTTCTCGTATTCATTGATTCTCCCAGCACAGCCCGCGTTATTCCCGCTGAAAAGTCCATACATTATTCAGAGGATGTACACAGCAGAGCCTATGGCCTCTTCTCTCCTGCCTGTGGGCTGCTTCTTTGCTAATGCTGACAGAGGAATTAGCGCCAAGCTAAGTGGCGTGTCAGCGCGTCCAGCGGGGCACAGGACAGGTGACGTCCCAAGCTCCTCCCCTTTCCCTATAGGCCTTGACCCTGCATTGACCTGCTGATGGAGCATCCGTCTGCAGGGTTCAAACACGTCCCCAGATGGTGGCGTTTGATTGTCGGATGGGGAATCGACTCGGAGGGAGCGTGGGAGGGGCTAACGGGGGGAAACACCTGACTATTAATCAAGGCTGGCAGCGCCGGTCTCGGCACAGGAGGAGATTTTTAAGAGCTTCAGACTTCTAGAGGATCTGCAGATAGAATGACAGAGTGCACCGGCGTCTAAGAAGGTTGCTATGGCGATAATGATCCCTCTAGAATTCACTACACCAGCTTGTGTACAAGATTTACGGCAAAACTAAAAGTGCATATTTACATTTCAGCATGTATAAAATAGGTATTAAGCAAATGACAGTGAGCCGGCCTCAACTCGGATATTATTATTCCTTTTAGAAATTCCAAGTTTGGGAAAGTTTCTCAGTAGCCTGACCCTGCCGAATGGCACCGCCACCCCCGCCCCCCATCCCCCGAGAATACACACTTCCAGGACGTCTTGGCACCAAGTGAGTGAACGTATCTGTGTGTGTGTGTGTGTGTGTGTGTGTGTGTGTGTGTGTATGTGGAACTGATCCCAGCATAATAGCCTCTCATCTCCAGGGCACGAGGAGCAAACAGTCCATCTGTCCCGTCTCCATGGCTCAGATGATATCGACTTATTTAGAACGATGAGCTCGTGATTAAATGTGCGATGCAGATTTTTATTCTTCTCGCCAACGGAGATCTCACTCGCCGGTTGGTGTGAACGCAGACTACAAGTCCTCGTTGGAGTTAGTTTAGACAAAAATGACAACAATGGATGGACTCGGTGATTCCATATCTATGTACACACACACACACACACCACTTGCTCGCTAACTTTAATGTCAGGTAATAATTTAAACCGATTTTACAGATCTACCTTTGTGCAAAAGATACAAAAAAGTGCTTTTTGTATTTACACCCCTCCCCCACCCAATTCTGGTCTCTGAAGATTGGTTGTAATCTCCATATTTATAGCTTATAATGAGTCTAACGTGGTCAAGTTGGACATGACTGGGGCTTTGGCTCGCTGCGTGTTAATCCATCACTTTGGTGTTCAACAGCTCCTGGCTGGATTAAAATGAATTAAACTGTCATCTGACATGGAATGAAGGGGTCGGCGCAGACGCCGATGGCGTCCAGATGGTTCCTCCTACTGACTCTAATGGTTCTCTGGGTCTTTCTGCGGCACCAGCAGCGGACGTTTGTGAGAGACCTAAAACATTCACCTGAGTTGATATTCACCAACAGCTTTGGTGATCGTTCACGTCTGTAAAAAAGAAGTTTGGGATCCGAAATTATTTTAACGACGTATTTAATTCAAACAGAACTAGCGCCAAATTTAGAAGCAACAAAACACTGCGATTTAGCACTTTTTCTCTCCATTCAGCCTCCACTTCCTCTCTGTTCACCTGCTGTGATGTACGGAGGATTTAATTTTAAATCCCAGCGATTATTAATCATTAAGAACCCACAATCAATTAATACACCGGCCTCCTGGTGCGTTGCAGGCGATGCGTTGACCTCGGGTGCTGCTTTGTCCCCAGGAGGGATTTTTGGGCAGAAAGGATTTCATTAGCATGGGGGAAGATGGTGCTAACGACTGCTAATGGCCTTGGATGCTTATTATCATGGTGATCACACCTCACTGATGTGGTTTCGCAACAGTTTCCACCTCGACTCTCCTAAGAGCTCATCATTCGCATCAACAGTAAAACGCCCTCAGTTGAAGAGCTTCCTACTTTCTGTGTAATTAAAACCGCTGTTTAATCACGTGGAGTGTGTTTATTCAATCTGAACTGCAACTGCGCTTAATGTGCAAATAGTGTCTAACATAGACATCGTGCGCATTTCAATGAGAAGAAGGTGCGGAGTACTTATGAATATGCATCATATTTCCCACAGCTGAAGGTCACCGGGAGAAAAGCGGATCGGTAATTAAACAGTGGTTAAAGCACCTGAAGGTTGCTGATTTGGAAGGTGCCGTTCTCCATCAAGATGATTCGGCCGTCGTTTCCAAGGATTCTCTGGCCGTCTTTCTCCCACTGGATGCTGGGCGTGGGGTTGCCCATGATGTGGCAGTGCAGCTGAATAGTGGAGCCTGGAGCTAACGTGTGATTGGCTGGCCCTTGGCGGATGATGGGGGGGACGTGGTCGGAGGGTGCTGTCAGGTGCAGAAAGAATAAATATATGTAAATGGGAACCCTTGGCTGCTAATGATGACAGTTGTGGCGACAGAAAAAGATATTTTCAAAATGCACATGAATATTTAAATCAGGTCGCGTGCAGAAGACACGTAACAGAAAGAAACGCGAGCTAATCCTCGCCAACATTTGGGTTTGTTGTTAGCAGATGTTGGATGTTTTGTCTACATTAGCAGCAGCAGTGGAAAAGCTTTCACACATGCACCGTATAATTGTCCACGGACGAAGCACAGGCGACCCATAAAAGTAGTCCCAATCTGCACCTAATGCACACATGTGCCCCTGACTGTCAACACTGAGAACAGTGTGGACATATATGGTTGCAGCTAATGCTAGCGCCCGTGGGCTCCGTCCTAAATGTAAACCGCCTGAGCTGAGAGTTGCCAAAAAGACTTTCGCCCAGCTAAGATAAAGTCGTGAAGAGTGAAAACGGCTTGTCATTGTTTACATTTGTCATAGCTTGTCACGGCGTATAGCCTCATTATTATTCAGACCCTGCTGATATCATCAGCTAACAGATGCCAACAGAAAATGTGGAAGGTGACCGCTGAGGTTTGTGTCGTAGGATAAGGGCAAAACCGTTGTTTCTCCCCGAATCGGTGTGATGGCCGGGTTGGGGGGGGGGGGGGGGGGGGTGCTGTGTCACTCCGATCTTATTTACATAGAAGCATCGGTCGTTGTCTCTTTGAATTACATCAGATAAGGAGCCCTGCTGCTGGCTGAGTCAGAGGAAAGTGTTTTCAAACTGTGCGCGTGTGAGGTGAGAGAGGATAAATCAGCAGCTTGTCGGACGCGTGTGATCAAATATGAAACAGAATGTGCTCCGTTTAATTCAAAAACACATAACACATTCATTTGATTTGGGTTTCGCAAGTAAATTTGGACATCTTTTTAACTGAGTTCTGAAGTCAGATTTAATGCTGCGTGGATCAACAGAATTCAGAATTAAGCTAGCTTAAAAAAAAAAAAATCAGCTATAACAGAGCAAAATAGTGCTTTAGATTGTAACTATCCCCACTGGGATCAATAGTGTTACTTACTCATATTAAATTACATCATATTATATTTCTACTTAATGCATGAGATTAGATTTTAAGTGATCAGTTCAGTTCCATATCCATTATGTAATGATTCTTGGTAAATGTGGTGGAAAAAGTCTTTTAATTGCAATGCTAAGAGGTTGATAAGAGCAGGAACTGTAAATGCATTATTGTCCAGTGTGTTGCTGTGATGTGAGATACTCACTGCTCTCCACCTCCAACAGGGCTTTAGTGAGGATGCTGCCGGCTACACTGATGGCCTGGCAGATGTAATATCCCGAGTCTTGCACCTGGACATCGGCGATGGTCAACTCGCCGCTCAGCGACACTGAAAAACGACCTGACTGAGCCGGCTCCTGGGTGGGGAACAGCAAGATCTGGAGGGGACAAACATCCCAGAGCTTCACGTTGCGTCTAGAAACACGTGTCTGGATTCATGTTGTCTATGAGCTGAGTGGAGCGGAAGCCTTGCTCACGTATTTTGAAATATTCATCAGCCAGCTTGCAACGAATGCAGCTAAACACAAAGCTAAACACACTTTACCGCTTAACATTGACAACTATCTGAGCCGGCGATCTTTAATGTAGACACGCCAGTATTTTAGCTCAGGCTCTAGAAACAACCAATAAAGAGCTGCGAATTGCACAAGGTAAAGCATGAAGAATTAAAATTGTCAGCTTTTGCAGATATTAAAACATATATTTTGTAATATATCGGTGTTGGAAGCTAACGACAGACAGATTTGAGATCTGTTTGATTGTAGCTGAAACAACCTGTTCACAGCAGCCATCTAAGACCCTGTTCAGGTTCCGTCAGGTACTTTTGGCTATTCTGAGCCTTAACGCTGTGATAAAGCACCATGTTACTACACACACACGCGCACATTCTTTTCCATCTGCTCTTTTCCACTGTTCTTTTCCATCCACCGACTGGAAATGGATTCCCACTGCAGGGCAGACACTATTCACAACATGCTACCCACATACTTCTCCTTCCTCCACACTGTCCGCTTTATCTTTCCTCCACTCTTTTCGTCTCCCACACATGTTCTCCAGGCCTCCTCCAATCTCATCCCCCTCTAATCTGTACCTGGGAGCCATGCTCGCAGCACCCACGCGCGCCCATCAGGCCTTTCAGCATCGTCTGCCTAGCTTATCGTACACCCTAATGCATAAACAGTCCCCATAACGTAATAATACCTTCTTTGGACGAGGTGTGTTTACGTTTGTGAGTCACGGCGCTAAGCTATTGACCCAGATGATCGCCAGGAGCACGACAAAGAGAGCAGATGCGAAGGAAAGAAACCAGCTTTAGCGGTACCGCGTTCGGTCGACACCGAGGTTGAGCTAAAATTACACTTTTGGCTGGTTTCCTTTTCTTTTCCATTTCTGTTTCCATCTGTTCGCTGCCGATGTGAACCTGAACGCAGCACATTTATGCCTGTTTACTACACGCCACTGTCAAACGCCACGATTGGTCTTAGACTAGGTTCTAAGGCCCGTTTGACACCAAGCATCGAAATCACCTGTTAAAAACGGGTCATATTGGGTTCGACCGCTGTGGGCTGAGACAACAGTGGGGTATTTTTAGACCAGTCCTTGTCCTGCAGTGGTCTTGAGCTAACTTTACGAGTATGAGAAGCTGCAGTGCTCTTCGCACCATGTTTAAGTGCTGTATGCTGGAGGTTACATCTTCAGGGGTCAGCAGAGATAATCAGCTGCCTCCATCTCCCCTCAGCCTCCAACTAACTTCATGTCCTCCTTCACTAAATCCATTAATCTCCTCTTTGGTCTTCCTCTTGCACAAACAGCCCAACATCAGCGTCCTGAACAGGCTCATCGAGAGGGGGTAAAACGCAGGTTTCCATCGAAACACGCGGAGGTCAAGGAACTGTCGTCCACTGTAAATAAAATGTTAATGGATGACTGAAAAATATCGGACAAAAAAATGGTACCTGGCTTCCTTCTTTCTGCCAGAAGACAGCAGGTGGTGGGTTGCCTTTAGTGCCGCAGAGGAAGGTCACGGTGCGACCTGGAGCTGTGATCTGGTCACGTGGCCGAACGACCATCTGAGGAGGCACTGCAGTGCAGAAGAAATTACAAAATAGTTGAAATCCTTCCTTTTGAGAAACTCACAGTCCTTTCATTCACAGACATGACGTTTTGAAGTAATGAGACCAATGAATTGACAGCAAAGTCCCAAGAGAGAAGCGGGGAGCTTCTGGAGAAGAGCCTGGAGCAGGGGGAGCGCCGGCGTTGCTCCCGGCAAAAGGATCTAAGGTTAGCTATTATGCTGCAAGGGCAGCTCAGAGAGGAAAACTAAAGAATCTAGAAGCTCTTTATGACATGAGAAAAAAGCCTTTTACTCTGTTAGAACCTGTTCTCATCATCAAGTACTCAGTGGATCCTGTAAGCAGAGGCTAATTAAATGTTTTTGCACACCACCAAGGGCACCGTTTGGAGAATAAACCATGTTTAAAGAGTCTCTCTCATTTGATTTTTGCTATATTTACAGTTCAGGGTCTCCCGGAACTGTAAATATAGCAAAAATCTACTGTAGTCTGTTCTGACAAGGCTTTTTCCCTTTATGCTTGTTTTTTTAATCCATATTGAGGACCTAACACTAACTCCCAGAGACCAAACTACAGTAGGTTCCTCTTCACGAAGGTCCCTCAGTAAATGTCATAAAACAATTTAGGCACAAGGGAAGGGATGGGGGGGGGGGCTATATTTCTCATTTCAGAATCAGAATCAGTATTTTTCTCCTACCATCGCAGAAATATACAGAAATTTATAGGCACGTCTCCATTTCTCTAAATGCATCCATACAATTTTGCTTTCTATACATAGCCAGTGTGTTTATATTTCCATACATTATCTATATTTCCTCATATAATTTGTTTAAATACAGGATCAGAGATATTATTTTACTTGAAGACACTTTTTACAGCGTGGAAGCGTGTTAAAATACGCACTTAGTTATATTTAAGATGCCCTAAAAGTCCAGTAACAACATTCAGGGTTTTTCACCATCGATGGTCACTTGTCAAATCTCTCGCGGGCTTTCACACACACACACACACACACACACACACACACACACACACACACACACATCTCTGATTTCAATTAGTAACAGCCCTCCCTGCATCGAGTGGACTGTAAAGACACTGATGCCTTCTGCAAGTCTTCATTGATTTTTTTTTGTCCACCAGATCTCCTTCTTGTTCCTGGTTATTAATGGTTATTAATACCTGTCCTCCCCCTTCTTCTCTCTCTTTACCCAGCCCCCCCATCAGCAGGAGGGTCCCCCTACATGAGCCTGGTCCTGCTCAAGGTTTCTTCCTGTTAAAGGGGAGTTCTTCCTTGCCACCGTTGCTTGTCTGGGGTTAGGCCCTGGGATTCTGGAAAGCGCCTTGAAACAATTTTGATTGTAAAAGACGCTCTATAAATAAAGATTGATTTGATTTGATTTGATTAATAAAACACTTTATGTCACTAAACATGTGAGCTCATATAAGCAGAATAGAGCCGTGACAAAAGCACAGGGCATTTCCTACTCTCACCTTTCACCAATCATCCAATAATATGACGTGTCTGTTTGAGGAAAGCTAAAATATTCATGGGAACCGCATCACAGACCGGTTTGTCTTGCAGGACCGTGACACGACCGTTCTCCAGTTTCAAAGTAAGCACTCTTGGGAATGTGCGTGGACGCTGGTCACCTCAGGGAGACGATTCATCCGTCCGGAGGGTTTGAGTTGAAAGTGTTTGAATGAAAGAGTTGACAGACAGACAGACAAAAAAAAAAAAGGTTTGAGGTCAAAGTCCAAACCTGAAGCAGAGCAGAGTGAAAAGCTAAGGTTCCTGTGAGCCGCGCTCGCCGTTTGGGGCTGTGGATCGAGCGTCTCTTCAGGCTCGCTCTCTGTAATCACTCAGCAGAGGTCAGTCATTTCATGCCCTGCACACACAGTTTCTTCTCTCGCCTGGGGAATTGCTCTGCCTTCCAAAATGCTCCTTCCACCACGGATGCCTTCCCGCAGCAGGAGACCATCCGCAGCATTTTTCAGAGCTGTGTGCTTATTCCAGCTGAAACACTCCTCCCACACATTCCAAACGAACATCCTGCTGCACTATTGTAATCCATAAAAACGGAGATTTTCTGTGCTCCTATTGCTGAGAGACAACGTTCACTGGTTGCCTACCAGTAGCAACTGGGGGGGGGGGGGGCATTACTCATCCTTAACAAACATCTTAGGTGAACATAATTGGTCTTTCCCAGCATGTTCTGAAACCCCCCAAACCAGTGATGTGTCCAAAACATCACAAACATCATGATTACATCATCTGGTTCCTGGTCCATGACTTCACGCTTCAAACCTTCCAGAAGACTCCAGCAGGGAGGAAACTGACTGCTAATAACTGGACGTGCAGCCATCTACAAAATCTGGATCGTCTCGTTTGACATATTTGCCCAGGAAAAAGCAAAGTTTGCTGTTTATTTCCCGGGATCCTTCTTGGCCTTCGCCAGCAGGAGGGAGGACAGCAGGAAGAAACCCGGCTCCTGTATTTTTGATACGGGCTGAGGACGCCGAATCCCAGAATTCCCTTCCAGCTACCGCATGATCATGCGATTCAATATTAAAGCGTTGTCATATGAGATCCGTGTCAGAGGCGCGTGTCCACGCACATAAACACACGCGTGTTCGCCAGGTCATTAAAGAAAAAACCCTGTCACCTGAGCGGTCCCACTCAGATCTGAAAGAAAGCCATAACTCTGACCCAAATGCGCTGACAGCTCGGAATATTCAGGGTATGTGAAGGCTGTTTTTGGTGCACTTCACAGCCCTGTCTGGAGAATAACAATGTTTGATTTGAGACGGCAAGCCGGCACATTGCTTCGGGCTGTAATAAATAATTAGCAATAATGGGCGCGCACAGCGCGACACTGAGCCTTAGATTTAGGGCAGGGATAAATATCAGCGTCGGAGGAAGGAAATACGGAGACGGATTAAAACAGAGCAGCTGAATTATACATGACAGGAATCAACAGATAATGATTGAATGTCATGGGAACTATTTGCACACCACATCTTTTTCAAAACGCAATGTTCTGATATTCTGGGATTCGGGCTTTGGATATGACGGGTGGGCTGTATTTCCCCCCAACAAAACTGCACGTGTCATCTGAATCCTTAAATTCTTTGAAATATACAACCGTGTCTGCAAACAAGAGGGTAACGATAGGAGGCATTATCAGGGCAAATCGCTTGCCAATGTCTAAATAAAGAATAGAACGCTCGAGATGGGAATTCAAAGGAACCTGACGACTTTTTTCATCGGCTGGATATTTCCAGGGAACGCATAACAAGGCGAACATGCCTTGAGAGGCAGGCAAAAATAGACGAGGACTGCAAGTTGCGTTTCCACAGCTTTTATGATAACAACTGTCAGACTGAAGGAGGAAAGCGCCGACTCTCTGTGAACGTCTGTGCTTCTGCGTGATAGAAAGCAAATGTTCTCTCAGCGGTGAGAAAAATCTTGTCCAATCCAAGTTCAGCCTGTAAGTGGAGGTTCAGGATTATCTTTACCACAGCTCAAACGTCTGTCTCCATATGATAAATGAGGTGAGGCAGACAAAGAGGCCTGTGGTGCAGTAGACATTCTCAGCGAAGGCATTTCAGGTTCATTACTTTTATCTAGTATGAACACATTTTTACGCCTTTATTGTGCTTTATTTTAAAATTCAGAGCTCAAAGCTATCAAACGTTTCAGCATCAGGCCACATTCTCCAATCATCCTCCGCATCTTGCCACTGGAGTCCCGCTGAGCTCACAAACTTACCCTCAGTTTCCACGATGGATCCTGACAGACACTGACCAGGTCATGACACTTCAAGTTTAACCATCAGCGTTAGCAACACAGTTTAGGCCCGAATGATGTGAGAACTGTGTGTGAATCTGGGATGTGGGCTGGCAGGGTATTAAGGTGCAGCAAAGTTGGATTGATGATGGTACTGCTGAGTCACACCTTCACTACATGAAGGACGACTAAGGGGAAAAATCACATAGCTCAGAGTGTCATTTGTCCCATGACTGGCAACTTTATATTAACGCCTAAGTAAAGATCATTAGCCATAGCGCACCCCTACGCTGCCTTATACTGCTGACTGCCACCCCGAATCGTGTCTTCATCCCTACACATTTATGGAAACACACACAAACTCACTCACTCTCACACACACACACACACACACACGCTTGCTCTCAGAAGATTAACTGGGTGACTATTAACCTTGACATGATGTATTATAGCTGGACCATATTCATTGATACTTTAATTTCATTTGGAGGGCTGGTAAAAGGATTGGGAATATTAAGGAGAAAGGGCTGTAATTCTTAGCTTCTGCAGCCATTCCCTGCTACAGTACATGTGACAGAAATGCTACTGTGTTATATTGGAATTGAAGGTCGTCGAATATTCGCTGCACAGTTTGACTTCACGTGACGTCCTCTCCACTTTAGTTGCAGTACATTCAAAAGACATGTGGTGGAAATGAAATGTTGTTTACTTTAGCTTTACTATGAGTAAATTAGGGTCACCCAGGGAGCAGATATATCAGGCTGGATGTATTGGGCTTCCTTCATGGGCAAGGTCACTGAGAAACCTGGTTTGAGTCCAGTTTAAGTCTCCAGTACTTTGGGACTGTTACATCAGCCAGCATCCAGTCAGACCAGGAAAACACTCACTTTAATTCACTTTAACTCACTCCAGTTAGTGACCACAGCACACCGACGGGCCCAAACCATTTCATTTTGTTGCACAATCTTAAAGCATTTTCATACAAGTAAGATGTTTGAAGCTGTAGTGAACAACTTTGCTTCTACAAAGGGTAAATCTGAAACACTGGAAGCTCGGGGTCGCATCCTTAAATGGATATTTCATCAGTTTCCACCCCCTTCCTCTTCAAGCTATCATTTACCCGCCATATTATCTTCTCCATTTCTCTGACATTGGAAAGAAGACAGTGTTTGACGGCAGTTTGACAACGACTGCGAGTATCCGTCAATTATATGTTTATCTCCCAGAAAGCCCAGCGAAACACTGAGCCTCAGCAAAGTGCAGCTGTGAAGGTCAGGCATTTCCAAATCACCGGTAGTAAAACCGGCTTTAATTTGCAGCTATTTTCTATACTTATCACCCTACCACACAAATAAGCCTGATTAGGCTGTTTGCGTTGTATATTCACTTCCATTAATGCATTTTTTTTTCTTTCCAGCTTTATTAAAATGAGTTTCATCATTTATAGGCACAAATATTGCTGGTGAGCAGCTCAGCAGTAAGGTAATGTATGAGTCTGAAACACACACACACACACACACACACACACACACACACACACACACACACACACACACATATTCAGAGATGACACAAAATGAACTACTTACTGGATGGGCCCACTGTGATGGAGAGAGATGGAAAAGAAAAGAGAAGAATGATGAATGAGCTGATGAACAGTAGGATGATGAAAATGGATGAATGTTGTGAGCTGTTTTGAAGACTGATGGCGGGGAGGAGAGTGCTGATTAAATGGAGTGATCACAACTACAGAAAGATGAGAGGACGGACTGGAAGCAGCCACACAGGTGAAATAATTCGAATAATGTGTCTCGGCGTTGCATTGTGTTTACATGTGTATTTTCTGATGCATTAGCAAACTGCCTGGGTCTGGTTGTCAGAAACATTTGTTCACTTTCGCGTGTTGACATCTCAGAAGTGTCGTACCGTCTGGAAGGTTCTTTCACAGCCTAAAACTCTTCTCTCTTTTATCAGCTGAGTGCTTCACTTCAAGAGTCTGACTTTATTCTAATGCAATTTCAAAGCCTTTGGATCTCTCTTTCTCTCTAGGGGGATGATGAGCCGCGCATTTGAAAGCAACTTAAAAAAAACTTTCTTATAGTATCACTTCACGCTAGTGGAAATATTGAGAGACTTTCAGATAGCCACAACGTCTTTCTATTTGGAAGAATTCTTTGCCTTATATGCACAAAGTGGACTTCTAAGAATAGCATATTTCTGAGACTAATGTCATGATACACTGCACAACAGATTAGGGAAGTGACTTCATGTCATTGAGCAGGATCAGACATTTTTCTAGCCAGGGTTGAATTCATTGCTGGTTCAAGGGCGCGCGTTGAGGGTTGATCACTCTTACCGTGCACCTGGAGGCTGGCGGAAGCTTCTGCTTTTCCCACACTGTTCTCTGACACACAGGTATACGTTCCCTCATCTTCTCCTCGTACTTGACTCAGACGCAGGCTGTTGTCACCGCGGATCTCAAATCTGCAAACACATTTACAGACGCTTTTACCTGCTTTTACAGCACCTTTAACGGGTACTTGCATTTCAATATTCTGTGACTGTGCAGAATATAAGAGCTGTGGATGAATTCGGAGTGTCGTTACGCAATAACGTGCTGCTGTTTTATGTTTTGTTAGTACAATGCAAGGTCGCAATGTCTGATGATGCGGTGCAGGAAAATTGGAATGAGCGCAGGATGATAATCATCCTTAATCTGGCCAGTATTGTTTTTATCTAACAGCATACAGCAAATAACATGCTGTCTAATCTGAGGATATGCATTACATGATGTTCATCTTGGCGAGGCGCTGAGCAGAGTTAGCAAAGTGTGAGTGGTTGTCGGTTTGTTGTACCTGCCCCGCGGAAGTTCGCCCTCCTCTCTGCGCCAGCGGACGGTTGGAGCTGGGTCTCCGTGCACCTCGCAGTAGAAGTCCACGGTATCATCCGCCAACACCACCTGGTTCACCGGCTGTTTGGTGAACACTGGTCTCTCTGATGGAGACAGCGTGAAGGAAGATTTCTTTAAAAAGTATTATTTTATTTTCTATTTATTTTAGGTTCTACCGCAGGTCTACTGCAAAGCATTTGACATTTTTCAAATAGACACAGAGGCTGGTGTGCACCAGGAAGACGACTGGTCTGAAAAAAAAGGCATAACGGCAGGAAAAGAGTTGGGAGAGTTGATGTAAAGGCTAAAACGTTGATGGATAAAGCATCAGAGAACTTTTGAAAATGTGTCATACTGTTACCAAGGCAACAAATTAAAAGAAGCACCTCCAGAGATGTGTAGCATAGAAACTGAACTCAGATTAAAATGTCAGGAATGTGGAGGAAAGTGTCAGAGAGAAGGAAAATACCCAATTCAAAGCATCTGCTTTACTACTTAAAGATTAGATAATCATTGACTGAATTTTTTTGGAAATTAACGTATAGTCTTTTTTTCCACAATACTAAAACAGAAATACTAAATTGCTTTATCACACTAAAATTTATATCAATAAATGGACTGTCCCTAAATCTGTTAGCATTCTGCTAATGGGAATGGTTTTAATCATCATCCCTGATTGTTTCCAGGCTGATGCAGCTGAACAATAAGACTGAGGAAGAGCAACATCTAAAGAGAGAAACAGGCGTCATGAGCTCTAATCGTGATCTATTTTTAAAGTGGTGACGGCCAAGAAATGAGTGCACATGTGCACTGGGTATTATCTTGCAAATTTCACAGATGGCTGTAAATATGAAAAGTGAGGGGAAGTGACACGGTGTCATGCAATGATGCATTAGGGGGGTTAGGGTTAACTGTTGCACCACATTGTGGAGGAGCAGCATTTGGCTGGTGCTGGGGGTGGGGGGTGGGTGGGGGTGGCTTGTTGGGAATCAAGAGAAATGATCAATCTTTAATCTGCTTCCTGTGATCAAAGACTCAAAGCAAGCTGCTCCGCTCTACTGCGAGCAGAGCCGAGACTTGGAGGCAGAAGCAGAGAGGTTAAGAGGGCAGAGGACCCTGAAGGAAAACATCTATGCAAAAACAAACCTGAAGAAACGTCACATTTTATGGTTAAAGGTTGTTGTTGCAGGACGGACAACGTTACTCACCAAACACAACCAGTTCAGCTGGATCACTGTCTTTCTCTCCAACCATGTTGGTCCCAACGCACACATACATGCCGGCATCGCTTTTCTTGGTATTAGAAATCATCAACTTCCCTCCTCGGATCTGAAAATGACAGCCAGAGGAGGAGGAAGAGACGTTTTATGGATATAACATGACAGGTAAGACACGTCTTACACATGGAACCCCGGGCCAACAACCGTAGAGATATGGCTTACTGCTTACTTCAGAACATGGAAAACCACTGATTGAAGCTGCATATATTCTGGTCCTAAAGGTTTGAGTTTTTTCTCAAGAGTCAGCAGCTCTGATGAGCAGAGGATCAATGCATGTCAGGAAAACAGGGCTTTTCAATTATAAGCCATGACTGGAGTTGGAATTGATTGTTAATCAGGGGCTTCCTCACTGATTGAAACTCCCCATCATTGATTTTTGTGTGGAAAACCAAAAACAAAGATGACTCAATGGCTTAAAATCTCCCCCACGAGTCGATATTGTCTGTTTAACATACTGAGCCTCAAAATAAATGTTTGGCATTTAAATGAGTGCAAACAGAAGCTGAAGTTCGGGCTTATTTAAAATATATCGGACAAAGAAAAGAGAAAAGAAACAACTGGAATCTGTCATTTGCAGAAATGTTTCCAACTTACAGTGATCCTCTCATCTCGGTCATTGACCCGGACATTGTTCCTCTTCCAGGAGATGGTGGGCTCAGGATGACCTCTGGGGGGGATACACTCCATGACCGCCGGCTCACCTGCTGCCACCACCACATCACTGGGTGTTTGACGAAAGTCGTCTCTCAAAACTGCAAAAGAGAGAAATGTCCATAGTAGTAATACGGTTTTCATTGTTTTTGATGCCCCTTGTAATCACACACGCAGAGGCCTCTTGACATTTGTACTGACCTTTAGATTTCAAAGGTAATCTACCACACTAAGCAGAAAGAAGTACAATTTCCCTCGACGTGACTTTAATATAAGCAGGACTGGACATTGTTATTGATTCTCTGTGGCTGTATTTCACATGATGTCGCCAAGGTTTTCATTGACTCGGTGTCATGTTTGCTGTGTCAATAGTCATCAATATGGAGGGCTCTTGTAGGGAACCCATGCATGTGATAAATTATTCACTTTGAACCATGCACGCTCAGTATGGTGATCCCTATGGCAAACACGCATAAATACATTGGAAATGTGGTCAAGACAAAAAGACACCTCTCAATCAAACATCTGGATGGTACAGATTTACACTCCAGTCTGTTTTAAATGCATTGAGCTTTCAAATTTCCAAACTCCATGAAAATGCAGCGTAATCAGTTTTTTTTATCAAAGTATGGGTAGTTTTAGATGTGTCATTTGAGTATTGTTTTCACAAGAGTGAGAGCTAGTGTGCATTAACAGGCCAGGGATGTTCCATTTCATGAAACATTCAGGATTTAGCCTCAGGGAAGTCCGTAGCCTCTCCTTCCAAAATTCCTCTATCTGTATTCAGCCTCCATTAGCATTTAACCTGAAGGCACAGTGCTTTTTCTTTTCCATTTCTGACTGCAGAGCTATATGACGTCTCATATTCCAGGTTTGGGGGAAGCTTTTGAAGTGAATGATGATGTCCTGACACTAGACATGTACTAGAACAGGCTTTAGCCATGCAAACCTGCAGGCTACGAGTCTGACCTCATGCAAAAAAAATACAATGGGAATAAAACAATCAATTACTCTGGTAAGATGCCATTCCTGACAAGCTTAAATACTGCCATAAGCACTCTTGAAAAGCAAATGGTCTACATATTAAAACCTGTATTTGACATGTATATTAAAAACAATTTTAAAGGCAATAGCAGCAAATTTTGTTGAAGCAATTCAGCATTTATGAGTTTTCATTTATCGCATTATAATTCTCATCAAAATGAAAGAAAACGTTTTATTCTGTTATTCATTCTGACAGATCAGACCCCCTCATTGCCCTTTCACTCTTCATTCTTTCATTTACACTTGGTGGGAAAACTGCCCAGTTTTCCATCCACTCTTGTAGACTGGAGTCCACTAACACCCAAATGTTGCTCATCTTCAAAATCAGAATGTTTATCACCTCTCAACTTCAAATGACGTGTTACCGGGAGCAAAATTTCCATATGTAAGACCAGACGTGGAAATAAAAGCAAGGCTTTCGGTCCTTTCAAGCAGCACACAAACACAAAGCCACGAGATATAAATAGTATAGATGATCATCAAAGGAAAAATGTTAACTGGAAAACATAGAAAAAACCCCAACCAACAAATATGCAAGTATGAATGGATGTAATTAAGCAAAAGAAACCAGAAAGTATCTGGCCTGTTGGATGTGGACTGAGATGTTTTTGCATTCATCAACAGAGGTTTGAATGTGAACACATCTCCAATACAACATAACGCAACAGTAAATAATAATGAATCTACTGCGAATCCCATCACATAACAGACTTTATCAAAAAGGTCCTTTGAGTCCTTTTGTCACAGACAGGACGCTTATGTGCAAGGATGTCCACACTTCTGCAGCCTGACTATAAATTTTGGTGCAATAAGGTATCAGAAAGAGACTTGACTATAAAGGTCCTTTTCAATGTTGAAATTTCAATTATCATGTGTCCGTTCTAAAATATGTCTTCAATAACACGTTGGGGTTTGTTTTTTTTTTGCAATTTTTGCATAAAGGATCAATAGAAGTGACATGTGAGACCTTCAGAAATAGATAAGCAAACAAAACAGGTTGTTTTTATTATGACAGAGTTCTATGAAAGAATTAACTTGGATGCCTCCGAGTAAATTAAAGAAATTGAGTGTGCACAACACACAATGGGCGTAAAAACAACACAAAATTCAGATATATGTTGGTGTCGTCAATCAACTCAAACCAAAGCAAAGAAAATAAAAGTGCACCACCGAAATAGATTCGAGGGTAACTGCAATTAAGATTGATTCAGATGAGTTACGAACAAAATCGATGTGAAAATATTGAAACTGTTGTGTTCAGATGTGTGAGGAACAGCAACGATGATGTTGTGATGCCACAGCGCAGCAGGCAGGATCACCGATCAATCTGACTAATGACACAGGAGGACGGAGCCCCGTGTTATCACGGCCACCCTCGCCATCATCGTTAACCTGAATGAATCCGCACCGAGGACTCCGACATTTGCTTATCGGGCCTGTGTGATGAGAATTCATTCAATCTCACTGTCAGACGTTTCTGCACGAAGGCTCGTTTCTCCTGCTGTCACCTTAAAGTGCCAGACTCAGAGAAAGTGAGCCGATATATCAGCCTGTTTTTGTTCGTAACGAAGGTCACGAGAGGTGGGCGCGTCCGTGTTTGAGGAGGACCCAGGATATTTTTCATTGCTTCCTAAGATGATGGAGCCTGAGCTTGCTTTTGCCCTGATAAAACTCAGTCTGAAAAAAACAGCCTGATCAACTTTAATCTGTTTGTCTTAGAGGGATCAAGTTCCCACTTATGGCTTTAGACTGAGTCATATCCTGATGGCCAATTACTTAGCTATAGTGCAGTTGGGGCACAAATCCCATTGGTCCCAGCAATCCTGGAATGATATGCCAAACCACACCCCTGGCTTGCTAACCAATCAATATTGGCAGGCCTTGAGACCACCCGGATTAAATTGCTGAGGAAACTGTCCTATTGTATAAAGTCAGAAGGGAAACAGGAAGATGCTCTGCTAAACAGACTGCTAAAATGACCTATCACACAGCATTTTTAACATCATGACTCCAGGGGACGCTGATCTTTCACACTTGCTCTTCACACTGCAGATGTGAGCAGTAAGATGCGATCTAGAAGTTTATTAAGCATAGTGGCAATTACCCATGAGACCCCTTGGGGCCCATATTAAGTGGGAGCACTTTGACCTTTTCTTTAAACCCCTTCAACAAAGCCACAGTAATCCTTGGCAGGATTTAATCAGGGCAGATATGCAGTGAAATATAGAGATGTGAAATATAAATGTTTAATGTCAGACTCTGGAAAATCAGATATATCCTTGTATATATGTCAGGCATCAGTATCACCATATAATATGATTACAGATTTAGATTTCTGTTGGGGCGTCTCAATCGTTCACACGTGGATATTTGATTTGAAGATTGAATCTCTTTATATCATCATCAACAGGTTGAGAACCACTGAGCATCCTTTTCGTTAAGGCCCTGTAGCGTTTTAATTAATTAATCCCTGGGGGTGAGAACATGAAAGTCACTTTGTGCAGACATATAAATCACACGGAAATGTGTGTGGGCAGTAAAGCAGTGTGTGTTGACCACGGATGAGAGCGAGAAGTGTATATTGATTAAAACAAGCAGTGAAGGATGATCATCTGCTCTTTGTGGAGTTTGTTTTTGCAATAATTTACCTCAGGTGAAGAATCATGACTTTTCTCATGTGATCATGTTATTTGATATTAAAAAAGTACAATATTATTACTGTATTGTAAGTTAGAAGCTTCTCTCTCTTCATCTATACATGCAGCCTTGTCACCACAGTGTTCCTCCACGTCCTTTTCACCAAAAACGGGAGCCATCTTTTATAAGTCACAGTCATTACCCAGAGTGGACCCCCCCTGATCGCTATCAAATGCTACCCCATGATGAAACGGCCCATACAGGATATTGCTGTGGGTTTGGCTGGTGATAAGGGGGCTGGTGGGGAGGTGTTTCACAGTTGGAGACAGATGTCCGAGCTGCTTCCCCCACCCACCCAATGTAAACACAGACGCACACGGATCGAGCAACTCTGGCAGCAAACAAAAACCGTATTCATCCAATAATCAGACGATTCAAGCTAAAATACAGACACAAATAAAAAAAAATATAAAACTCAACGTAACATTTCCGACTAAAATTTTTACTACCTACATGTAGATATGATCAGATCAGACAAGGGGCTTAACATGAAGCCTAATGGAGCAAAAATGGATAAAAGGTAGACAAAATCTATCATTAAAGATTATAAATTTGTTTACTTGATCTCCAAAAGGACAAAGAGCTCCAGGCTGGAAAGAAGCTTCCTGTATGGGCTGAAGGTTCCATCCAATTTAGCCTTGTTGATGAATAAAAACCTATTATCCGATCTAGAGCGGACAGCTTCTCAACCTGGTCTTTGTACAGTCTGGCATTCAGCACAAAATCACACATGTACTTTTCATCAACGTCTGGTGAATTGTTCTCCTTAAATGTACCCCCATCTGCTTACTTTTGTCCCTTAGTATGATGTCTGACATGGCCATTTATGCCGCTGCTGAGGCTGCTTAGCTTTGTCAGCTGAGCCCATTTAGCAACAACAGCTGTGACCTCACTCCCCCATAACCCAGACCCCTCCTACCAAACTGGGAGAGATGGTCAAAGACAGCATGAGAAATTATCTCTGCGAAGCTCAGTGTAGATCCGACGGTCAATTTGAGTGAATGCTTCAAAACTGGATTCAAAATAAGACGAAAAACAGTCGAATCAAAGCAGAGAGTGTCTGCGATTCTCTGCGGCACGAATTAGTCTTGCGTGAAAGTGTTGGCATTATTCACAGTCAGCCTCGGGAAAACCAATTATAAGCCAACGGGCTTGGATAACACTGAAATCAAATCCACGAGTCATGGCGATGCATTACAGGAAGATTACAAGTCCGTCATTAGCGTAGATAAAAGTCTTCCTGCAACATAATCAGCAGGAAAACCCAAGATTACATGCTATTAAATATTAATTTCACCCTCTGACACTGTTTACCATGCCTAAATAATTCAAACAACATGATATCAATGTTGCTACATGTGAAATTCTGCCTTAAATCAAGTTAAATGTTACAGTCGGAGCAAAGCCCCCACTCCCCAGTGCTTTAGAACACATGCATGCTGAGGTGCAATGTTTCACAGCTTTTTAAGTGCTCATAAAGGCCTCATCTTTTCAGCATCCTGTTCTACATGTAGTCAATGGTCCTGTCAGAGTGTGGCATGTTGGAAGGGGGTGGGGTGTGCATGGATGAGCTGCAGCCATATGGGTGTAAAGGTCTAATACTTGGCAGCAGCGCAGCCAATATAAGTGGGGGCCCCACATGCTGCAGTCAGAGACAACAGGAGGGTCTCATTATCAGCCACAATTGAAGGGAGGGGGAATTGTGCGTGGGCGGGTGCATGCCTGCATGTTTCTGTGCCCTAATGAAGCACATGGCCCATAACATGTTAAAGAACAGGGGTTCAGGATGACTGGTGACCATCGCATTAGCACAAATCCCCCAGAATGTGACAGAGAATCTGCTACATTTCCACCAGGAGTAGTGGGAACCATTTTCTGATCCCACCACGGACCACAGAGGGTCTATAGGTGATATCCACATCAGCTCAAAACAGAGGCGCATATCTGCACCATTAGGGCGGGGTGGGGGGTGGTTGCTGATTAAATGCTAACAGATTAAATTTAGCATGGTGATAATTGCTACAGACCAAAGTCAAAAAGTTCAGGATGAGGATAGCAAATGCAAACAATTAAATCTATGAACTCAACAACTATTGCACCCACGGCTTGATATATACAAAAATTCCAATGGCATAAAGTAAATAAAACAACAGCTCTGCTAGTCTACATTACAGATTATCTCATCTAGAATTTCCTATTGCGTCATCAGTAAATCCATCCAATAGCAGATAGTAAAACTGTATGTGTTTTGACATTTAAAGGTGTGGGGAAATGACATTAAAATGCACTGAACTCATGTTATAAACACAAAGTCTGTTGTCTTACAGCTGCAATGATGCATCGCTCAGAATGCTTTGGAAGATAACTAAAGATGAAACATAAGCAATTAAAGAGAAGCGCGTGTGTGCTCAGAGCTTCGTGGAGCCTCCATCAATGCCACTTCACTGCTCTGCCTCTTGTTTTCCATCAGACAAACAAGAAGATGCCGGAGGACTTTCAGCCATATTAGCCTAAAACTACCGCATTTGCAAACAAGCCGAGAGTCACATCACAATAAGATGACAACAAAGTGACAACGCACACAAAGTCCCATATTATCCTTAAAATAAAACACCCTGAGTACCCCCAATGATCTCACACAAGAACACAGCTGCAGTACATGTGCGTACATTTCAACACAGTGTTTTCGCTCCACATGTAGGTAAATCCCTCCAGTGTCCCGCAGGACGAATGTTGGCCACAGCAGCAGGTGACAATCCAACTAAAAGCCCCCCCCCCCAGCAACTGTCTCTCACACCCACCCACACACACACACACACACACACACACACACACACCACACTACTAGGGCAGCAAATGAGACATGCGATTAAATCTCATCAGCTATTCATCAGTTCTTCTTTCATTCCTATTTTAAGACCAACTTTTAAAGGGGCAATAAGTGAATTTTTTTCCACGGCTAGGTTTGCTGTCGGTTTGCTGTCTGTAGACCAAAAGGAAGTGTGCGATGAGCCCCCACCCCCCTCCCCGGGCCTCTCGCCTCCTCTGCAAACAAAGCTCTGCAACATCACCATTTTGTGCAACATGTCGCGTGCTCAGTAAGTAACTAATGACGTTAGAAGTCCACGAACGAGTCACCTTCCAGCAGGTTTTCTCTGCTGTTTTGTCTATAAATTAATCATGATGAAGTTAGTGTGTCACTGTTAGTGTGTCACCGCATCAAATGGTGTCAGCAGACACTTTAGTAACTTCTTCCCCAGTGTTGCTGTCATGACGGATCCTGGTTGTCTTCAGGTGAATGTTTTGTTCCACTTTCCGCCATTTCGTTTCAAATGTGCGTCCACGGGCTGCAGCCTTTTACGGGGGAGGAGGAGGGAGGAGGAAGCGAGTCACATGCATGTTCTTGAACACGCCCGGCTTGTAAACAAAGAGCTTGAAATCAACACACACACACAGACACACGCAGAGGGTGTGTGACATTACGCTGTTCTTCAGATGAAATTGTTCCCAAATTGACGACCATCAGTCATCACTTTTTTAAAATTTCCCCCAAAACTCACACACTAAAAAAAAAATTTAGATTGCCATAGAGTATCAGTTAAAATCATTTTTATATCGGAGAACTAGAAATGCTGTAGCTGTGCCAAAACCCTGATTAGAAATAAACAGCTTTTAGACATAGACTTCTTTAGCCCTTTTTAAACTCTCCTGTCTGCTAAAACGTCCTTGAGCAAGAGATTTGTGTCTTATTTCAAAGATGCGCTACTTTAATTGACCTTCAAATTTGACCTTCTGCACTGAGAAGCAAGGAGAAAAACATTAATTCAATAGATAAATATTATCACATCATCCAAACGCAGTCTTTAAGATTTATCCGGCCCATCCTGTGATGCTCTGACTTCTGAGACGGAACGATGGAGCACAGTCAAGGTTGGTTTACAATCATTATCACAGCTGAATGAAACAGAATTTTCTTTAGGAGATGATTTCACCAACTAATTAAAAATGGTTCTCGGGGTGACCTCCGAAGTCTTGTTTAAGGTTAGTACTCACTCAAAAGCAAAACCATGACCGTGTCTGTTCTATGTTTGGTATACAGGGTGTATCTATACAATGGCCGTCTTTTAAGCACCAAAGAACAAACGTATATCTTAAATGTCAGGGATGAGACCTGGCTATGATCCTTTCTAAATGTCATAAAAGGTTAAATAAAAATAAAATAAAAGCTGAATCCAATAAAAATCCCAAACATGAACCTGTCAAAACACGACACGTGCCAGCGACTCCAGTATTTCTTAGCAACCCCCCGATCACATTTAAAAAATGATCAGGCGAAGCCTCGACTGACACGTTTGAGGGACGCCGTCAGAGACAGCGGTGATATTTTGGAGGTGGTTTGAGAGGAGATGGTTTTTGGAAATGTGAAAGAGCGCCTTTGAAATACAGAAAAAGGGACGACATGAAAAGATATTTTAGTCTGAGCCATTTGGCCAAATCATGAGGGATGAGAGGGATTCAAAGGGAGGAAAATGGACCGAGAAGAGAGGGAGGCCAGCTGCACTTGGATTGTAATCCAAGCAATATATTCCATGATATGGCAACAATGGGATTATAAAAGCATTCATGGAAGAAAGACAAATATGTAATGTATGCATGACCTTGCAAAACACCATTAAATCTCCTGTGCTGGCCCCACCCCACAACATGGAGGGCCCCCACAACAATAGCCTTGCATAGGTGGTCGAGCTCCTGTGTGGTCAGCTAATAAAGCAATTGTCTGGGCCTGAAAAGAGGATTACTTTAATCTAGTAATGGCCATCGTCGTGTGGCCTATATTAGTGGGGTAAGAGGGTCACTGAGGATTGTTGAGAAGCTATTGTGACCCCACCACCCGACTACCACACACTGCCCACAGCTGACCCTCTGGCCCAGTCAAAGCTACTGTAGTTCAACCATCCGGAAAATCAGAACCCCTCTTTAACTCAACCTGAAGGGAATTCCACTACTACATACAATAGAGCCCCCTCCAAGAATGAGCCCCTCGCATACGAGCCATTAATTATTGACTGTCGCACAGAGATAAAGGAAATAAACACTGTCAGGAATGCCTTGACAACAATAAGGCGATGTCAACGTTAACAGGAGTCACGCCACTGCAGCACCGTGCCTTTCTGCTCCCAGGCCGAACAATGGCAGCGTTGTCAAATTAAAAGCATGTTGCAACAGAAGGCAACAATGAAAGTTCGCACGTCTCCATTACAACCTGGAAGCGTTCCATTTTTCAGAGCAACGCTAACTGTATTTGTTAAATCCCGTCTCATATCACTCGGAATGTGAAAGCAGTGTTTAAAGCCTTCAAAAATTCATGGGCGTAGCTACTTACGGTACTTACGCGCTCTTACCTGTGGGAGTGCGCAGACACAATCGCACACAGCCGCACCTCAACCGCATTAGCAGTGGCTAAAGTTGAGGCCAAACATGAAATGTGGACCTTTAATAACCAAAATGGGGTCTGAGCCGCTCACCTACTACTTCATGGAGTTTGCTGGCACAGAGCTTTTGCAGCACGAGTGATTTTAGCCTGTAATCCTCAGCGGCAGTACTGGTACCAAATATGCTGCGCTGATACCAGTCAAATGAATTTGGTGAGTCTCATTTTTGCCTCTGTCAGGGATGGATGGGATGTTAAATACGGAGACCCCGTCAGCTGTTTGGAGACGTCGCCGCCGCCATTCTGTGAGGCCTATAAGTTTGGGCAAACAATCACATCTTAACGCCGGTTGTGAGTGAGTTGCTTTCAAATTCTTGCCATCAGACCACTTCAGTTTTGGAAGAAGTGACCCAATTTTCTATTTCTAGATTTATTTTATTGATTTGTCACTAATGTTGGTGGGTTGTTGTGTTCATCTGGTTTCTTTGAGGAAATAAGTGAAATACCTTTAACATTATTATACATTTCAATTGTAACCCTGTAGAGGGAGAAGTTTCCACAGGATCAGAGCAGAAGGTATGTGATGATCCACTTTCCGCCCTGTTTGCCTGCCTGGTCGGTCCTGTCGACCGGAGGTGGGTGTGAACATGGCGGACGTGGTGCGACTGGCAATAGCAACAGTTCCAATTTTCCACCCTGTCAACAGACTCTAAAAGCAGATGCATCTTAAGCCAGAAATGCACTCAGCTCCAGTTGAACGACTTGAGCATTCACTTGCTGACCTTTTCTAACTAGAGGTGGGAACACATTTTAAAATGACAAAATGAAACTCGCATAAATACACAGGAAAAAGAAATCAATAAGCCTTTTCCACAGCTGTTGCTCCTCTATTTACCAGCTCCAGACAGATCAAATATCTAAATACAAAGAGTTTAGGTCTGCTGTGGCCACAGAAATCACTGAAGGATGATTTTTCTCTCAATAGAGATATAGGAAATGTTAATCTAAGGACAGAGAAGGCTTATTGAAGCATCTCATTGTTTTTAACAGTGGCTTGATGGGAGCAAAAATACAGAAAATCAGACCAAAATACAGAGGAAGTAGCATAAGCAAGTTAAAAAAAACAAAAAAAAAAACACCCAGAATATTTACAAAGTAATGCCAATTAAAACCTACAGCATGGCTATCAAATGGAAATCAAAAAGGACAGTCAAAAAGAGAACGTATCACCAGAAATGAGTGATGTCATCACTGGAATAAACAATGAAAAATGTTGTTCTGAACCACTAAAACTCCCATTTACTGGTACAACATGTCCATTTAGAACTGCCAAAACTACTAAAGCTCATTTTACACAAGAATAAATCTGAATGCACCTGTGCTTCAAAGAACAGAATCACTTATTTCCTCTTTAACAACAAAGGAAACCAAAATAAACCAAATGAAAATGACCATTTTAACCATCCCCCGCTGTTCTTTCATATCCTCTCGGTAATTTGGAGTGATTGTGATTTTCCTGTCGTGTTCATTTTGTGGCTTTACTATAAAACGTTTTTTAAATGCAAATGAATGATATTGTTGTTGTTATTGTCATTATTAATTTGTGTGGGATTAAAGCCAAGCTTCCTGGCTCATATTTATTTCTTTTAATCTCCACCCTCAGGCAACAGACCCGTTCCTCCCGTTAGCATCCCTGCAGGGCTAATGTTGGCCTCAATGAGCCAAAGTGGCTTTGGGTCATTTGCATCTGATAATGCAAAACTAATGACTATCAATTAATCACATTCTTAACTAATACTCGAGATGCATTCGGCTTTAATGCCTTTCAATATGGTAAATGTTGAAATTAATCCTGGTCTACGCGTTTTTTCAACCTTTGAAAATCTGCATATTTAAATGCCACATTACAACATACGAGAATGTTGCTGTTAAAATTCATGAAACAGAACTGTGTAATGTATGTAAATGTAAATCCAGCTACATTGTGCCATGAATTTTACATCTCACCTCTGAGATGTTTCACCTCTGACCATTTTTTTAGGTCTTTCTCAATACTTTTAAACCTTCATGAAAATGATGAGTTCCAGCTCTGTTAGCTGCTTCAGTGGTTCTAATGCTGTATTAGCACACGAGTCTCATCCAGACAGAGCACAAGGTAATCAACAAGTGAAAAATCTGGGTCGAAATGCAAATGCGTGGTCTTTATGGAATCCTAATACTGTCAGGATTACAGTGCATGTGTGAAAGCAGCTTAACACTAACTGACAGACGTTTGTGGGCATATGTGAAGAATCTGGGTGTATCAGTGGCTGGCAGCTCTTGTAGATAATGGGATGTGATTGGACACCACGGTGGTGTGCGTGGGGTCTTTATTGCACCCGTGCATCCCCCGTGACCCCGCTGCATTGTTGTTTAAACTCTTGCTCGTTCTCTGCACCACCTGTTGTCAACGCCTGAAAACCCCCCACTACAACTGATCCTTTACAACCCACACAGACAGACACACACACTCTTGTCAGTGGTCTAATTAATTCATGGCTGTCCTCTGGAGGAGGGTCTGGCTGGTGGGTGTGGATCTGATAATCCAGCTCGTGCCCCGTGGCCTCACTCTGGCCATCTGATCCCCATCTTTTAAGAACAGAATAGCCGCCAGCTCTGTCCTTAACAATCCCATTAGTGAAGCATGAACACACCTGAGAACTCACACTGAAGCAGACAAGGAAAGTCTGCTGTCACTGGTGAAGGTTTGAGGAAGACATGCGAAGCATCCTCAGTCTTCACATGTGTGATGCAGACAGCTAAACATGTCCTGAACACTCAGCTTTGACCCATCACAAGTCCAAAGTGTTTTCTATTTTATTCTAAATGCCTTGACTGCATTCCTGACCAAGCTTACGGCTTCGTTCACTCGTCTCCCATCAGCTGACACTCCGGTCGGCGTTCTCCGAATTCTAACAGGTGTTGGGGGCCTTTAGTGGTCACTTAGCTGGACCCGCAGTTCCACCGTGTGAAGATGTATGATCACTGCGCCGGGTATGACAGCATGATGCACAAAGCTCCAATCAGGGCCCATATGTCTCCCCAACACTGGGGTTAATGACAGGCACAGCGGGCGGCTTACAGAGGCTGGTCTGTGGAAGGAGAGGGGGGCAGGGACTTCTTTTTATCACAACTCTCTCACTGGAACACTTTCCTAACACCGAACCCCACAAATCCGACACCTTATTTCCTTTCCCTGCATTCAAGAAGCCTGAAATGTAATTTTCTACATAGATGTGGGAGCATGAGAAGTGTTATTCAGCTACACAACTTTCCTTGACAGTATTATAATAAATCTGGAGTATTTCAAGGATTCAGAGGAAAGCTTGTAAGACCTGGAGCTATGCAGACATGGCAGTTTTTCTTGTCATGAATGATTTTCACATGTTTGGTCTAGAGCACCAATGATGACAAATTCTAACGACAATCTTAAATTGTTATTTTAAGGTTAAGGAGGTTTTGTGTATATATGAGTATCAAAATCCTCATTCTACTAGCAAAGTCCATGTTTGGTCCACTAGGAAAAGTCCATGTAGAGCTGTACATAGGTTATAGTTAGGGTAAGGCTTAGGATCAGGAGCTGGGTTTGGTTGGCATTATGTCTTTGATGGCCCCCATAAAAATAGAAATGTGAGAATGTGTGTGTGTGTGTGTGTGTGGGGGGGGGGGGGTATGTGTGTGTGGAAAGAGAAAGGAGGATCTCCGTTTTGACAGTAATGTTCAGCTGTTACCCAACACTGCTGTTTAAAGGATTATTACAAGTGGGAAAGTTGGCTCCAATCATGCACACACACACACACACACACACACACACACACACACACACACACCACACACACACACACACACACACACCATGTCTTCACCTGTTTAGCCACCAACATGCCATAAGTCAGTTGCCATCTTGCAGCTCTCCTGCTCTATTTCACGTCCTAATGGTCAGTCTGAGGGGGCTCAAACAAAAAAGAACCCCCCCCCCCCCACCCCCCAACTGCCATCAACATCACAAAAAAGCACCTTTCCTCTCCAGTCCCCTGTCAGCGTGAATATTCATGAGATATAAATTCAGCAGGCAGAGCTGTACCACGCTTAATAAAAAAACATCAGAGGTATAAAACAGACAGAAAGAGCTGCTGGGAGCTTGGGCAAGTCCCTGTGAATGTCAGCCCCCCACCCAAGGGTGTCTGGCCTGTTGGCTCTATTGTGCTTGACTGACTTTTATGCATCTGACATGAATTGGCCTCTGCTCATGGCACACGACATTTTCAGGATCAAAGATTCTCTTTTAAAGCATGAAATCAGAGAGGATTGGGGTGAAAAAACAGGCATTTTTAGAGGGAATGCTTCAGTAAAATGACACTTGGTGATTTTCTTAACTTAAAAAGCCAAGTCAAGTACGGCTTGCCAAAGCACAAAGGATTCGATTACAAGGTTTATAAGCAAAGAAAGACCCCACTTTTAGCATGGGATTGTGTAAAAATGCACCACAAAGCCTTTGCACGCCGACCAGATTCACTCTAATAGAAAACCAACCACCACAATGTCTACTATGAAAGAATGGTCCTTGTCATTTGATTGATTTTATAGCTTTGTCTCTCTTCTTCGCAGCCGTGTGTGCTCACTCACGGATGCTGACAGAAAAAAAAAAACCCACACGATAGTCACAGAAGTGTAACCAAAAAAATATGTCAGGTTTGAGCAGGAAGGGCCGAGTGACTACAAGTTTGAGGCTGATTCAGCCAGAAAGGAAACATCATCTGACGTTCTTAATACAATATGAGTAAAAGAGAATCTAGATTATTCTGATATAATTGTTAGAATTCCAGATGATCCTGAAAGTGTCAGTTCAGATGAATAAAGTTTCCAGTCACAGGGAAGGGAGCGATCGATACTGACGGTCTATTACACCTCTAATGACTGAGCTATAGTCTATATTACCTGCAGCCATCGTCTTGACTGAATATGTTCACACAAAGGAATCAGACAAATATCCTCAGCTTATCCAAACTTCCCAGAGCCCAAAACAATGGGACTTGTCATTACAGAGAAATTGTGTTTAAAGGAAACTCTCAACTCAACAAAAAAGATTGCAGAGAGACACGATAGGGAAAAGTAACCCCACCATGCAGGAGGAGACACCTCAATATGAATCCAGCCTGCTGAACTGTCAACGACAGCAACAAGTAACGCGCTCCCAGCTGTTCCCAACATTCTAGATAATGCCTGATTATTTTTCTTTTGGTACAGATTAAAAACATGACATTAATCCACATATTTTATTTTCTCAGTGAGAATAAGAGGAAACGCTGAAGCAATTACTCCACAACTGCTGAGAGGGGTTAGCGGAGGATGCTACCAATGCTGGCTGAGCCGCAGCAGCTCTTTTGAGTTTGCGCTCAGCTCTCAGCTTCCAGGCTGGAAAACAAAGTGGCGGGTTACAACAGTGTCATCTTCTCTGCTGCCACACTGAGCATACTGGCATCTCCGGACAGTTTATGTGCCAGGGGCCATATCTCCGGCCCCCGAGGAGTCACATAGACTGTGTTTCAGGAAGTAGCCTCGGCTTGGCTCTGGCACTGCTGCACTGTTTGTTCTATACACTCTTTGTCTCTCTCTCTGTCTCTCTCTCTCTCTCTCTCTGTCTGTCTGTCTGTCTGTCGTCTGTCTGTCTGTCTGTCTGTCTGTCTGTCTGTCTGTCTGTCTCTCTGTCTGTCTGTCTGTCTGTCTGGTCCAATCTGTCCCTATCTCAGAAAGTGTGTTTGTGGGTTGCTGTGGGTAACTGTAGACAGCTAAATCCATGCTTACAATGTGCCACCAAGGCTAACGGATGCTAATCTGTGAATCTGTGAGGGCTTCAGGAAAGACAGCATCAGGATCTGGTCAATTTCTGATTAAAGTGGATACGAGGGAACAGCAACCATTAGTTAATCTCTTTGTACGAAACATTTGCATGGAGCATGAAAAGAAATGACCATTCAGCATATTCATTTTAGTGTGCTGCCTCGCTGAAGGTTTCTCTGATTCCGCTTAATTATTTCCTATACATTTTCCACAAAGGTGCATCGTGTGGTCACCAAACAGGCAGAACAGCAGAGAAAGCCTCATTTACACTCATTGCTGTTGATGCAAAGACTAATTTAACATTCAATCTCATTGTAGCAAACAAACAAGACGCGATCGCCTCAGCAACGCTCGTCACTCACGCTCAAGTCTGTGTCAGCCTGGCCTGAAAACATTAAGGCAGATTGGACTGTGTGCACAGGAGTAATGCAACATTATCATTTGACTATTTGTGAGCTGGTGAATGTTTAATATTGTCAGAGGAACAATCTGGAGATTATCAGGAGGTTTAGGCAGATGTCATCAGTAAAAAACTCAGAATCTATGAGATTTGATTCTATGATCATGTCTTCATTTAGCGGTATAGATGTTTCTTGTACCTATTTTGATAGGGTGATTTGAATTTTTTTATTATTTAATAAAAGTTCTTGTACCATTTTATTTACCCATTAGGTTTCAGCGTTTAAAGATTAGAAAAAGCCACGTCTGTGGGGAATAAAAACTTCAAAAACCAAGGTCAAAAGCACATTGCAGCCCCATATTGTTCCTATTTTCTATTACCCTCCCTCTAAAAATGATTTATTTCATTTCATTTCTTGTTTGCCTTTCATATAAAGAAGAGAAGCTCATTATGAGCCAAAATTCAGCCTTTTTGCTGCAGAAAGGTGAGGGAGGGCGCTGCTCAAAGCCTAATTATTACAGGAGAATAAAAGCTGATTCAAGGCTGGCTGTCATGAAATGCAGCCTGATAAGGAAGTTAAAGTGTTCAGGGAAATGCCAGAGCAGATTAGAGAGGCGACAAAGGTTGAGGGTTCAGTGGTTTTTACTGCGGTGAACCGACTACAGTTTTACAGCGATTGGTGCACGTTAAAGTGAAAGAACTTCTTGAGCCCTTTGGTTTTGCACATTAGTGAAAACAGAGAGGCCAGAGTGAAGGATTAGAGAAAATGTTGAAAATTAAGTCATGGCACCGCTTATTTTTGTTCAAATTATTAGACAAGAATAGATAATAGAAGCAAAAATCCAGCATAGCTGTCAAGTTGTTTCTATTCTTAATCCAACAGCATCTGATTTATCCTCTGTTCTGAAAACAGTGATCGCACAATCACCTTTTTTTAACTTTGCTGCTGCTCATGTTGTTACGACCCAAGCATCCCTGCTAATAGCATGTGACTGGGCTATGTGGACTGAAATGATGTCTGCTGGAGGGACGGCGAGGTGGTCTTTTCTCCTCCTGGAACATTTCATTTATTTAGCCTTTTTCTTTACTATCTGCTCTGTCCAGTGGCGACAACTATTATCTTTCTGCAGGCGCTCACTGTCATCCATCTACATTAACAGGCCTGGTCACAACATGACAAGAGGCCATGCTCTCTTCATAGAGAGGAGATTGGGTGTCTAGAGCGGGCAGAGCGGTGGGGTGGGAGGGGGTGAAGGTGTGAGCTGCCTGGAGATCTGACACCAAGGTCAGGGGTGACGCTTTGAGATAAGTCACCCTAGTGATCGTGATAACCATCCAGCAGGGGCTTCAGAGCTGCCCACTACAAGCTGGAATAATCAAAGGAACGTTTCACTGGTTTCAGACGTGAAGCTTAACCATTTTTCATCAAATGGTTTAGAACTTCGCGATCGACCGGTCGATCGCGAAGCTACTGTGGGTCGATCGCATGCTTTTTCTGACAGAGGGGTCACTGCACATGCGCACATAATGGTGCGTTCTAGCAAGCTAGTGTGTTAGCCTCCAATTTATTTCTTCTGAACTTAAGGATCTAAAAATGAGTGGGGGAGCTGGAGCAAGTAAAAAGCCAAAAACGTACCATTGCGATACGGAATGGGAGGTGGACTTTTTTTTCAATCTGTCACTTTCAAAGTGTGTTCGCCTCATCTGCCAGTCTGTCATCGCTATACCGAAAAAGGGAAATGGGGAGCGGCATTTTCCGACTGTTCATAAAAGCTACGATACTAACTTCCCTCCGAGAAGGAGAAGGTGAAGGAACTAAAATCCCAGTTGTCAGAACAGCAGTCATTTTTCTCACAGCTGACTTGAAAAGCAAAGGCAGCCACCGAAGCTTCGTTCCAGGTCACTGAATCGTTAAGAACAAGCAGCTACTGTCCGGACTATGCATCCCTGGCTGATTCCATTCAGTGCAAGTCATCAGAGTAAGGTAATGACAAAAAATGCACAGATTTGTATTGAGCAATATGGATTCATGTAGTTATGGGAGGTACACCAACATAGATGGTTCATATAAAGAATTCTCAATATATTTATGAATAAATGTATGTTTTGCAAATTTATCGTAGGTAGATCTTCTTGACTTGGTCATTTGAAAAGTAGCATGCTGAAAAAGTGTGGGCACCCCTGGTTTAGAAAAATCTAATTACTGTATGTGATGTGTCAGATATAACATATACAGTAGAACAGGGGTGTCCAAACTACAGCCCGCGGGCCAACTGTGGCCCTTCGTCCATTTTTAATTGGCCCGCAAGACATTTTATAAATAGAATAGAATATGGCCCGTACCTTTGCTTGAGTATATTGGACTTTTTAGTTTTAACACCAGGGGAAGCTACTGTTGGCATCAAGGCAGTTACTCCACCAAAAAGGAAAACCTGCTTTTGCGCATCACTTTGTAATAAGCGTTTTTCTGGTTAACACACAGTGTACACACCGCTGTGTACAGCGCACACACTGCACACGCAAAAGCAGCTCATCTCATCTGATGCAGATTTGCTCCTTGATCAAGTGACATTTGTCCGGATTTTTGGCCCGAGTGGCGTCAGATCAGGACCACACAGCTTGATGGCCCGATTTACATACCCAGCTGATACTCACCAGAATAATTTACTAAATTTATACGCACGTCCAGTTCAGTCTTTTAATGTTGATAACCATTTCAAGTGAACGTTATTAGGTGTGCTCCTAAGCCTAATAACTTAAATAACAAGCTTGAAATCTACCAGTTCCATTTTCCCCTTTATTGTTTGATCTCTGTACTGTAAATCTTCTAAGAAGAAATCTGAGGCTGCTGTTCTGGGAATGAGCTACCAAAGCTTTTTCTGAATAACTCAATAAAGATCCATTTATGGGAAGCTGTGATGAAGGCAGTTTTGTCTTTAATTATATTCAACAATATAACATATTTGACCACTTTTAATTGATTTTTCTAACTTTAATACACTAAAGTTAAGGCTATATACCTAATTTCTAGTAAGTGGCCCAGCCCCTCCTATATTTTTATGTATTTGGCCCTCGGTGAAAAAGTTTGGACACCCCTGCTGTAGAACAACCAAACCAAACCTTCCCATCAAAGAATGCACGCACGCACACATGCACGCATGCACATGGGTCAAAATATTAGTGCGACACTTACTCGCCACCTCCAGCGATGCGTTTCGGCTGACCGCTTCACCGAGGTAGTTTCTAGCGACACAAACGTACACGCCTTCATCGGGTTTGCTCCGCCTTCCGTGAACAATCCTGAGGAAGAAGAGGGATCCGCTGGGTAAGAGCATACGGTGGGATCGAGGGTCCTCTCTGTCCGTCTCCACTCGCTCGCCATCCTTGTACCACTCCACCATCGGAGTAGGTCGGCCTTCGGCTTTACAGTTGAGGGTGGCCGGCTCGCCTTTGGACACGATCAGGTCAGACGGGTGTTCTATGATGCGAGGAGCTGCATCTTCTAATCTCGGTCGAGATCCTGCAAAAACAGGGAGCGTTTTAAAGATTTGATAGATTCTGATAAATGTATTCAAAGTGATTGTTAGCTTGAACGTAGCTATTTCTATTAAGACCCTTTCCTGTGTGCCTGAAAGTGATAAATGAAGGCAGACAGAGACGTTCTATATGTCAGCTCTGAAAAATCCCCAGCAAATCTATCCTTCCTCTTCCTTTTTCAATTTGAATGACAGCATGTTGGCAGTACAATTATGCATAAAAAGCAATAACACAAACTGGAGAGCCACGAGGCACAAGTGAGATTTCCCCCTGGAGAGCTTCTGAAAGAATGACAACATGAGGCGCGACTTGCCAGAGATAATTGCTGTACAGTCATGACTGTGAGGAGATTTTCAGACTTCTCTCTCCGTATCGGTGTTTCATTTGTTCCTCCATGCTCAGACTGACATCAGACTGTCATCATTTCTTTCATATTTCAAGCCAGATGTGCAGTATATTTTTTGTATGTTTATTGTAAACTTTAGTGCTATTCCAATAAGCTTCTGAAAGATAGCTGATAAAATGGAGAAAGTGCTGATTTAGACATCATATTAATGTTTTTGACACCAGCTTAAAAAAAAAAAGGAAACCTTCATAATTGGTCTATCTGCCTTGTTAAAAGTTAAGACTTAAATCTACCATTGTGGCTTCCTGGATCAAGTAATGAGGAAACTGTGTCTGAGCTAAATATCATCAATGTGGTAGCAGTGGCTAATGACCAGACTATCCAGGAGGGTTACGCCTGACAATTAGCACCACTGTTTAAATCTGCATGCTGACTGACAGAAAAATAAATCCCAGCCATTCGTGCTTAAGGGTCAGGATTAAAGACGAGCTGACGTCTTACATGGACAGCTAGAGTCTGGAGAGAACCACGGGCTGTCTTCAGAAAGGAGTCTAATAAGTAAGTTTGGACCCTCTAAGGCCTTATTAGCTCCCACACATGGTGTACTATAAGAACACAGCCACAACCCTGCACCATGCACGGGAGCTAATAAAACCTCAGGGATGCTGCAGCAGCAACAGTGACTGACGAGAAGGACGTAAAGATGAACTACTGGCTGGACTGACAATGAGACAATAACACGCTCTATGGACAAATCTGGCAGCCACCACGGGTTGAAGGGGTGTCCATGTTGACATTTTCGCTCTCCTCTTTTTTGAGGCTGAGGCATACATTAAACCATTTAAGATGTTGCAAACGCTTCAGAAAAGTGTCCCTCAGTCATTCAGCCTGCTGACATTGCCTCCAAGCATGTACAAGCTCACACACAGCCGCTACATTCTCACATTCAGATGTGGGTATCAATGTTCCAATTATGTTTAAATATAAAAGTGATTTCCTTAGAGACCACGCAGACCAGTGATGATAATTCTCATTTTTTTTAAAAGTAATGAACAGAGAACCGGATGATATAAACCGGTTCATAACAAAATTGCAATCATGACTGCTTATCAACCATCATATCAATTGATGCAAATCCACAGGGGGGTTATTGATAACTGATTACTAAGTGACCACTGGATCAAGATGCAGAATGCTGACTGAATCATTGTTCTCTAAAACCAATGCTAGCATGAATATGTAGCTCTAGCAGCATAACTAGATGGTTGGTCAATACAGCATTTCCATCACACCAAGACGAAACTTCTAACCTCTTGTTATCAGTGAAAAAGGTTAAATAGAGTTTTCAGCACAGAGGTGTAAATTAGATACAGCAGAAACACTTTACGTTGAACCAGGCAAACCTGTTCAGTTATAGGTGAGTTCAAAGGTCACAGAAAGCCACAGACAGCCAGATATTTTATATACCGTACTGTCAAAGTTAACTTTAGTCTGCAGAAAATGGGAAGACAAGAGGGAAGAGTCCAAGAGGGTGGCGGAGGAAGAAGAAATGATTAAAAGCTGCAAGCGTCCTTTTGAGAATGGGGATAAAATGCTGAGAAAGAACTTTTCACCCGATAGGTTTTGAAAAAGTGGCTCAGTGTGATATAAAACACAAAGAATAGCACTGCCAAACACCCTCGGCAGCATCACCTCGCGTTATTTATGCCCGACGTTGTGATTGCAGCAGTTGCGACACTCACAGTGCGCCTGCGATCATTTGATTTGCTTCCTTTCCAAAACACAAGAAAACAGAGCTTAAAGATTCGACACACGGTTCAACTAGACTTTTCACTCTGAAGCACAAGTTCTTCCAAAAATATACTGTAGAGGTGGGAAGTTCAATGAAATTTACAATGTAGCTGCAGGTCAAAGAAGCGACTGTCGGATCGCCTGGACCATTTAATTAGAGCTGTGTGTACGTTCAGGCTGACGCTGCTAAAAAGCCTCGACAGAATTTGTTGTTAGAAAGAAAAACAGAGTCGGCTACCGGAAGAGGAGGAGATCTGCTCATCGGGAGTTTGTTTCGGCATCACTTTAGCTGACAGGTGAGACGAGATGAACAGAAATGTCACACCTTCTCATCCATGTGCTTCAATGCTGTCATTACACATGCTAAATTAAAATATATATTTTTTAAAAACGGTCTCCAGCCATGCTGATTAAACCTTTTTCTCTCTGCGTGACGGACTCACAGAGCTCCTTTCAACCCAGTGGTGCCCTGGCAAAAAGGAAGATTAACACTTGCTCTAGTTTGGAAACTAAAATTAAGGCTAAGCTGAGCCAAATCCCACTCTGCACTTGAGATAACCAACCGCGTGTTGCTGCAAAAATAGCCAGATGTTTTTGGCTTTAAAGTTTCCTTTTGAGTTGAACGGGTTGTTTCAGCCAAAGTGATCTGGTGATCTGACTGAGCATCATGATCTTTGAAGAACAAGCAGAGGAGAGATTGTTTATTTCAGCTGTTCAGTCAGAACAGACAGGAAGTCATGAAAAGGTCCAGCAACTTCACATTAGAGTTTACCTTGGTTACATTTTACAACCTTTTTCCCTGATGCTGAATATAACTGCAACTGTTGCTGTGTTATTTCAATAAACAGGAAGTGACCACGGACTCTGCATTGATTCCTCTTGTTAGAACTTGTTTTATTGCTTTGTAGCCACTTCCTCCTCCTCCTCCTCCTTCTTCTCCTTCTCCTCCTCCTCCTCCTCCTCTCAAAAAAGGGAGATAATTGATTTGCAAATGTGAATTCACAGTTCAATGGGGATCAGACAGGGGAGGGGGCAGTCGGCTTCTCTTTGACCCTGTAGGGAGGCCAAAGTCGGCCACTTGAATGACAAAGAAAGTGCTGGTTGAAAAGACACTGCCTCCTTAATTGAGCTTGTGTTGATGCTAATGGGCGGGGTCAATGCTGAAAAAGGAAATCGGGTGTTTTTATCGTGTCCCTCCAGGGGCTGGCAACAGATTCATGAGCTGGGGGCTCAATTGCTTTCTTTCTGCTAGTCTTTAATAAAATGAGAAGAAAAACAGTCCAGACATCCAAGCAGAATAAAGTTCTCTGCAGAGAAAAGCGGTTTGGTTCAGTGTTTGACCAAATGAACAAGGGAGAAGTATTTTTCACTGTAGATAGTGAGAAAACACTGTAGCTTTTCTGGACAGGCAGAAAAAAGACCACAAAGCCCAAAAGACCATTTTAAAACAAAGAATAATTCATTCTAAATTATGACTGTGAGGCCAGGGGTTTAATTACTTTACACTCTGTTTTAGTTCCAAGAGCAGCACCCCATCTAGGTGAATTAATACACTATTTTCAGCCTGCAGTATGTTCTCCTATAAAACATCTAGTAACATTGAAACAGGGGTTCTGCAAATCTACTCTGGCAGCATCTGTCAAACTATTTCCATAAAGCAGAAATTATCATCCAAAACAGATTAATCTCATTTGTTAGCATCCAATTGTTTCAGTGGAAGAGCATGTTTCTTCCACCGAGAGGAACGTTGGGCTGCAGCGTTACGAAGGAACAAGAGAGCAATGCCTTTAATTTTAATGGGAATCCCAGCAGACCAGAAGTAACAAATGACAAAAACTGGGGAAGGAAATAACAAAAGATATTAGCGGTACTGGTGCTGGCAAAGATGATCGCTGGCATGATGCTCCTCTGTGCTGTTTTGATGCTCATTCAGGCATCAACAATGGTTCACTGTGCTTCTCAGTTTTGCTGGAAACCTCAGGAAAGTGTCCCAAAGGGGCCTTGGAGATCCCACAGACCAGACCACAAATGTTCAGCTTCACCACTGGGTGCACAAACATGGCTTGTGATTAAAGGGTAAGGCTGGGGAGCCTCGAGAGGCTCTCACCAACAGAGCCACCATAACTGCGGGGAAATGCCACCGGCTTCCTGTGAGGCCCACAGCAACATATTAGATCTGAGTCCACGTCTACACACATGCACACAGTCTGATTACTATCAGCTATCTGTCTGAGCGCATGCATCACGCAAATCACTGAGGGAGGAAAGGGTCGAGACGTGGACTTCCTGAGTCCACATGTAAAAAAAGAAAGCTGAAGAGTTGTGCAAATAACGTAAAGGTTGATCAAATATGGACAGAACCTGTAGTTTCTTTTAAAATGGAGTCCTCCAACACACTATTGTGCTGATCTCCTCCCTCTTTAAAACCTTAAAACGCCATGCAGCGCTTAAAAGGTTTATGGTCAGATGTCATTAACCATCATTTTCTGGGTTTGTCCCAAGTTTAAAAAGTATGACAGAATGATCAGAGACAGGATGGAAAGCATCCTTATTACATATTGCATATCGGATAGCATATTGCCGGTTGCCAGACTTAAAAAATGGTTGAGCAATGGCCGACGCAGCCTAGGTGATGCCCCCCCCCCCCCCCCCCCCCCCCCCCCCGCTCCTTTATTAAGAGTTCATAGAAAAATATGCACTTAGAGAAAAAATCTTGACTTCTTACTCCAACAAAAAAAAGGAACATTTCCAAAGTAGAAACTGAAATTCTCTCTGTTGACTGTCTAAATGACAGATTTGGACAGAAGTGATAACAGATCAAATGAGCTTTTTTCCAAAGTCATATTTCTTTGCCAAATCTTCATTTTCAGGACATCCCACACTGTCGTGCACCACAGCTGCTGCCTGAGGCAGCGGCAGAGACCCTCGGACTGTCTCACGTCAGGTAACTCCAGGGGCTGCCGCTGTGCAGAAACAACTGCAGACATCCCATCAGAATCCACAACCTCTGTTGGACAACACAATATTCCTTTCAATTAGCTGTTGCCCTCAAAATAACAACACTAATGTTGCAACGAACCGTCTATTACCCAAGTCCAAGCACGTGCCTTCAGGACTACTCTGTATCCTGAAATCCTGCTATGGTTACGTTTGTGGTTCTGTTTTGGTTAGCCGCACTCATATAGCCATTCTTTGGGTTCTGCAGAGCTGGCTAGATAAAATATGTGCCAATGATCAGCTCCATAAAAGCAGCTCTGGAGCAAAAATCCTGTCTTGTCACTTCTCTTCACTTCTTCTATCTGCATCAGGACAGATTTCCTCAGCATATTTACGCCACCTTTGTTGTACACGAGTGGGACATTTTCCATGACACTGGATTATTTTGCTCTTTGCACCGAATGTTGCCCAGTTAGTTGTATTACTCCACAGTGTTAAGGGTGTTTGGTTCACATCAGTTTTCTGTAGCTACAATTAAGGCGGGGCCAGCCCTCCTAAAACCTCTGGAACTAATTCTGGAGGCCATCCATCTGTCTGCAGCCCGAGCTGCGGCGTTCAGGCCGTATTGTGCGGGGCCCCACGGGTATGTTGCACTTGAGACCTGCGAGGAGGAGCGATAGCTGACTTCTCCTGTCAGCACTCGCTGCTAAACAGAGCTTGGTGTCGTCACAGTGCTTTGATGGGGAAATCTAAGAGGGACTGTGTTTGCTCTGGCACCCAGCACTGGGAATTAACTCACTACATATACGTACATCTGGTTTGACAATAGCCCATAAGGCACTTGCAAACACAAAGCTGAGGCCGTTATTCTCCCTTGCTTTAGCAAATCCCAATTAATCTGTAATAACTAGTTGTATTCTTATTGGTGCACGTCAATGGCTTTCCTTGATGTTAAGTGCAGAAACATACCAATCCAATCTGGTAACCAGTTTTTAGGAATGTATTGAGTCATACAGAAGTTGTGTAACAGCTCATCTGTTCTTCCCCGGGTTTAAATAAGAGCTGGCTGAAAACTTGGTCCATTTTCAGGAGATGCACAGCGTATTTCAGTGTATTATGCAAGACGCACTGAGCTATTGACAAGCTGATTGATCTGCGAGGAACAGATGGGAGGCAGCTGGGGGAGGGGAAGTGTGCGTTTGCTCCCAAAGTGACGACAAAGCTCTCGCTGTCCTCTTCTCGGCACAAAATAAAATATGTGGTGTCAGTTTATAACAGCGCCACTGCGTGTTGCCCGAATCTGCAGGTACTGTAAGAACAGCATTCAGCGGCTGAAGGAGGCCAAGAATAATCAGACAAAATTCACCTTTTGTAGAGGAAAAGGGCTGATAATGAGCTAATAATCATATTTTACTACTTTTAGGTAAATAATTTGAGGATGCTTGAGCATAAAGTCTCAACAAAAATCAGAAAGAGAAATAAGAATTAAAGAAATTCTAATGAGTTTCTAGGACCCCTGTGTGGTTATTATAGACAAAGCCTTGATGACAAGAGACTTAATCAAGGTTACACAAACCTCATCTGTAGATGATCATCTCGAGACACTGAGGTCAAATTCTGATGTCAGATTTCAATTATTACCAACAAACCTCTGATTTTATTTTCCAGATGAACAAAGGTGCCTTAAAGACAGAACAAAAATCTGTTTTGGGGGTCACTACGATTCACTACAGCCTAATATGTCCTCCTAATATGTGCCTCTGCGGACTGAAAAGTTGGACACAGAAGAAACCACTGACAGTAAGGTCAACATAAGCAAAAGCAACATCAGGACTGCACAGAAAACTCTTGATTAATCTGATCACTGTTTATTTTCGGCTTTGATTTTATGTGATTTGGTGTAATTAATGTATTTGCATGTATGATGTGTGTCCATTCTCTTCTCTGTCCATCCTCCCCCCTTCTCCTCTCTATATGAGCCTGGTCCTGCTCAAGGTTTCTTCCTGTTAAAGGGGAGTTCTTCCTCGCCACTGTTGCTCGTTGGCTGTCAGGCGCTGGGTTTCTGCCGAGCAGCCAGCAAATTGATTGTAACAGACGCTATATAAATGAAATGACTTGATTTTATGTGACAAAATAATATTGCAACCATTTAGGGATCAAACTACACGTTCACATTAAGTATAAAGCTTGTTGACAGCAGGGTCGGTGTAGACAACAGAAACAGATGTTTTTTCTCCTAACTGAAGAGTTCAGTCACTGTAACCATAACTGAAATTCTGCTACAGCTCCGAGTTGGTGTGTAGACACGTTAGGGTTCACAGCTGTGCTGGTGGTGATCACAGCCGGTTCCTGAGCACCTTCAGACCTTCAGTGCATTTTGAGATTTCATGTAATCATGTGCTGTTTAAATGACAGACATGATGTTCTTTTTCCCTTCATGGATTTTACAAACAAAGTCAGCCTTAAAGGCAGCACCATATGTGACGATCAGGCAAAAGTAAAAGTGCCAAACAAAACAGCCTGGAGGAGAAAGAGCCAAAATATAATGAAGGGCAACACTGGAAACAGAGCTTCTGTAAAAAGTCCCTGTCAAATCAGACAAAGTGAGACAAAACGCAGTGAAAAAAACTGTTCACTTTGTAAATAACTTCATTACTGCACTTTTTTCCCAATATTTTTTTAAATTGTTGGATGAAATAGCTGCAATTTCTTGTTACTTAAAGGCTAAAAAACTAAAGAAATCTCCCAAATTTAAACAGCACCTGGAATCCATTAAACCAAGCGAGGTCAGTGAGGATGATGGTGAGTCCTGAATACCTCAAATGAAAGAGCATAACTGGAACTGGGACTGTTCAACCAGGAGCAGCCTTGATTATTCTGCTATTTCGACCATGTTATGCTAAACCCAAATTGTGCAAGCTTCATTTGATCTGGTGACCAGCACGGGTGCATTGACTTAACCCCCACATGGTGACAAACACGTGGTGCGCTGGCGGCGGGCGCAGGCAGACTGCGGCGTTGACTGATGGTGACAGAGATGACTGACAACAACAGCCCAGGCTCTGGTGTCACCTTACTGAGCAAACAGGGTGAAGAGGAGCCCGTCGAGACGAGGCTCCGACTGCCGCCAGGACAATCTGGACCACTCTCTCCTTTTCAGATCAGAAGCGAGGTTCGATAAATCCTAACGTGTAAAATCAGTACACGCTTTTTTCTTTGTCTTAGCTAGATTGCACGCATCTCTCCAATCCAGCGCGTGCAGACCAGACGAGCATCTGGGCCCAGCGGAGGAGCGCAACCACAGATGCTCATTTCATATGCGACAGCTTTACAATCACCAGATCCAGGCCCGAACATACTGCTGTCACACGGCGTCTCCGCCCCGTTGAGTCACAGAAAAATTACTTTTCAACACTGCAGACTGGTGGTGGACAATAATGAAGAGCCAAAGACTCTGTAATCCACAACCATGGAGCCTGAGTCACATCAGATGTGGAACAAATAATACCGCTTTGCCTCAGTTGACAACAAAAGAAAGATAAAATGAATTAAATACCAACTATGAATATGAATAAGTAAATAAAACAATGCAGAACTTTGTACATGGAAAGATGTATGCTGAAGGGGCTATTTTATTTGATTAATTCATTAATTACACCTTATTAATAGTATTTAAAATTGATCTCTCTCCCTCTTTTATCGTACCTGCTCGATTTCAATAGTCTATTGTTATGTTCTCCAGTTCAGTAAATGCAGACTTCTAATGTGATGATTCCCATATCAATCAAATGTTTCATAAACAATAAGAAAATGCATAATTACATGTAAGGGAAAATGATCTTTATCCAGCATCACTGCATGTTGCATCAGAGCTGAATACAGCTACTTTCCAAGATTGCTAGCAAACTGATGTGAAAAAGCATCTTAATCAGAAATGAATCCCACACTAAGGCTTTTCAGACCATCCTCACTTTCTGCTGTAAATTGCTGTGGATTCTGAAGCCAAAGCAAAGGAGCGAGCGTTACCTTTTAACAAAATACAGAAAATGGTGAGGCCAGCAGACCTGCAGTACATTCTGCCACTTCCAAAAGCCCAAACTATTTCTGGAGCTCTCTAGCTGCACAAGGAAAGAGGACAGTGTGACATGTAACGAAGCAGCATCCGCGAAAAGGCTTTTATCCCAAACAAAAACAGAAATCATGTATTTTTCAGTACACTTGGTCCCACACCTCCACTGGCTTTATTATAGTAGCTCATTTCTGCAGCTGCATGCAGTCCAGTATTCTGTCCCCTAATGGCTGCAATAATAGAGATAAATGAGCAGGCTGAAAGTCAGATTTCAGTTGGGAGCAGATGCTTGTGTGGATCCGCGGTCCCCTGGGCGAGCCACTCAACGGGGCTGCATATGGGCTGCTGCTCTCCCGTCGGCTGGTCTAACTGGTCGTTTACATGGTATCACCAGGAGGGTTAGCGGCGCGCGTTCAGGACTGGTTTTAAAGGTGGGAAATCAAAGGTCCGGGGTTCTTCGTTCATACGCAGAGCAACACAAAAGTGATTTTCAACTTACCATATATAGACGTCCCGAGGGTGAACACAAACAGCAGAGGGACCAGAGTGTGACGGCGCTTCATCATTCACAGAGCGGCTACCCAGAGGCAGAGTTGCTGCGCATCCAAACACACGCGTAAAAGCTCTCCAGTCTCCACCAACTGCATCAAACTCCACGTGCAGCTTCCGAGACACCACGGCCACAAAATAACCCCCCACTCATCTCTCAAGAACTTTTTTTTAAAAAATCTGTCCACCTGTCTGTGTCTAGTCCCGTGGCCAGTGCGCAAAAAGCGAGGTACAGGTGATGAGCGCACAGGCGGCTGTGAGTGTCAGGCTGCGCCCGGTCCCTCCGGGAGTCAGCGCCTCATTTAGTCCAGTTTCTTGTATGAACATGAGACAAAATGAGGAGTCAGAGAAGCTCTCCCGGTGACGGATTCATGTCGGAGCCTCCGGGAGACTTTTTCTCTCCGTTACGCACGCAAATCCCAGGATCCTCCTGCCTCGCTCCTACAACTCTTCCAAACTGAACACGTAGCGCAGACCTAACATGCTGCCATCAACTCGAGCAAGACACGCTTCCGGTTTTGCTTTCAAAATAAAACAGACGTTCCACGGCCCGGCGTCCACAAAATCTGAAGTTAAACCGATTAACGGGAGTAATAATGAAAATAGAGGGCAGACTTGGGACAAATTTAAGGAACTCAAGCAAATTTAAGTAAATATTTGCAAAAACATGATCAAAAATCCTAATCTCTTCTTTGCAAAATTGCATCAATGATAGCCCACAAAGTCGGTCTTCATGATATGCAACGTAAAATTTTGCCCATAATATAGTCACAGTAATATATTAGTACCATATTTTTTTTCCCAATGATTAAAATAATAAAACATTGCTTCCCCCCTCAAGTACGACTACCGATAACAGTAGTTGTAGAATCAGTCTGTTACTGATAGAGTGTTTGCTTTTGAAAGTAGACTCGTATTATTTCCGTTTAGTTCGTGTTTTGACCAAACGCTTTACTTTACTAGCAGCACTCAATTAAAGGGACAGTGCACTCTTTATTCAATACTTTGGATTGTGGACAAAAATATATTAAATTTCAAATTTTTTTAGCGTTTAGACCACGATAGAATTTGTCCTTTTAATAGACATATATTACAAATTAAATATATATTTCATAAGAGTAACATGTGCAACCAGATTATATTATTTATTTTTTTGTTCTAAGCAACATTTAAATTTCCCTGAAACATTCAAAGAATCCAATTCATCCTGATCATTTCTTTTACATTTTTGATTATAAATTATTAAGACACACAGAATCCAGTAGTAACATCAGTAATACTATGATTAAATAATTAGATTCTACTGATAGTATTTCACACTGATGTATAATCCAATTTTACAGCTAAATTTTACAGCTAAACAGGGATTCCATCAGGGATCCTCTACAAGTGATTACGCTCGGTTTAAATCCACAGCAAGCGATCCCTTTTTGATGTTACCTTGGTTGGAGTAGTGCAAATGTCATCGTGTTTATCAGAGTTGCTATCCAACCACCAAGCTATAAATTACATTGGCAGCCATATGAAGCCAAATGCTAATTTGCCTTACAAGCGAAGGACCTTTGATCGTGCCGACTGCGGTGTCATGTATACAAATCAGGCGCGAGGAGATCCACACACCACTGCAGAATGTCAGTATTTATCTGAAGCGTCCTCTGCCTGCTGCTGATGGGAAAAGAAAAGTAATATTACACATGCCAGGAGATAGAGTCGAATGCGGCCAATGAGACTCGACCTTGCAGGAGCCACAATTGCACAAGGAGGAATGATTGGTTGGAGCGCTGCTGAGCTGAATAAATATTAGGGGTCAGACAGAGCCTGTAAACACAAAGCTCCTGACATTTATAGAAATGCACTGGATGGTGGTGAATACTAACAGGAGCTCCTCAACATTAGCTGAAATCTTTGTATGTCACTGAAGCCACCTCTCAGAATAAACAACCTCCTTTTGGGCTGAGGCTGTGCTTAAATGCCCCCAATAATTCTTTCATGTTTAATGCATGTACATGTTTAATTTAATTGCAAAAACTGATTAATTGAGCACTGCACTGTGATTGAATAAAACATGATGAGGCCCTCTGCTAAATGCATTTCTGCTAGCCTGTGACTGATGCCGCTTCTGTGGTTCTTCCATCAAACGTTTGGTTTGGCTGTCAGTGGAATCAAACACTCCATGAATTTAGACTAATTATCCACATTAGGTGCTGAATTACAATGACAGCCCGTCAGTGCCGCGCTGCTCTTCTCACAGCTGAGCCATAGATCACAGAATTACAGTATTTCCACTCTCCAAAAGCCCATTTTAATGATGAGAGTTTTGCTATTTATTCAAGCATTGCAAGGTGAGCTTTCTCTGAAATGTCAGCATTAAAAACCAGGAGTTATACAGTCTCATTATTCAGGAAACAATAACCCTATAGCTTCTCAGTCCTGTGCCTTTTTGTCATTATAAAATTGAAGCAGACCGAGTTATTTCAAAAGTTTAAAGCTTCCTTTCATTTCCTTTTGAGCAGCATAAACGGGTCAAACCTACATCTCGTATTTTTCCCAGACTTATATACTAAAAACGTACAATTTAGTTACCGCTAGTTTCACTCTCTCGTGTCTGCACCCCATAAAGGAATACATACGTTATCATCTTCCATGAACATTTAAGGTAGTGTTAATTCCCCCTCAGGATTAAACTTAGCAGATCATCTCTCCAGCTATCCATGATTTATTGATTTACATGTTCTAGATGTTAATTAGAGCTAATATTGTTCAGAAGCAGGACGTATGTTCATGATATTGCATGTCAAAATGTATTACTGTTGCTTTTTGGTTGACTGGTACTGACTGCTGATTTACACCCCCAACCACTCCGAAGCATTGTTCATTCTGAAAGTGTCTCCAAGCTGGCATGGCCGACTGTGATGGAACATTTATCATGTGGTCACAGCGCAGAGGTGCTACAACAGCTGGAAGCAAAAAAATAAGTGTGTATTAAGATAGCATCGGCAGCACGCAGTGCATTTAATAGATTCTGGGTCCTGGCAGTCTTGTGTATGTGTCCCTATACCCAATGTTGCTGTGGAGTATGAATATAGCAGCCTATCAGGATTGGAGCCTGTTATCTGACCATTTCTTTTAAAACATAAGCACTCTTTCTCATTAAGAGCATATCATGTGAATCTATAGGCAACAGCAGTAATGAGAGCCCTATATGTCTGCACCTTCCCCGACCTAGAGCTGGTAATGGGGAGCGGGGCCCTTTAAGAGGCCCCACTGAAGCGATTCTATTATAGATTAATTGATTAAGATGGTGGCACAGTGAGATGACAATATATCTCTTTATTGATCTGCCTTTCAGTGAGATTGGCTCTAAGTCAACCTTCCCAAGGGAGCAACAGGGAAGGGCAGGAAGAAAAGGGGAAAAGGGAAAAGGGGGGCGTTATTAAGACCCAACAGTTTCCTGTTTCTGCCAGTCCAGCTTGATTTAAACATCATCAGACATCTCTAATGTCACACTCAAAAAGAATTTTCTTTCTATTTAACCAGCTGAGACCGCAGGAATGTAAAAAGTTTACCTCTGCATAGGTGGCACGTGCAGACTACCTACATACACCAAGGAGAAAACGAGCTGAACCTTCCCAACCTCATGTACGGTGGATTAAAACCCCACGCTCCATCTGTTGGCACCTCAATCAGCACACTGAAGGGAGCGTATGGAGATCGAGTGGGTTGTTGTGTCGTTGCCACCACTCGTCGTGACAGCGTTGGGATCACACACATTTTCCACATTCCTACCTGTTAAACTGGACAAACTTCATCACTTGTAATTATGACCACATATAACCACATAGGATGTCACGCCGACTGAGGATGACTGACAGCTTTCACCAAAAAAAGCTTATTCAAATGCCTTGAGTGTATTTTCTGTCTTGTCTTTCCTTTGAATTACCAAGATGAAACACACATGAAGTAATGTATGCAGACGGCTGCTGGAATAACAATATTTTTAGCCTCCTCATCTGTAAACTAGTGCTGCCGTGCGGAATGATTGTCAGCACGGATCTATCAGCTCTCATTAGCGCAGGACTCGCTCTGCTGATACTGTGTTTACTGGAGCATTTACTAAATTACTAAATGAACATGTTATTTGTTTCAGTGGCTTCAAAACAACCAGTATTTGAAATGAGGTACACACATTTTACCAGAAATTGTAAAAAACACAAGTTTCCTACTTAAAAAATAACCTGATGACAGATTGAAACTTGTTCTGATCCACTCTGAAAATACCGAAACAGTCACTCATCATGCATAAAACGGAGTTGCCTCATTTATCAGCGTAATTTGGGGTGAATGTGCATTTTTAAGGATTCATACAGCTCCTGTCTAGAAATTATTGGAAAAATAGAAAAGGATTCATGCCATCCAGTATATAGCAGGGAAATGGGGTATCCTTAGACATACACAGACACACACAGACACACACACACACACACACACACACACTGCTATTATTTTCTACTGCCTTCTACACAGAACATAATGAGATGCCACAGGAGCCATTCAAATGTAACACTTAGTCACTCAGCATGAAAGAAGCTAATTTCTACAAAAATCCCGCCAGAAGTAAAAAAACAACAACAACAAAAAAAGAAACAGATTTCGAGATTTTTGGGCTTTCTTTTTAAATAAACAAAAAAAAGCTTTTTGACGTGCGTTCTTTTCACCAGTCTGAGCAGATCTGTAGGGTTATTATTTAGTGTTTTTAATCGTAACTGGGAAGAAAAGCAGGGAGGAAAGTAACGGCACCAGAGGATGGCCTTGAATTTCATCACCAGACACCTCTTATCCTTTACGCAGAGACGTGCAGGAACCTTTTGTTCTCAGGCTCGATTGTGACCCGATGATCGCTCCTGTTGGGGGGGGGGTAGATGAGATTCTGCTTGTTATTTCAGCTGTGTTGATTCAAACACATTTTAATTCCAGGACACTGCTGTTATTGGCAGGTTGGAAATAGGTTTAATAAAGCAAAATAAAAAGCATTTGCATCTAAAACACCTCCTGCAATATTGAAGTCTTTGTTAATACGAGGGAAAGATGTTTGTCTAAAGGATGTAAAATAGTATCACAGTATTTTGCTTTTAGTCTATATATGTATATATGTTGATGTGTATTCTTATTTTTAATGTGTATTGAATTAAAGTCTACTAATAATTCCCTGAAGGGAGTTAATATCTGCTGTGCAGTAGGTGTAAAGGGTGATATTGTGGAGTGTGACATGACTGAAGCAGATAAGAGTCAGTCAATAATCCAGGCCAACAGTGTGTGTGAGCTTCGAAGGAATTTAAGCAAACAGCTTCAAACAGTCCATCGGGGGTTTTAAATGCAGGATTAAAAGGTGACAGTATCGATAAATACGTGTGTTACCATAAGATCTCAGAATAGAAAGACAGAAAAGAACACTGCGGTTGTCAGTGTAGCCAGTGTGTGTGTGAGGAGGACGGATGGGATCTGTTACCCGTGGACAGGCTGCTTTGTGGATGCAACCATCTGTCATCCATCATGACGTAAGTCAAGAGGCTACATGCATCTGATGTCATCGTTCGTGGCCTTCTGAGTCTGGTGCCGTTGCTAGGAGTCACCAAATGAACTTCATAACCGGGAAACTTTACGGTATGGAGACTAATTAATGCCGTCGTATAGATCGTGGGTGTTTTCACAGCTGACGCCTCATCAGCCTTGCATCACTTCTGCCTTCAAAACCTTCAACGTCTCATTATGTCACTCACCAATTCTACTTTAAACATTTCACGCAGCATACCGATGAGGTGGGAGACGCCATTATCACATTCCTCTCTGCTCTTACGAGTTGTCAGTCCTCCTAGAAGTATATGAGTGCCCTTCAAGTGTGTGTGTGTGTGGGGGGGGGGGCAAATGTTCTCTCAGCTTTTTATTTAACTGTAGCCAACTTGACCTTTACAAAATTGCTGACCTTGCTGTGCTGATTGACCAGATGAAGCCAAGAAGGATTCGGAGCACAAAGAATGAAGCAGGCTCATTCAGGAAGGTTGACGTCTCCTGAGACAGGTTCATCTGTGCTCTCTGGGGTTTACCTGGTTCTCAGGTATCTTTCACTCGGGAGTAACTAAACCTTCAGGAATGTTTGCAGATATTTGGACTCATCATCTCACATTTTAGCCCGGAGGTGTTGCGGATTATGCTGACAGCCTCTGAAGAGAGTCAGGAAAGCCCAGCAGACACAGGAGAGCATTGAGAGGAATGAAGCTCCATGTAAAATGAAACTCCTCCAAAAAGACCTTTGGGGTGGATTCAGAAGGGAGCAGCAGAAGAGCTGTAGGACCAGATGGTATTCTGTACTTCTAAAGGCTGGAGTTTCCTCACATTTTAAGACAATCTACAATCCCTCCACAGGCTCCAGATGTTTGAAAATGGCAGCACCTTCTGCAGAGGAGCTCCATTATCATTATCTCACAGGCAGAAAATGAATGAAATTTGAATTAATAACGTAAAAAAAGAACTGGTAACTCTCCAATCCACTCTCACATTGATTTCTCTGAATTGTCCTTGTGCTTAAAACACCTCAGAGGTTTGACTAATGTCCAGAAAATCTCGTCGATTGAATCAAACCGCGGATAATTCAGGGGGATCGTGGAGTTTCTGTTGTGGAGTCGTGAGATTGCCCGATTATTAACGACTGATCGCGTTCGTGATCCATTACCGTGGTTGATGTGATAACCGGGCTGAACCGAAACACGCAGGAGAGCGGGGGCACACGGTTTTTCCTCTTTTGTTTGAGCCAGCTGGATCCGGGTGGGTAAAAGGACGCCGCTCTCTGCTGCCCCTGAAGAAAACCTTTAGACTCCTGGCGTCTGGCAGGAGGAGACCTCAGAATCAGGCGGCAGCCAGAAGATCTGGCAAATCCTCCCTGCCAGCCAGCCAGCGGCAGCGCCGCCACAATGACCCCATCCAGCCTGGATTCATGACTTGCGTGAGTAGAGTGAAGAACCACGCCGAACAGGCAGCAGGAGGGTTTTCATGCTTTCATTAGAGACGTCTATCTAAGAGTAAACAACCCCTCCCCAGCACCTCCATCATCCTCCCCTTCTTTTGTCTCCCACGCTCTATAATGGTGACAGCAAAGACCACAGTTCTCACTTTAATGTCTCCTAGCTTTACTGCCCTGCTCAGGTCTCCCCCCCTTCCCCCCGCCTTTTCTGATTTACAACACCCCCCCAGTGGCTGCCGGGGAGAAGGGGGAAAGCTCGAAGCAGTGAAAGGAGAGGAATTCATTGTTCCCCCTCCAATGTCTCTCTTTATTTATGACATCTCCAACCTGACTGGGGACGCTTGCTAACCCTGGGGAGAATGTGGACCACAAGTGATGGTCACCAAGCTGACTGATTACAAGACAGCAGATCCCCCCCCACCCCCAACACCACCACCACCACACACACACACACAAACCCCCCAATCCAAATCACTCTGGGGGAGGCAGCTGAATGACTGACTGTAGAACAGAGGTTTACCTCCAACATCACATGACCTCTTTAAAAAAACGCCAACGCTTAGATAAACAAATACTGACTCGCTTTTTCTTGCTATTTTTGTGGGGGAAAAATGCACCCACCAACCTCCTGGCTGATTTGTTTATTGATTGTAGCATATAACGAGTGATATGAAGTCAATTGTTTAATAAAGTGAAATTGTAAAAATTGTGAAGTCCTCTCCCATTAAGTAATGTAGCTAGCATCTGTTCGGTGAGCCATTTTTAAGAGGGTGTGGTGGGTGCAGGAGCTTGTCCCACCTGTCATGGGACAAATTCAATCAATAACTGA